>NW_026652290.1:77594814-77774515 GCF_009828535.3 Hylobates moloch | reverse complement strand
GGGGCGACCCACCGAGCCCGTTTGAGAAAAAAAAAAAAAAGAATTTGTTAAATGAGGCCGATCGTGGTGACTTACGCCTGTAATCTCAGCACTTTGGGAGGCCAAGGTGGGCGGATTGCCTGAGCTCAGGAGTTTGCGACCAGCCTGGGCAACGTGGTGAAACCCCGTCTCTACTAAAAATACAAAAATTAACTGGGCGTGGTGGCTCGCACTTGTAGTCCCAGCTACTCGGGAGGCTGAGGCAGGAGAATTGCTTGAACCCGGGAAGCGGAGGTTACAGTGAGCTGAGATCGTGTCACTGCACTCCAGCCTGGGCTACAGAGCAAGACTCCATCTCAAAAAAAAACCAAAAAACAAAAAAGAATTTGTTAAATGAATGAAAATTGCTCTTATGAGCTGCTGGATGAGGTCAGTAAGGCAGGCATTCTTATTTTGTAGATAAGGAAAACTAAGCCCAGAGAGGTTAAGTGACTTGTCTGAAGTCACACATCCAATAGCTGTCAGAGGTAGCTTAATACCGCCACTGTGGGGATTAAGTTTCAACAGGAATTTTGGAGTGGACACATTCAAACCATAGCATGGTCCAAAGCAACAGGCTGACCATGAGGAGAAGTTGGCCCCAGGAAGAGATCTTTGTTCCCAGACTCTCTTAACGCGACGGCAGCTGCAACACTGATGAGAGAAGATGACATGACTCCTCCTGTCTTGGAAACAGACTGCAGACCAGCAGAGGGGAGAAATGTTCTCCATGTTCTCCTTTATCCCCTTTCTTCCAGCCTTCCCGAATTTGACAGTCCATTTTCTTACCAATGGAGGGAAAAATGATAACTAAGATTTCTCTTGAATCTTGGCAACAGAGCTCAGGCTTTTATTAGCATGCAGTAAAAATGACATTAACCTCAATAATAAATAAATTAAATCCTGGTTGGCTCAGAGTTTAACATCTTGGCCTTTCTAAGTTAATTTACCAAGTGATTTACTTCCTTAGTGCCTTTAACCCAATATCCTCAGTAGCTGGCCTTCTTGTGGATGCCACTTATCTTACCTCACAGCTGTGTGTCCCTAGGATCTAGTGTGAGTAGATCCTTGGGATACAAATCCCAGACAAACATGAAAATGGGCTTTCGAAACAAGCCATAAGGAGTAAATGTGCCCGACTGCGGTGGCTTATGCCTGTAATCCCAGCACTTCAGGAGGCCAAGGCAGGAGGATCTTTTGGACCTAGGAGTTCGAGACCAGCTTGGACAACATGGTGAAACCCTGTCTCTACAAAAAATTTAAAAAATTAGCCAGGCATAGTGGCATGCACTTGGAATCCCAGCTACTCAGGAGGCTGGGGCGGGAGGATCACTGGAGCCCAACAGGTTAAGGCTGCAGCAAGTCGTGGTGGTGCCACTGCACTCCAGCCTGAGTGACAGAGGGGGATCCTGTTTAAAAAAATTTACAAATTTGGACATGTTTTAGAGGCAGCTTGGGAGATAAGGGCCCTGGAGTACTCAGAGGACTGGCAGGCCAGCCCTGATTGTGAGTGTGTACCAGTTCTCTAAATTACTGGAAGCCTAAATTTCCCCATCTGTCCAAAAGGGAATAGTGTCACATTAGCATGCAGGACTTCTCCCTAAAAATAAAATTCTATACTAGAACATTTAACTTTACTCCATAAGTACTTACTACTTTCCATGAACAAATTGAGGTGACAGATCCCCAGTGGAATGCAAAATATAGACTCTGTTCTAAAGACTTCCCCTCTACTAAGGGAGATAAAAGTTATACACATAGAACAGCAGCCCATGGAGATGCCTTCATCAACCATCCCCTTCCCTTTAGTCTGATTTTATTTTTTATAGTAACTGCAGTGGTTAGGATGTGGGTGAGGGACTTAAAAATATTAAGGGAATGGAGAAAATGAAGGAAAGGAGAACAAAGAATAAAGGAAAAAAATGAAATTAGTTCCTACATGTAGTCCAAGAGTTCCCTGGTATTCTGAGGAAATGGAGGTTCTCCTCCCACCAGTACTATACCTTGAACTTCCTGGGGTCCTCCAGGCTGACCGAGACTCCCCAGCCATCAAACCTAGGACAGAAGCTGCAGAACTGAACCTGATAAGTCAATCCAAAACAGCCCATGGAGGGCGGTTTATATGAATTTGTAAGTGAATCACCCGGCTGCTCTCCCCATCTCCTGTAGCATCCCAGCCTCAAGGCCGGATAGTGCATCAAGGTTTGGCCAGGGCAGGTGACCCAAAGTCTATAAGAGTCTTGCTGCTCCTTTCCTAGCTTCTGTGACCACTTACTGACTGATACAATATTAGAGATCAAAATGCCTCCCCCAAGGAACACCCCACTCTAATTCAACTGTCATTGGATTCCAGCCTCCTTTGGGCATTACCTTTTGTTTCAGCCTTTCATAAGTGATGACAGAGATTTGGGTTCACATACCCCCTTTTTTGAGGAAACATTTATCAAGCACTTACTATGTGCTTGAAAGAACATATTCTTCTAAGTTCTTTACATGAATTATCTCAATGCCATAACTGCTATTATTATCTCCATGTTACAGATGAGGAAGCTAAAAAATTCTAATGCAGTTGCTATCTATAGTGAAATGCTCCAAAGAGATGTTTTGAAGACTATTGAAGGAATTGAGGAGATTGGAAGGCCAAGATTTGAACAAATGTTTGGCCACACAGTAAATACATGGCAAGCTGGCAGGATGTCCTTTTTCTCTAGCTAAAGAGAAATTGACCCAAGGGAAGGGCTATCCAGAAAGAATATTGGATTGGGAGTTGTGGAACATGGGACACAAGGTCTGAACTTCTCACTGATCAATAGACCTTGACCAATTACTTCTCTGGGCCTAGGTTTCCTATCAGTGAAATAGGGGTTAGGGGGCTGGCTCTGGACACCCAGGCAGCTTGCCACATATTTACTGTATGGCCAAACACTTGCTCAGGTCTTGCCCTTCCAATCTTTGCAACTCCTTCAGTGGTCTTAAGGATGCTGCTTTAGAGAGTAACCGCACCAGAAATGTTCAGTTTCCTCATCTGCAGTAGGGGTCAGAGTAATGACCTAAGGTTCAGTGAGGCCACTAGTTACTGGCCCTGGGTTCTGCAGAGCAGCTGGCAGTGGCGTTCCTGGGAAATGAGCTGGCGGTTGCCACAGTTGGGCTGTTTCCCTGAACAGCTGGTGTGGAGAGCAAGGAGGAGTTGGGGGACAGGATAACCTCTGAGTCTCTGGCCAACTGCAACGTCTATTAAGGGTGGTCCAGATGGCTGCTAGCCAATAACCCATGCCTGTGTGCTTTGCAAGTTGTAGTCTCTCCTTTTGAAGGTCTCTCTCCGGAAGATGAGGAAGGAATTTGTCTCAGTCCACTTCCGCACCTGTCCACCTGAGCTGGGCCTTAGCCTGAGCCTCTGCCTCTGTATGGGTCCCATGAGTATCCTCCTTCCCAAGGCCAATGTGTGGCCCCTCACATGGGTTCCAGGACCACAATGCTTTCTTGAGCAGGCTTTGGGTGGTGATGATTGGTGGTGGTCTCAGGGAAGATCACACTCCCTTTCTTCACACTCTGTTCCAAGCACAGATACAGGATCTCTTATTTTCCCAAGATTGTAAGGTTAACACCTTCAAGGCTGAAGTTATTGGGGCTGGCAAAAGAGAGTTATAATTACAGAAAAAAAAAAACAGTTAAGTTGGAGGCTGCCTATGAGCTCTCCTGGAGTCTACTGGCCCATGGCCTGGGGTGCCCTGCTTGCCTTTTCCCTCCAGGCCTGCCAGGCCTGCCATTTGATGGCAGAGCTCACTTAACTTCCACAGAGAGAAAGGCCTTCAGCCAGATCTCTCCTATCTGGGGTCCAGGTCCCAACTTTCTATTTTCCCCAAGAGATTAGAGGAAGTCTCCCCTCTTCCCAGGTGACTGGGGTAGTTCTGTCTGCCACTAACCACATGACAGTCATTTATATTGGCATACATAGCCATTTATTTCCTCTTGTCTCAACCTGTCCATTCCAGAATCAGCTCTGAGCCTTTCCTCTGCATAACGAAAAAGCCCAGTGTTTTTCCCAAAACAAAAAGCAGTCTTTTCCCTTAGGTGGATTTTCCTGCTTCCTCTTGCTAAACAATAAACAGCTGAAGCTTTGGAATTGCTGTGTGCCTTGCTTCAAGCCTTCAAGCTTGCAAGGGTATCAGGGTCTGACATGAGACCACCCCACATATAAGTAATAATCAGACATGTACAACCATATGTGAGCCAGTCACAGACGGAGGCAGAGGTGCCAGTCAGCCTTCAGAAGCAGGTCCTTCCAGGAGTCAAGGTTTTAAACTAAGCATACAATTAGAATGGCCTTCCGGTCTTTGTTTTTTTTATTTTTTATTTTTTTTTTGAGACGGAGTCTTTCTCTGTCCCCCAGGCTGGAGTGCAGTGGCGCGATCTCAGCTCACCGCAACCTCCACCTCCTGGGTTCACATAGAATGGCCTTCCAGTCTTTAGTACATGACTTCATCAGTCAGCAAGACCAAATTACCCCTGTGTTTATTTAGAAAAAAAAAAAAAAAAAAGGCAATGACCTATGAATAAACAGCACTTGACATTGAAAATTGCTACATTAAATACCCAGCTCCTCTGCACAATTACAGCAGCCTCCAGAGCACTTCCAAATTGTCACCTAGGATGAATATGACAGCAAACAATGCTTTAAAAGTAAATAATCTGCTCTATAATTATTTTAGTGGCTGCAGCCGCCAACCGGCAGGATCACTTATGAAAAAGGATGCAGTCATTCCTTATTAAAAATGCATGAATATACAGTCTCTTGATTGTGGAAATTATCAGCAGACTATCTAATGTAACAAGACTTAGCCACGGAAGAATTAATTAGGGTGAAATTGATTAAGGAGAAGAGGGTAAAAATCTATCTGTGATGATTCAGGCTCCAATTAAACTCAAGCATTAATTCTCATATTCTTTTCAAATTAAGAGCCTCATCTGAATGCTCCTCATTAATATTCCAATATATCCCACCCTCCTTTAACCAGAGAGAAATGCAGACATTTATAATGAAAGCGAAAGATCTTGTTCTTGTTGACTCTAAAGCTTCTTCTGTCTTAAGCATTTCAGGAGATTGGAGTTTTTAAAATTATTTTAAGTAAAAGATGGCAGGGGGTGGATCGTGAAACCACCAAATTCATTCTGGTCTTGAGCGCTGAAGATTTTGTTCTGAGATTTCGCAAAAGCTAAAGGAAGCATGCAACACAAATAATTATGTGACAGCCTCTTGAATTCTCTTTGTCTTGTGGTAACCTGCTCCAGTACAGATAAGAGAAGCTTGAAGGGGTCATATATTCCATCCCTTGCCTTGAGACAGAGCTGTACCAAACCAGAGACCCATATGTAATTATCTACCATCTCCTGAGAGGCCTCCGGGGACCAGGACTCCACTCCCTTGGTAACAGGATGGAGATCAGGCAGCTAATATATTCCCAGCTCAGAGCTCTTCCTCCCCCTCCTCCTTCTGCAGCCATTTGAAAGACGGGAGGAGAAGCTTCCCCACACCATTGATTTTTCTTTCACTTTTCTTCCATTAGGAGCCCACTGTGGTTTCTGGCTCTTTGTGTCCAGACTGTCCTTATAATTCACAGGTCACTGACCTTTCTTTGTTCCTCCAATGACTGCTGTCTTTGTAGCTCTTCTTCCATCTGCTGCCTTGGGTTTTCTCCCGTGGATGTTAAGGTTGGGTACTTCCTTTGTCTGAGCGAGGACAGGCAGCTCATGGCCAAGAAGCATCCCCAGGGCTGGGAGCCTCCTCTGCTCGGAATGCTCCCACCCAGCACTAGAGTGTCCAGAATCACCAGCCTTATCAGCGAAATGGGGGAGATAGGAGTAAAGAAGCAATTCCAAGCCCTTTGTTTTGCCTTGTATTATCTTGTTTTCTCTTTACCACCCTGAGAGTGGTCATGGTTCCCATTTTACTGGGGAGTCTGAGCTGTTCACAGAGGCCTTCAAGCAGGACTATGAGAACAGAAAGCAGAATTTAGTCTGCCTTGGGGAGTCCAGCCAGCCCATCCCCAAAGATTTACCAGGCAGCTGCCAGAGGAGAGGGCACTCCAGGCAGAGGGAACTGCATTAGGGGATCTGGGAAAAGCATGAATGTGGCAGCTTCATCTTCGTGAGCCTGTAAAAGGGATGTCCCATTTACATTTATGAGAAAATATCCATGGTGTCCCCTCTCCACACAGCCCTGCTTGCGGGCCTCAACTGCTTCAAGCAGAGATGGGCAGATGTCTGCAGAAGGACAATCTGGGGTAGATAGGCCACCATGGAGTTGTGGGACTAAAATCACTGAGAGCCTCAGGAAGGAGTCCAGACATTCCCATCCTCCCTTAAGCTGCATCCTTCAGGGGTGCAGCTGTATGACTCTACGTCCTGCTCTACTGCCTGCACCTCTATTCCCATGTTCACCACACATGACTTTGAATGATAAGGGAGGAATGTGGAGAGGCGACAGAGGCCTGTCTCTTCTCTCAGGAAGCTCCTTCACTTCTATGTAAATTTATGGATGCAAATTGTTATGTGGGGGCAGAGACCCTGAAGCAGCCAAGCCCCAAATGCAAATAATTATGGTGGGGGGGGGTGTCACCCAAACTCCACCCATCCGCTGAGCCTAGGATCCCAGCCTCAACCAAAATGTCCCAAGCCCTGCACACACGGCCATGGCCAATCCTCTTCTTCTCTTTCTCTCCCGCCCTTTTTCACTCAATTTGTCTCCCATCTGTTCCTCAATTCAGTTATTAGCAAATTGGTTCTCAGGATCTACCTGAGACTTTAATTGTGTCTTTGGTACTAAGGAGGGTGCAAGAGAGAAACATGTGATTCCTGCCCTAGAGAATGTCACAGGTTGCAGGAAGATGCCATTAACTCAATCAAAGCAAGTGAAAAACCACAAGGAATAGTATATCATAAAGTATTAAACTGCGTGCCACCAATTTAATGTTGAAAGAAATCAGAGAAAGGAAGGAACCCCTGAGAGGGGGGCTGGGGTGATCAGAAAGTCTGCTGGGAGCAGGTGGGACTTGAATTAGGTGTTGAAGCTGAGTTGGCATCACGTGGATTAAGGAGAGATAGGAAAGATGTCAGTGAAGGGTAGGCCTGAGCAGACACAGGCTGGAAGGCACATTAAGGAACCCTTCAGCCTGGCTGGAGGGGAAGGTACTTGTTGAGGAGTAAGGAAAGCCAAACTTTGCAAGACCTCGAATGCTAGGTTTAGGAATTAGGATTTTAGCCTAGACTGTTGGTTCCAAAACTTTAGTGTGCTGCAGAGGAATGCTGGTTAAAATAAAGGTTCCCAGCTGGGAGCAGTGTCTCACACCTGTAATCCCAGCACTTTGGTTTTTTGTTTTTTTTTTTTGAGACAGAGTTTCATCCTTGTCACCCAGGCTGGAGTGCAGTGGCGCGATCTCGGCTCACCACAACCTCCGCCTCCCAGGTTTAAGCGATTCTCCTGCCTCAGCCTCCCAAGTAGCTGGGATTACAGGCGTGTGCCACCATGCCCGGCTAATTTTGTATTTTTAGTAGAGATGGGGTTTCTCCATGTTGGTCAGGCTGGTCTCGAACTCCCGACCTCAGGTAATCCACCCTCCTTGGCCTCCCAAAGTGCTGGGATTACAGGGGTGAGCCACTGCGCCTGGCCAATCCCAGCACTTTGGGAGGCCAAGGTGGGCGGACCACTTGAGATCAGGAGTTCAAGACCAGCTTCACCAACATGGTGAAACCCTGTCTCTATTAAAAACACAAAAATTAGTCAAGCATGGTGGCACATGCCTGTAATCCCAGCTACATGGGAGGCTGAGGCATGAGAATCGCTTGAACCTGTGAGGCAGAGTTTGCAGTGAACTGAGATAGTGCCGCTATGCTCCACCCTGGGCGATAGAGTGAGACTCCATCTCAAAAAAAATAAATAAATATAAATATGAATACAAAAAAGATTAACCAAGTGTGGTGGCAGGTGCCTGTAATCCCAGCTACTTGGAAGCTGAGGGAGAAGAATCGCTTGAACTCAGGAGGCAGAGGTTGCAGTGAGTCGAGATCATGCCATTGCACTCCAGCCTGGGCAACAGAGCAAGACTCTGTCTCAAAAAACAAAAAGAAGGTTCCCAGGACTCATCCACCATAGGGATGGGGCATTTTAAACAAGCGCTCTAGATGACTGATGGTAGCCCACATACGTTTGCTAGGTCTTGCATCTTTGTCCCTCCTGTGCAGCTGGTGTGGCCTGTGGGTAGAGCCAGGACTTTGTTTGCACCATGGAAACTCCAGGGCCATAGAAGTTTCCCCACTCTTGGCAAGGATGTTAAGCTTTGTCTCCTAGGAACCCAGAAACTGGGCAGGAATTATTTTCACTACGCTGTAGCTAAAGGGAAAGCAGCCCTGATGAAAAACTATTAGAGTCATTCCTTTAGAAGAGTCAAGAAAGTGCCTGAGACCCTGGGACCATGTGGGGCCTCTGTTGCATTTTCCTACTTATTAAAAGTGTGGCAAACAAGTAAGTTTGGTGAAGATTTTTTTATATGATAAAAGTGTTCAGCTGTAGGTTCCTTTATTTATTTTTTTATTTTTTTAATTTTTTTGAGACAGAGTCTCGCTGTTGCCCAGGCTGGAGTGCAGTGGCGCGATCTCGGCTCACTGCAGGCTCCGCCCCCCAGGGTTCACGCCATTCTCCTGCCTCAGCCTCCCGAGTAGCTGGGACTACAGGCGCCCGCCACCTCGCCCGGCTAATTTTTTGTATTTTTAGTAGAGACGGGGTTTCACTGTGTTAGCCAGGATGGTCTCGATCTCCTGACCTCGTGATCCGCCCGCCTCGGCCTCCCAAAGTGCTGGGATTACAGGCGTGAGCCACCGCGCCCGGCCAGGTTCGTTTATTTTTTATTTTATTTTATTTTTTGAGACGGAGTCTTGCTCTGTCATCTAGGCTGGAGTGCAGTGGTGTGATCTCGGCTCACTGCAACCTCCACCTCCCAGCTTCAAGCGATGCTCCTGCCTTAGCCTCCTGAGTAGCTAGGATTACAGGCATGTGCCACGATGCCAGGCTTATTTTTGTATTTTTAGTAAAGATGGGGTTTTACTATGTTAGCCAGGCTGGTTTCAAACCCTTAACCTCAAGTGATCTGCTCACCTCGGCCTCCCAAAGTGCTGGGATTACAGGCGTTAGCCACCACACCTGGCCAGCTCTAAGTTCCTTTAAACCTAGAGGAAGGTTTAAATTGCCATTTTTAAATAATAGCCATTGCCCCTGAGCACTGATACAGACGTTGCATCCCAGATGTGCCCTTTAATAAATGTGTTTTGTGGCAAGTTACTTGTTCCCTCTGTTAAACTCTGTTAAACTTCTCAATTTTTATTGGAAATTTTTAAACCTAGAAAAAAGTTAAAAGGAAGCCGGGCGCGGTGGCTCACGCTTGTAATCCCAGCACTTTGGGAGGCCGAGGGGGGCGGATCACGAGGTCAGGAGATCGAGACCACGGTGAAACCCCGTCTCTACTAAAAATACAAAAAATTAGCCGGGCGTGGTGGCGGGCGCCTGTAGTCCCAGCTACTCGGAGAGGCTGAGGCAGGAGAATGGCGTGAACCCGGGAGGCGGAGCTTGCAGTGAGCCAAGATCGCGCCACTGCACTCCAGCCTGGGTGACAGAGCAAGACTCCATCTCAAAAAAAAAAAAAGAAAAAAGAAAAAAGTTAAAAGGATAATACTGGAAAACCAGTAAATCCTTTATCTAAATTCACCAAGGGTTAACATTTTGCCATTTGCTTGCTTGCTTTCTCTCTCTCTCCATATATATGTATATATGAATATAAAAATATAAAATATGTGAATATAAAAATATATTCACACATACATATATATGCATTTACTAAAGCATTTGAAAGTCAAAGATATCATGACACTTAAGAACTAGGACAGGCCAGGTGTGATGGCTCATGCCTGTAATCCTAGCAGTTTGGGAGGCTGAGGTGGGAGGAACACTTGTGGCCAGAAGTTTGAGACCAGCTTGGGCACCATAGTGAGCCCTCATCTCTACTAAAAAAATTTTTTTTAATTAGCTGGGCTTGGTGGCACATGCCTGTAGTCCCAGCTACTGGAGAGGCTGAGCGGGGAGGATTGCTTGAGCCCAGGAGTTGGAAGTTGCAGTGAGCTATAATTACATCACTGCACTCCACCCTGGATGACAGAGTGAGATCCTGTCTCAAAAAAAAAAAAAAAAAGAACAAAGGCATTCCTCTTATAATTTCTCTTATAACCACAATTTCATCACATCCAATAAATTTGACATTCATACAGTAATATTAGCTAATGTAATAAGTATATTTAGATGTCCCCAATTCTCCCAAAATATCCTTTATGGCTTATTTATTTATTTTTAGAGACAGGGGCTCACTGTGTTGCCCAGTCTGAAGAGGAGTGGCACTATCACAGCTCACTGTGGCCTCACACTCCTGGCCTCAAGCTATCCTCCCAGCTCAGTCTCCCGAGTAGCTGGGATAAAGGCACACACCGTCATATCTGGCTAATTCAAAAATATTTTAGAGATGGAATCTCACTGTGTTGCCAGGTTGGTCTCGAACTCCTCTTGAACGCCTCAGCCTCCTGAGTCACTGGGATATGACTTTAAGAAAAAAACAGTCTGGTATACAACAAAGATTTTAAACCACGTTTCTTTAGTCTCCTCTAATCTAGAACAGTCCCCCTGCCTTTGTTGGTTGCTTGTTTTTCATGACATTGACATTTTTGAAGAGCCTAGGTCTAAGTTGCCTTGTAAAATGTCTCACAATCTGGATTTGTCTGATTCAATTCAGGTCAAATACATTTGAACATGAACATGCCACGAAGGTGAGGCTGTGCCTTCCTGTGGCATCCCATCATACCAGGCGGTGCACCATGTCTGTGTGTCCTGTTAGTGCTGATGCTACATTGGATCACTAGGCTAAGGTGCACACTTGCATTTTGACACTTGGTTACATTTTAACTAAGCACTATGCAACTCTTATTAATCAGTATAGTCAAATTATAAAGTTCTTGAGGGCAAGAACTGAGGCTTCGCCTTTGGAAAATAGTGCTTTACAGTTTACAAGCCTCTTTCACACAGATTACCTCATTTACTCATCAGACACCCTGGAGGGAAATATTTTATTCCCACTACACAGGAATGCAGGATCTCACTGTGCTTTGGAGCCTGACATTGAATCATAAATCTACCCATTAATAAATGTGTCTTATGACAAGTTACTTAACCTCCCTATTAAACTTCTGTTTGCTCAACTGCAAAAATGGGGATAATAATGTCTTCCTCCCAGAGTTGTTATGAAGACCGAATGAGGGTAATGAAAATAAAATGCCTGCCACAGTGCTTAGTACATAAAGAATACTTGAAAAATGCAAGGGCTGTGTTTATGGAGCTAAACACGTTATAGATACACATGCTCACATACTCAACATGCATGTATACACTGATGTACAGGAAGGTCAAGGTCTGGCCTGTGGCCAACTCAGCTGAGTAAATAGCAGAGCCCAGATTCAAAGCCCCATCTGCCTAGCTCCAAATCCAGATCCCATGCCTGTTCTCCACACAACACCACCCTGCTGGTGATGGGCCAGCCAATGTTGCCTTCTATGAACCATTTGGTCAAAATCATTAGAATAATGTATATAAAAATTAGACTTGATCTTGGTTTTTTCTTTTTTTTTTACATGGAGTCTGGCTCTGTCACTCAGATTGGAGTTCAGTGGCATGATCTCGGCTCACTGCAACCTCTGCCTTCCGGGTTCAAGAGATTCTCCTGCCTCAGCCTCCCAAGTAGCTGGGATTACAGGCATGCACCATCATGCCCAGCTAATTTTTTATATTTTTGGTAGAGACAGTGTTTCACCATGTTGGCCAAGCTGGTTTCGAACTCCTGACATGAAGTGATCTGCCTGCCTTGGCCTCCCAATGTGCTGGGATTGCAGGCATGAGCCACCGCGCCCAGCCAGACTTGATCTTATTTACATCCAATTTCATATCTTATTTACAACTAATTTCAAGAAGCATGAAGCAAGGCCCTACTTCTCTGATTATACAGAGTTGGCCAAAGGGCCCCATGCTGATGCCCTTTCTTCCCAGAAATCAGCTGCCCTCAGCCCGTTGCTTTGTGTTACTTGGCAACTTCACAACATACCCAAACTCACCACACTGAACAGCAGTCAGCGTGCATCTGGGAGGCAACACACTGTGGCTGGACAATACTGCATAGTTCACCCCAAACGTTTCCCTGTCCCGCCCTGCTCCTTCAGGGTCTTTGGTCTGGAGTGGGGGCAAGACTGAAGAATGGTTCTTGGTCAAGGTCCTTGTTTTAGGGGCTCACGACAGGCAGAGGTCCCTGAAAGTCCCTCAAGCATTTTCATTGGAAGTTCCCGTTCCTACTTTCTACTAAGCACCCCAGCCCCACCCCAATCTACATAGAGAAAATCCACAACAGCACTAAACCACCATTTTGAGTCAAAGGTCTTCATCCCCCTTGAATGACAATGGGTCCAGCTAAGAATTAATTCCACCTAGCCGGGATTGTGAAGTGTGAGTTTGCTGTTCAGGCAAGGTCAGAGGTCTAGGGAAGGAAAAATCACTTCTAGCAAAGGTTTCACGGGGGAGATGGGCCTTGGGGAAGGGGAAGGCATTCCTGATTTGAGGGAGTGGGGCACATATCATATTAGTAAAGGCACAGAAGTAGGGTAGCAAGAAGCCTGGTCAGGGAACTGAGAGGTGGCATCTGCAGGGAGGAGAGGGAGGAGCCCCTCCCTTCCAGACACAGAACAGACTGGGGCTGTAGAGCGGCTAAATATTTCATCGATGGAAAACTGGATATGGCCATGGTGCTTAGGATGTAGACTCTAATTTCATGGCTGGGTGTACCCAGATGGCTGATTAGGCTGCAGGAGAGAGGCTGCCTCCCCATTCCTGGTTTCCCGGCCACAGGAGGGTGCAGACACTGACCTTTTTTTCTCAGTGAGGTCAGCAGGCGTACGTGTTCTGGGTCTGAGGAGACGAACAAGCCCTCCACCCCAGCCAGACCCCATTGCTTCACAGGTCCCAGACCCACCTCGGTTCCAGTTTTTCAGCGGACACACATTTCACACCTACTATATGTCAGCCATCATGGTGAGCACAAAGGAGATACAGATGTCTCTGCCCAGGGAGACATCTTAGGGAAACGGACCCCCTAACAGGTCTCTAACTGTGGAGGCTACAAATGAAGTGCTAGGTCTAAGCTTCACAGAGGAGGTGCCCCCTGTGCTAATGCAGTCCCTGCAGAGAGGAAGGGAGGGCTGCTAACCCACACGCGGCGAGGACTGACTTCTGGCTAGGCACTGTGCTAGGAGCTTCTTCTGTACTACAACCTTTAATCCTCACAGTCACTCCAAAAGGAGATACCATAACTACTAATTGCATAAACTAATGGCATTCCAGCGGGAACATGTGCAAAGAATACATGTGAAAGAACTTTGAACCATGAGGACCATTTAGCAGTTTGGAGAGGCTGGCACATTCAATGGGGGACCAAAGGGGGCTGGCAGGAAATAAACCTAGGAAGGTGGATGGACTGGGGCTTTGCATGTCCAGATAACACATTGGGACTTCATCCTCTTAGCTTTAGAAGGATAGTGAAAAGGGTGGGGGCCAAGTGTCCTCTTTCCCTCTTCCACCCCAATGGGCTCTCTGGCTCTGGCCTCCAAATCGTAATAATTCCCCATCATATCAACAAATATGGATTACATACCTTTACTGTGAGCCAGGTATCTTTCTGGGCACTGGGGAAACAGCAATGAACAGGACAAGGGTCTCATCTCATGGAGCAATGGAGGAGGGAACAGTGGAGGGACACAGTCATCTAGTAAGCAAATACAAAAATAAAAGATAATTTCCAGTAGTCATAGGTCCTCTGACAAAACAAAAACATAGAAATGGGACAGAGAGCCGGGCGCGGTGGCTCACGCCTGTAATCCCAGCACTTTGGGAGGCTGAGGCGGGCGGATCACGAGGTCAGGAGATCGAGACCATCCTGGCTAACACGGTGAAATCCCGTCTCTACTAAAAATACAAAAAATTAGCCGGGCGTGGTGGTGGACGCCTATAGTCCCAGCTACTCGGGAGGCTGAGGCAGGAGAACGGCGTGAACCCGGGAGGCGGAGCTTGCAGTGAGCCGAGATCACGCCACTGTACTCCAGCCTGGGCGAAAGAGCGAGACTCCGCCTCAGAAAAAAAAAAATAAATAAATAAAAATAAAAAATAAATGGGACAGAGAGTGATGGGGGAGGGGAAGCTGCTTGAGTAGGGACAAATGGGAAAGCCCTCTTGGAAGAGATGACATTTGAGCTGGGACCTGAAAGGTGATGGGCCAGACAGGAGCAGATATGAGGAAGGGCATTTCAGAAAGAGGCTCAGGCACTTGCAAAGACCTGAGGCAGGAACCAGTTGAGTGAGCTGGAGAAACGTGAGATTGAGTATGTTCAGAGCAGAACGGGCTGGGGAGGGAGCAAAGGAGGATAGGAAGACTTACAGGCCAAGGTGAAGTTGAAATTTTATTGTTCAATACTCAGCTCAAGGCCAGGCACAGTGGCTCACGCCTGTAATCCTAGCACTTTGGGGGGCTGAGGTGGGCACCACAGTTTTCTTTCCTGGGGTTTGGGAGAAATACTCAGGGAACTTGGTGTCAGGGCATTTTCAGAGTTCTTGCTTTAAAGAAGAGATGGTTCTCCAGCCTCCCATCTAGGCAGAAATGGTAATATTGGGGTGATCACCCTGGGAACAGCAGGGTAGTGTCCTTTCTGGGCCGGAGTGTTGGAACTCAGAGAGCTTTCTGCATCCTCCTATACCGACTTAATCCTTTTTCCTCAAAGAGGAAGCCCCAACCCCATCAGGCATGTATGTGCTTCTGAACAATATCCCCAGGGGTGAGAAGGATCGCCCCCCCCAAGAGAGGACTCAGGACTGCTGGAGGAAGCCTGATACAGTGAGCAGAGAAGGGCTTTGGAATTAGGCCTTCGCTGTGTTTTTTCGGGCTGTGATGGTCATTTACTTCTGTGAATTCTTGTTTCCTCTCCTCTCCATGGAGCTACAGTTGGTAAGGATATAGGGGTCTCAGGACAGGGACTTGGGGGAGATAGTCAATTTCTCCCATTTCAAACTCTTTCCTGAAAGCAAGTTAAGTTCTTAGAGAACAATGTCCCGCGTGGTGACATTCCTGGGCCACAGAGGCTGCTCTTCCCCAACAGCCAGGTAAAGAGCCCTGGACATCAGACAAAGCCTGAGCTGATTCCAGAGGGAATAAGCAGTGAGAAGCACCGCATGGGACAGCCAGAGGGAGTAGTCCCAGGTCCCAGAGCTGGCAAGGAGGAAATGCCAAGGCCACACAGGACAGATGGCAGATGTTTAGAGAACATTTTTAGGGACAGATTCCTTTCCCTTCACCTATGAGCCGTTGCAGAATTTCATCTTCTTGGCAGCCAACAGGGTCCCTCTTTCTCTGAACCAACCCCTCTGTTGCAGGGCCATCTCTAGGACATTCCTACATGGGCAGGGAGAAGACATAGCTAAACCCTGGCCTGATGAGTCCTCAGAAAAACTAAGTCAGCACAAGTCATCTCTTTCTGAGTCACAGAATCTTGAGCCCTTTTAACATCTCTGCTGTTGTCCCCATCAGTGGCTAGACTGCTGTTTGTCCTGAGAATAAAGCAGGAGTAGGTCGGGTGCTGGCAAGGTGGTTTCTCACGCCCCAGCCTCTGGACCATGGGAGCTGGAGAAACAAAGAGGGCTGAGGCATAGACCTAGAAAGTCCAAGCACTGGCCTCCTCAGAAATGAGCTGGGGCCGGGAACAGTGGCTCACGCCTATAATCCCAGCATGTTGGGAGGCTGGCACTAGAGAATTGCTTGAGCCCAGGGGTTCGAGACCAGCGTGGGCAACAAAACGAGACCTTGTCTGTATTTTTTTAAAAAATGAGCCAAACACCAGGACTGGAGCAAATGGGCTGGAGCCCGCAGGGGATGGCAAGCAGGTCAGTCCTGGAAGGAGACTTGGGAAAGGTGGCAGATGCTAGGCTAGGATTGCAGCAAGAGCCCAGCTTCATGACTGCACCAACCAGGAGGTAGGAGGGAAAGGGGGCTGATGAGGACGGGCCCTGGTTGGGCTATAGTCCAGAGGCTGCGCTGGGACCTAAGCCAAAGGCAACACATGCTCCCGAAGTTCAGAGAAGGAGGCAATTTGTGTTGGCCTGGTTATCAGCACCTTCCATCCCTCCAAAAAACCTGTGCTGGGCCTGGTCTTATTGCAGTAGTTCTCTCTTGCTTCCGCCAGGGAGTCATGCAACCAATTTGGGGTGATAGCGAATAACTTTGTGGCCACCTCATTCATTTAGAGAACCTCCTTCCACTTTTCCATCCTCCTTTGGGCATTTCTTATACCCTAGCCTAGAAGTGACAAGAAAGGAGAGTGTTTTTCTGATTTCACAGAGCAGAGCATCACTCCTAGCCAAAGCTCAAGATGAGACAGAACTTGAGGCCACGTGTTTTAAAGAGTGCAAATTCATCCTCACAAATTTTTCAGATTCCATCTAAAGCATCCTTAGGCTGAATAATGAAGAATTCAGTTCTCGTCCCCACCCCCTCTCTCTGCCTTTCTCCACACACACACATACCCTCCCCCGCACCCATTTCAGAATCTTTTCTTTTTCTGCTGCAGTCTCCTCCTCCTCCTCCCTCACCTCCCTTCTCAGCAGGAGCACACCAGGACAAGAAAATGCTACTACAGGAGCCTCCCAGCCACAAGAACTGGTTTCTCAGAATGAGTAGTTAATGTAGACCTGACCACAAAGTCATTGCCACGCTGAGCACATTTCTGTCTCACCATGTCTAATGTAACTCAAGAAATAATGCAATTGCATCTAGTGGACTTCACCCAAACTGTGCCCTGGGGAGCTAGTTCTGCTGCTTCAGGCTAACTCATTTCTTGTGGCAGGAGGCTGCTGATATGGTCAGTTCTCAGGGATCAGCTGCTCGAGGTGGGGGTTGGGGTGGGGGTGCAGTCGGAGGGTGTTGGAAAGGGCACCTATAAAACGTGGATTCATAAATGTGCTACAGAGAGACTGGAAAGACTGAAACTGAATGCACAAATTTGTACGTGCATTTTTACTGGGGATGAGGATCAATTTTTTGGTCTGATTCTCAAAGAAGTCAGAGACCCTCAAAATGATTACTCATTTTGGGTAGTAGGTAAAACAAGAAATTAAAATGTTTCTCTTTTCATTTTTGCTCCCCAGTGAGTTTGAGTTTTATGCAATTTCTTCTATAAGAGGAGAGCCTGAGTCCATGGAAGTTGGGATTGAACATCCTGAATATGCAGTTCCTTGGAAAGCCACCAAGAAAAGAACTAAGCAAGGGACATGATGTCACCTTCGGGGAGGAGTCTCTTCAGCTGTCTGGCATGAGAGGAGGAGAAATGAGGAGGATCACTGGCCTTGAAACCCGAATGAGAGGCTAGAGCACCTTTCTGGGACCCAGTCTAGGGTTTGTCTTGAACATCCGGCTCCAAAAGAGATGCTGTGCAGATTCAAGCTGCCAAGTCCTGAAGGACCTGAGGGAGAACCCAACCCCAAGCAGCCCAGATGGTATCTGGGTGTCCTGTGCCCTACCCACGAAGATCAGGAGCCTAAAGTCTAGAGCTCACTGCAGAACCAGACCAAAGACAGTTTAAGGGCCCTGAGCCAAGCCTTCCTGACCTCTCATGGAGAGAGGAAGAGAGAACAGGGCCTTCACTCATCCACCTACCAGCTCCTGAGTCCCTTTAGCCTTTGGCATGGTAATTAACGGTCAGGAAGTTATGCATCAGCCTCAGCAAGCTAACGTGGCAGGAGATCCCTCCTGACAGCAGAGCTAATAAAAAATTTGCTAATGCAATTTATCACTTTAAAAAGCCATATGTCGGTGGGGATGAGCACTTCTCTGCAGCAGCTAGTGTAATTGTCAGAACAGAGCAGCGAGCAGCTCTTGGAAGGGGGTGAGGATGATGTCTTCACTAAATCAGTGGTGCAATGCAGCAGGCGAGGGGGCTGGGAGGAGGGGTGTGGTGCTGGGTGGAGGGCTCCCAGCTCTCAAGCTCCCAGGAAGCCAGGGCTGCAGACCTGTTCTGGGGCCCCATTAAAAACCATATGAGCCCTGAACTCCAGCCCCTGCTGCCTTTGAGCTGAATGAACCTGCGCTTTGCTTCCTGCCACAGTGTTAAAACAAGAAGCGACTCTGTCTGCAGTAATGGCTGATCTAAGTCTCAGCCATTGAGTGTCAACACACAGGACCCCAGTCCAGCTCCTCCCGGGGGCAGGGCTGATGCCATGTGCACATTTGCTCTTTCTCTCCCAGACCCCTGCGATAACTTCATCTAGGACAAGAGCCACTGGTCCTTAGTCAGAGGCAGGGAAAGATTAGAAATCCACCTCAGGCCCAACAACATCTCTGCTTCCAGTTTAGACAAAAGGCAAATTGCTTCGAGTACCCAGTGTTTGCCAAAATAAAGAGTGGTTTCTGCAAAGGGGAAAAACTGCTGTTGTGGGATTTTGCTTCAAACACTCAATTGCAAACCATTTTTCCCAAAGTAAATTGATAGAGAAGCAAGTAAAACAGGTGCCCCTTCTGGGAATGAAGTCCAGGGCTGCTGGGAAGGCTGTGGGAAGGAATAAGAATATCCACATGACTGGATCTCCACTGCTTTCTGGAATAGTCCCCACTCTCAGTTATCTGTGGAATGAGAGGGGCTGAGGAGAGGGATGAGGTAGGGCAAGCCACCACCACCACCACCCAGAGAAACATCACACCCAGTTTCCACTAACTAGACTTCCCTCTAAAGCAAATTTTGACCCTAATTGTTCTCTGTCCTTTAAATTAATGTTTTGTTTTTTTTTTTTTAAGACGGAGTTTCACTCCCGTTGCCCAAGCTGGAGTGCAGTGGCGCGATCTCGGCTCACCGCAACCTCTGCCTCCTGGGGTCAAGCGATTCTCCTGCTTTAGCCTCCCAAGTAGCTGGGATTACAGGTGCCCACCACCACACCCAGCTAATTTTTTGTATTTTTAGTAGAGAGGGGGTTTCACCATCTTGGCCAGGCTGGTCTCGATCTCCTGACCTCAAGTAATCCACCTGCCTTGGCCTCCCAAAGTGCTGGGATTACAGGTGTGAGCCACCACGCCAGGCCTAAATTAATGCTTTGAATTTTGCATGGAGACACTGAAGGAAGACAAAGTACAAGGATCCAAGTAATAACCAATAGAAAGAAGAAATCTCATGCCAGGGGCCTGGACAGCCCAACATGTGTATATAAACTCCACGTTGCCTTCCTGTTTAAGACCTTCTGCTCAGCTCATACTGATGGAAATGGCATGGGGGAGCATGGAGGAAGTATAGTCTCATGACTCCCCAGCCTTCAGGGTGACGGGAGAGGACTGGCAACAGGAACCGGTATGATTTTTTAAGTGAGTCTTACCTTGCAGGAGCAGAGTTTTACGGCAACTCCCAACGTCCCCTGTGAATTGAGGCCCAGCTAGGGTCCCAGGAACCCCTTTATGTGCCCTTTAAAATATGCTTTAATATCTAAGGTTCTATCATTTAATATTTATGAATTTTTAAATTTCCCTGATCCTCCTCCCATGTCTATTTTTCCAAACAAATCTTTTTTTGTTGTTTTTTTGTTTGTTTGTTTTGTTTCTCTTGAGACAGGTTCTTGCCCTGGCACCCAGGTTAGATCACAGCTCACTGCAGCCTCAACCTCCCAGGCTCAGGTGATCCTCCCACCTCAGCCTCCTGAGTAGCTGCGACTACAGGTACGTGCCGCCACACTTGGCTAATTTTTTACTTTTTGTAGAAATGGGGTTTCTCTGTATTGCCCAAGCTGGTCTTAAATTCCTGGGCTTAAATGATCCGACTGCCTTGGCCTTCCAAAGTGCTGGGATTACAGGCGTGAGCCACAGCTCCCAGTCCCAAATCAATCTTAATACCATTTCTGCCAAGTTCAAAACAAAGATAATCCTGTTGATATTTGGCTGAGACTATACCAAATTAATAGATTGGTTTAGGGAAAAATTTTTTACCTTGTATGGTAGGCAAAATATTTACCTCTACTCTCCTAGGGTTTTCAACAGGGCCTAAGAATTAAATCAACATAAAACAGATTAATAGGAGGAAAGGCAACATAGTTATTTAAATAAGTTTTACATGAGATGGGAGCCCTCATAAGGAAATGAAGACCCAAAGAAGCAGTTTAGAGTCAAACACTCATATACTGGGTTGGACAAAGAGTTTCACAAAGTAAATGATGGAAATGTGACAAGGCAAGGGGGCTTGGGCTAGGAAAGATGATTGTGAGCAGTGACTGGGAAGAGGAAGGTTGGTTTCCAAGGTCAGTTTGTACAGATCCCTCTCACCCTCCTCTCCCTGTCCCTGATGATAAGACTGTTGCTTTCTGGACGGCGTGGTGTCTCATGCCTGTAATCCTAGCACTTTGGGAGGTCGACGTGGGCGGATCACTTGAGGCCAGAAGTTGGAGACCAGCCTGGTCTGATGATAGGGAGACCCTCATCTCTATTTTTTTTTTTTTGAGACGGAGTCTCGCTCTGTCGCCCAGGCTGGAGTGCAGTGGCGCAATCTCGGCTCACTGCAAGCTCCGCCTCCCGGGTTCACGCCATTCTCCTGCCTCAGCCTCTCCGAGTAGCTGGGACTACAGGCGCCCGCCACCACGCCCAGCTAATTTTTTGTATTTTTAAATAGAGACGGGGTTTCACCGTGGTCTCGATCTCCTGACCTCGTGATCCGCCCGCCTTGGCCTCCCAAAGTGCTGGGATTACAAGCGTGAGCCACCATGCCCTGCCCTCTATTTCTTATTTAAAAAATTTTTTTAAAAGAATGTTGCTTTCCTCCTGGTGTAAGGAGGACATCTTTCATATGGGGCTTTTGTTCTTGCTTTCAGAAAGAAAAAGGAGTGATCAGAGTGCCCTTCCAGTGCCTGCTGGTTTTCATTTGCCTTTGGCTCAAAATAACCCTTATGCCAAAGGGGCATATTTTGAGGTGGCATATTCTGCCACCCTTCAACTTTTACAAAATTGAGTTTTTCTATTCAGATTAGAATATGATTTTTCATTTGAATAAAATCTTGCTGTCCAAATACTTTTTAAAACTCCATATTGGCTCTGAATTACCTGCCTTCAAGGCTTATTTGGCAAAGAGACTGTAGAATCTCATCTGCTGAGCAGGGAATGTGTTATCTCTTCCTTGGTTATCAGGTGAATTACACTTTTAAAGAGAGCAGCCTACATGCCTTAACTTAAACCAAAAGGCACTGGGACAAATAGCCACCCTGGGATGTCCTTGCCTTGACCGCCAACCTAGACTCTAGGTCCTGGGGCCTCGCTCATTCTCATTCCATACCACACACAGGAAGTCAATTTCGCCTGTATTCCCAGCACTTTGGGAGGCTGAGGTGGGCAGATCACCTGAGGTCAGCAGTTCAAGACCACTCTAGCCAACAGTTCAAGACCAGTCTAGCCAACATGGTGAAACCCCATCTCTGCCAAAAATACAAAAATTAGCAAGGTAAGGTGGCGGGCGCCGGTAATCCCAGCTACTTGGGAGGCTGAGGCAGGAGAGCTGCTTGAAGTCGGGAGGTGGAGGTTGCAGTGGGCAGAGATCGCGCCACTGCACTCCAGCCTGGTGACAGAGTGAGACTCCATCTCAAAAAAAAAACACCAACTTTGGTTAAATACATTTGTGGTCCTTTTCTCTCGTTAACCTGTTTTTTGTTATAGGAGCAGTAGCGATGAGCCTTGTGATGGGTGAGGGAAAGGTAACTTTTTCTCCCCTACGAAGATAAAGTTTCTGCCTTTTATGAAGGTATGTGGTAGGGGCTAACCTGAGGGCAGGTGCTGGTGCTGAGGAAAACCTGCCTTGCCCCAGGTTCTCCGAATTATAGCCCCTCTTTTTTTTTTTTTTTTAGATACAGAGTCTTGCTCTGTCACCTAGGCTGGAGTGCAATGGAACGATCTCGGCTCACTGCAACCTCTGCCTCCTGGGTTCAAGCGATTCTCATGCTTCAGCCTCCCAAGTAGCTGAGACTATACAAGTCGTGTGCCACCATGCCCGGCTAATTTTTGTATTTTTCGTAGAGACAGGTTTCACCATGTTGCCTAGGCTGGTCTTGAACTCCTGGCCTCAAGTGATCCACCCGCCTCAGCCTCCCAAAGTGCTGGGATTACAGGTGAGAGCCTCCCACTCATGCTTTTCTCATGTAACCCCTCTGCAGGGCCGGCTTCATGGATGGGTGAGCTCCAGCTCAGATGAGCCCTGCACTTGGTTTAATACTCTCCTGTTTAGCAGTTTCTGGAAAATAAGAAAAATAAAAAGCAATACTTAAAAAAAAAAAAAACTAAAATACTAAAACAAAAGTAAAAAAATACATAGTAAATTCTTAATAATTTTGAAAAAGGGGACCCCACATTTTCATTTTGTACCAAACCAAGTTATCCTGTCCCTCTGCAACACTTTGAAGCTCAGAAACAGAAAGGAACAGCCCAGTCACACTTGGGAGTGGCTGAGGGATCAGCGTCCAAGTCCAGGCAAGACCAGGTGCCGGTCCAGGCACTTGAACAGCCTCTGCCAGGGCTTCTCTCTGCTTCCTGCAGCAGGCAAGTCCTCGTCCCATCTGCAAATGGGCCTGTGTGATGGATTTTTAAGGGAGACACCTCACAGAGGACTCTTTGCTCCCTTCCTCAGCTCCTTCTCCCTGCCTGCCTCCCAGGGTCCAGGCTATAACTCAGCCCACTCAGCAAACCCTCAGCAAATTTTGCTGGCTGTCGTCTGGACTACCTCAGGCCCGAGCCTGCTCAGCGTTTCCAGAGTTTAGACCCCAGAAGTGAGTAAGCAGCCTGCATTATCTCTCCAGACTTCTGCCTCTCTCAAGACCTTCCGGGAGCCTGGATCGACAGGAGAGAGCACTTCCACCACTAGCAGGAGCACATCTGGTCTCCTGGGCCGAGGAAGCCATCAAGGCAGGAGAAGAGAAGGGCCGGAGCTCCTGGGCTGTAATCCACAAGGGTTACTTAGCTGCCGAGCAGTGCAACCAGGGAGGAGGGAATGGTGGACTCCTTCTAAAAGCTCAGGACCACATGTTCTAGGAACAGTCAGGATCCCTCAGGATCCACCCCATCCAGGAGGAGGAAGGCAGCTTGAGCAGCAAAGGTGTCAGGGCACTGCTTGGGGAGGGAAGGGGGTGGCTCAGTGACCCCCTCTCCCTGTGGATATTCACTTTTCTAGGATGCCTTTCCTCCTGAGGCCTGCCTGCAAGAATCTTGGCAGCAAGAGGTCTCATTTGTAATTTCCCTACTAGAGAGGTAGAAGGAATATGTTTAACTATTTATTTAACTCCATCCATTCATATATGCTTTCAAATCTTTATTAATTTTTTTTTTTTGATGGAGTCTTACTCTGTTACCCAGGCTGGAGTGCAGTGGCGCCATCTCAGCTCACTGCAACCTCCCCTTCCCAGATTCAAGCGATTCTCCTGCCTCAGCCTCCTGAGTACGTGGGATTACAGGCACGCATCGCCACACCTGGCAAATTTTGTGTGTGTGTTTTTAGTAGAGACTGTGTTTCACCATGTTGGCCAGGCTGGTCTCAAACTCCTGACCTCAAGTCTTCCACCCGCCTCAGCCTGCCAAAGTGCTGGGATTATAGGCATGAGCCACTGCGCCCAGCCTGAAATCTTTATTAATTTAGCACTTGTTGCATGCTTATTTAGGGACAAATGTTCAATTCTCTGAGGGCTACTGAGACATGTAAGATGCCGTTTGGCCTCCAGGAACTTAAGATCTACCTGCGCAGTCAATGGTAGCACACGTGAAATAGCCAATGAAATGCAATACAGTCAAATGGAACATGAGCAGTGCCAGATTATGTGGCAAGACAGTAAGTGCTGAAATATAGTTTAACGAATGGTTCCTGAGGGCATACTGTGTGCCAGGCTGTGCTAGGTTCTAAGGGATAGAAAGATATGTGAGACATGGTCCCTACACTGGAAATGCTCAGTTTAATTGGGGAGACACCCATGAACAGACAATTTGGATATGTACAAAGTGCAGTGGCAGCACAGAGAAGGGCCACTGAGGCCAATCCAGGTTACGTGACGCCTGTGCTGCATCAGGGCAGTCGTGCCAAAGATGCCTAGAAGGATGTTCTAGGTAGAGAGGACACTACGAAAAGATCTGATGGCCTAGTATGGTTGAGAATCACAGGTAGGGAGTTCTCAGAGGCAGGGAGAGGCAGAAAATGAGGTTAGAGAGGTGGCTAAAGATGGGATCATGAAGAGCCTTGTTAAGAAAATTGACCTTGGCCGGGTGTGGTGGCTCACCCGGGAGCCACCTCGGGAGGCCGAGGCAGGTGGATCACTTGAGGCCAGGAGTTTGAGACCAGCCTGGCAAGCATGGCAAAATCCCATCTCTACTAAAAACACAAAAAATAGCCAGGAATGGGGACATGCACCTGTAATCCCAGCTACGCAGGAGGCTGAGGTGGGAGAATCGTTCAAACCTGGGAGGCGGAGGTTGTAGTGAACTGAGATCATGCCACTGCACTCCAGCCTGGGATATACAGCAAGATCTTGTGTAAAAAAAGAAAAGAAAGAAAGAGAGAGAGACAGAGAGAAGAAGGAAAGGAAGGAAGGAAGGAAGGAAGGGGAGAGAGAGAAAGAGAAAGAAAGAAAGAAGAAAGGAAGGAAGGAAGGAAGGAAGGAAGAAAGAAAGAAAGAAAGAAAGAAAGAAAGAAAGAAGAAAGAAAGAAGAAAAGAGAAGAGAAGAGAGAGAGAAAGAAAATTGACCTTCTCTTAGTAGAGGCTGGGGGCCACCGAAGGGTTTTCATAGATAAGTCTCATGGCTGGAAGGAGGATGGGCCTGCGGGGAATGAAACTGCAAGTAGCACAGCCAGTTAGAAAGCACCAAGAATGTTCTGGTCAAAAGTGATGGGGGCAGTGGCTGCCGGGATGAAGAGGAGAGGACATACTCTTCTTGTCACCTAGAATGCATTTTCCCTCTTTTTTTCACCCAGTTCATTCTCACACATCCTTCAGATCTCAGTTTCTCTGAGATACTTTCCCTGACCCCCAGGTCAAGGCAGATCTTCCTACTGTGCCTTAGGATAGCGCTGGGTACCTTCATTCATAACTCTTTCCAGTCATCATTCTAGACTTATTCCTGAGGTCATCTGATTAACATCTGAGTTCCTCATGAGGACTATCAACTCCGTAGCTGTAGGATCGTGTCTGCCTTCCCCACTGCATATCCCCAGTTCCTACACATAGTAGAGCTCAATAAATATTTCTGGAATGAAGGGATGACAGATTTGATGGCTATTTGGGAGCTCTATGAGAATTCAGAAAAACATTCCTATGGGTTGGAAGAGTTGATGTCAACTTCATAGACAAGATATGAACATAGAAAAAGTTAAATAACAACACAGCAACAATACAACAGAGATGACAAGGTGGCAAGTGTCAAGGAGAACAGTACAAACACTGTGTGTTAAAGCAGGGAGTGTAGTAGCAGCTGTGATGTTTTTGTCAGCAAGTAACAAAAAACCCTGAATTCAAACTGGAAGTAGCTGCGAGGAAGTGTATCAGGTCTCATAGCAGAGTTCAGAGGAAGGGCAGGCTAGAGGTGTTTGATACAGCAGCTCAAGGACTCCTTTCCCTGCTGCTCCACCGTCCTCATGTGGGCTTCACCCCCAAGCTGGGTGGCAGGAAGTCCACAGCAGTTCTAGACATGGAACCATCCCACTCAAGAAGGAAAGATGGTCTCTTTCCACTGGCCAGAATTTGGTTATAAAACCATTCCCAGCCTGACCACTGGTGAGGGGGTTAACATTTCTGCAACTGGTTTAGACCAAGCTCCATCCACTTCCAGAACTGGGATGGGGTCAGTGCTCACTTAGCTACAAAGGAATCAGAAATCAGGATCTGTTAGACAACAATAAATGGGAAACTAGATGTTAGGTGAAAATCAAGTGTCCATTGCAGCCCTCCCCTTTGTATACCTAATATCTGCTCACATCATTCATCCCATACTGAGAGATCGCTCTGTGCTGAAATTGTCCAAAAAAGTCTTGAGGAATGAAGTAGAACTTAAGTCTTAAAAGAACGGTAGGACTTAGACAGGTGGAGAAGAACAGGCAATGAGAAATAGGACCCTGGAGGTGGGGATTAGACAGTGTTGCTCCCCCAAAAAATGCTCCTGAAGAGCTACTGTTTAAATGCAGGCAATGTTGGGTAACGGAAAGAGATGGACTTTGGTGGCAAAAAGGCCTGGATTCACATCTTGGCTTTGCTACTCAAGTTTCTTAACCTTTGGGAATTTCAGGTTTCTCCTCAATGAAGTAGAACTGGAGGGTCTGGTCTCCTTGGAATGTGCTCAGGATCACATCAGACTGGGACAGAAACTTGCACACTGAAGGTGCCCAACACGTTTGTCTCCAATTGTCCTTCTTTGGAAAGGAAGGCTGTTCTAGAGAACACATTGAATTGCCAACACAAACTTCATTTCTACTGTGAAATAGAGGCACCAGGCTCTGCTTGGATGCCAAAACTTGAAGCATGAGTTTTCCTTTGCTCTGGGTTTTTTGTTTTGTTTTGTGTTTTTGGGACAGGGTCTCGCTCTGTCACCCGCACTGGAGTGCAGTAGCACCATCACACCTCACTGCAGCTTCAACCTCCCATACTCAAGCAATCCTCACACCTCAGCCTCCAGTGTAGCTGGGACCACAGGTGTGTGCCAGCCACCATGCTCAGCTAATTTTTTATTTTATATTTTTTGAGACGGAGTTTTGCTCTTGTTGCCCAGGCTGGAGTGCAACGGCGCGATCTGGGCTCACTGCAACCTCTGCCTCCTGGGTTCAAGTTATTCTTCTGCCTCAGCCTCCCAAGTAGCTGGGATTACAGGCGCCCGCCACCACGCCTGGCTAATTTTTTGTATTTTTAGTAGAGAGGAGGTTTCACCATATTGGTCAGGCTGGTCTTGAACTCCTGACCTCAGGTAATCCACCCACCTCGGCCTCCCAAAGTGCTGGGATTACAGGCATGAGCCACCACACCCGACCTAATTTTTAAATTTTTCTGTAGAGATGAAGTCTCACCATGTTGCCCAAGCTGGTCCTGAATTCCTAGGCTTAAGCAATTCTCCCACCTAGGCCTCCCAAAGTGCTGAGATTACAGGCGTGAGCCACTGCACAGCCCCAGTTTTCATTTCAACTTGAGTCTTCGGTAAATGTTGGACCTCCTCTTGTCTTCTTTATTTCTAGCCCTTGACCTCTTTTGACATAAACTTTGAGGAAATCCAAGTGAGAAACAGGAAGACCATGGATGAAACAGAGCCACGGATGCAGAGATGAAGGGTCCATCTAATGCCTCGGTCATCTAAGGTTTTGTCTAAGTACCTGCCTGCCCAAGAAGACTAGACCTATACTTCCGCATCCTTGGGGCCATCGCAGACTCATCGGAGATCAGAAAATGTTGTGGACTCTCTCGTCAGAGAAATGCACATATGTACAAAGATTGTCATATGTCATTTCTAGGGTTTCTGGAACACTCTGGAGCATCTCCTTAGACTGCGGAATGAGAAGCCCTGAATTAAGGGATTTGTTTGGAATGATCCATGCCTAGTTTCTGCAGGAAATGGGAAAGGAACTGGCTTTGCATCACTACAAAATCACTTTGTGGTTTCCAGCTTCAGGATCGGGGATGCCTGCTGCTGACCCCTTTGCTCCAGACTCACACTCAGCCCCAGGCCTACATACTGTTTGGGGATGGACTGTGTGCATGTGCAGACATTTAAGGGTGCCTTTTGGTGAGGGTGATGCCGACTTGAGAGAAACCAGCTCAACATGTTTTAGATACAGAATCTTTGTCCTGAAAGAGAGGATTGCCTCCTTAAGAGCTCTTAAGAAACCAGGGACAAAGAGACAGAGAGATGGAGATGTAGATATAGAGTGAAAGAATGGATTAGAGATTTTTAAAAACAACAATAGCAACAACAATCAGAGAGACTAGCCAGAAGGTCCGCTAATGTGAGCTGCATCTAGGAAGGAGCAGTCAAAGGGATGCAGGGCAGCAATCTTGAAACTGCACAGCACTTACATAAGATTGAGAAAAGATCCATTGTCCAGATCAAAGAATGGAAGGAGTGCTTTCTGGAGTTTATGAGAGGGTTAAAGCCTTCCCCAGCCTCCTGTCCATTGGTGCCACCTCTGCCCCTGCAGCTCCACAGTCCGTGGTCTGCAGAGGCCCAAGGACACATACTGCCCTGCTGGAGTGTTAGCTGGCGTTAGGACTGCAGCAGCTGCTCCTTAATGGAGCTCCCCAGGAGCCCAACCCGATCGCCTGCCTGCATTATTAATGCATTATGTCATCTTTCCTTGCACTTGCTCTCGGCTGCTGAAATTTTATAGAGCCGTATTATTAATTGAAGCAATTAGTGCTGGGGATATCGGCACAGCCACGTCAGAGGACTGGAGATGTGCAAAGCAAGAATCGCTCTCTCTTTGTGTCCCTTTCTCCCTCACTCCCATCCTCTTCCCTGTGCCTCCCCACCCCCACCTCTCGTATTTCTACTCCACCTCCACTTTCTTGTCTCTTTTTCTTCCAGTTCTCTTTCAATATCACTCTCTAGAGATGTGAGTACCCACTACTCTTCTCAGTGAAAGCATTCACATATAGTCTCCCACCATTCCCCTAGCATGGACAGACAGACAGACAGAATGACAGCATCACTGTGGCTGACTGATGCTTGGAGTCACTGGTCTAGTTAAATTCAGATGAGAGACCATCCCTCACAATCCTGACATTGGCTCAGAGCCCCTGGTGAGTGTGCACGGTGGTAGGTAGAAAAAAATGGGGCTTACTGCCTGTCAGACCTATTCATTCATTCATTCATTCACTCATTCATTGGTTCATTCATTCATTTGTTTACCTTCTGTGTGTACTCAGCCGTATGCTAGGTGCTGTGGGAAATAAACGAGGACATAATAGAGTTTTGGCTCCCTGGGACTGGTATGATAGCCAGAGAGACCAGACTGGCCCCTGAAACAATTAGGGCAAAATAGGGTGCAGCAAAGGGCCCCTGAGGAGTGATTTCCCCAAGGATTGTCCAGCTGCTTCCTGGTGTTGAGAAGAAAGGCCTAGGTTAGGTGGGTGTGGTGGCTCACATCTGTAATCCCAACACTTTGGGAGGCTGAGGCAGAAGGATTGCTTGAGGCCAAGTGTTTGAGACCAGCCTGGGTAATATAGTGAGACCCTGTCTCTTCAAAAAGAAAGTAAGGCCTAGAGATGTGAAGTGGCCCTCAGAGGTGAGGTACTAGCAGGCCGCAGGAGGATGGGAAGGGGGCAGCTCCAGCCGGGAGAAAGGAAGTTGCAGGCTGAGCAGGTATAGGATGGAAAGCCAGGAGGGACTGATGGCTCTTCACCCCAGGACACCAAGGCTCTCAGCCCAGCCCAGCTGGGGTTGAGACCTAGAAGTGACTGGAAAACCTGGCTGGGGGCCAGGACACCTGGACACCAGGGCTCAGCCTCAGATTCCTTTGTCAGGAATCAGACATGACACCTGAGAGGCCACAGGCTCAAGTTCCCTGTAAAATAAACAGATACCAGGATGGAAACATCCAGAGTGAACAGTCACCCGCTGCCCCTCCCCACACTCACTGCCCCCCGACCCGTCATCAGGAGCAGGTGCGCTTCATACTACAGAAAGAGACATCCTTAGAAGTCTGGGAGCCAGTGGTCTGCTTGGGTACATTAGGTCTTAGTGGGAGTATGTGCTTGATTTTTTTAGCTTTTTCTTTCTTGTTGTTTTTGTTTTGAGATAGGATCTCGGTCTGTCACCCAGGCTGGAGTGCAGTGGTGCGATCATGACTCACTGCAGCCTCAAACTCCCAGGCTCAAGCGATCCTCCCACCTCAGCCCCCTGAGTAGCTGGGACAACAGGCAGACACGACCACACCCGGCTAACTTTCTAATTTTTTGTGGAAATGGGGGTCTCACTATGTTGCCCAGGCTGATCCCAAATTCCTGGGCTCGAGCAATCCTCCCCGCTCAGCCTCCCAAAATGGTGGGAGTACGGGTGTGAGCCGCTGTATCCATCTTTATATTTTTCTTTTACTGATGGTGGTATTAGGATGGCGGAGGTTGTTGATGGCTACCCTTGTGATCTGACCTCAGTTCCCTGAGTGCTGTTGACTCCTTTCCTTGGCCTGATGGTGCCCACTCATGCTGACCATCCTTATGCCACACTTCTATTGAAACTGACTCTAAGGAAAGGGGCTCCAAGGAAATTATGAAAAAGTTCAAGCATATGCAGACAGACTAAAATGATGAACCCTCATGTTACTATAGCCGAGTTTCAAAAATTCTCAACTAATTGCTGGATGGAGTGGTGTGCACCTGTAGTCCCAGCTACTTGGGAGGCTGAGGCAGAAGGATTGCTTGAGCTCAGGAGTTCAAGTCCAGCCTGGGTAACATACCAAGACCTCACCTTTTTAAAAAAAACTATGAACTCATAATCAACCATTTATCCATCTTCCCTCAACTTTTTGGGAGTGAAACAGGAGTGTGCTTTTTTTTAATTAAAAAAAATTTTTTTTAGAAGATGCCATCTTACCCAGGCTGGTCTTGAACTCCTGGGCTCAAGTGATCCTCCCACTTCAGCCTCCCAAAATATTGGAATTATAGACATGAGCCACTGTGCCTGGTAGCAGCATGCTTTTTAAAGGTAACATGCGGCTGGGCACAGTGGCTCACGCCTGTAATCTCAGCACTTTGGGAGGCTGAGGCGGGCGGATCACCAGAGGTCAGGAGTTCCAGACCAGCCTGGCCAACATGGTGAATACAAAAAATTAGCCGGGTGTGGTCGTGGGCGCCGGTAATCCCAGCTACTCGGGAGGCTGAGACAGGGGAATCTCTTGAACCCGGGAGGTGGTTGGCCACACTGCATAAAATTTGTCTGCACATCCTGCTCAGAAGATTCAGCCTGCTCAGCAGATTCAGCCTGCCGCCTGCTCCCCAGCTACCTTCCACCAGTACTTCAGTTACTCTTTTCCCCCTCCCAGCAGCCAGCCCCTCTTGTCAGAAAACCTTCTGAAAAACTCATTTATCCTAGGATGTTAGGACATCAAATCCTATTCATTATCCTCTCCTACCCTAGGAAATCTGCATTCCATGCTGGAAATCCAGGCCCTTCAGGTTTGGGAAAATGGGGGTTGAGCTAACACCTAACCTGTCTAAGGACAAGGGTATCCTGGCTGATATCAAAGCAATTGGGAGAGAGTCTATAAGAAACTGATTCAATCTAGGCATATCAAATAAAATGAGGCAAGTCCTTCCATCCGCAAGCAAACACCTGCTGTGTGCCCATCAGCCAAGAACTAAGGGGCAAAAAGCCCCAAGAATATACTCAGACGTGAAAGAGCTTTGGACTTGGTGATAGAAGCTCACCTGGGTTTGAATTCTAGCTCTGTCACTGATGTGCTATGTGACCCTAGACAAATTACTGGCTTCTCTGAGCCTCCTCTCTAGCTTCCTTTGGTTTGGAAGACAGAGCTGAGTGGTTAAAAGTTTAAGCTTTAGCAACAGACAGATCTGGGTTTGAATCCTAGTTTTGTCACTCATTAGTGATGGACCTTGGGAAAATTCCTTGATCTCTCTGTACCTCAGTTTCCTCATCTGGAAAATGGGAATGACAATCCTATCTTGCCTGGTTGTTGCAAAATAAAAAAACAAAATTACAAGGTCATCCTGTAACCATACAGAGGAGAAAGATGAGAGGCACGGCAGAGCAAGACTCCATATAAAAAACATATATATATATATTTATATATAATACATATATATAAAATATATATTATATATGTATTATATATAAATATATATTATATATTACATATAAAATATATGTGATATATATATAAAATAATGTGTGTGTCATGCTTGGTACACTGCCTCAAACAATCTCAATATTATTATTATTATTTATATTAACCATTTGTTTCCCCAGGATTAGGAGTCAGACAAGGAAGAAGAGGAAAGGATAGGAAACTGGGAGGTGAGTATCAGAAATGAGGTTGAGTTAGTGAGAGGATGAGGCCACATAGGGATGCCCGGTGCTCAGGCACAGGAAAACCTACTCAGGGTCATCGTACATTGTGCACAAAGATGCCTGGCCGAGGGAGTAAGTGGAGGTCAAAATCCCACCTAACTCTTACTCTCCAAACAAGTTTTGCTTCTGCTGGCATCATCCTGCACAGGGCCAGGCAGGCAATAGGTGAGGCACACTGTGCGTCACTAGGTCCTAGGGGATCACAGCAGGTCAGCCTCCAGGATAGGCAGAAGTGGATCAAGGAAGCCGTGCAGCTTAAGGAGTCTAGCAGAAGCAACAGGCATTCCAGGGATGAGGCTCGGCTGCAGAGACTTTGCATGGGAGGGGCAGGGCAGAATTCAATTTGTACCTAGAGCTTTGAGGGGCTGGTAGGAAAGCAAGGCAGGCTTTCAGGAGAGGACTACCCCAAACAAGGCAGTCTGTAGGCACACAGCAAAAGGCCCTGATAACAAAACAAACTGCAAGGTCAGGCTGGTCCAGGCACAAAGCTGACTCCAGCCTGGGTCACGGAGAGGTGAGGGATCAGAGCCTCAACTCGCTGGTGGTGACAAAACAGGCAGCTGTTGGTGCTGGAGGAGGCAGGCTGTGGGGGCAGGGAGCTGCACAGATCGATGCAAACTTTCTTCCTAATCCTTTGGCAGTTTAGTGGGCACCTCAATCTGTGAAGCTGTGTGGTAGGATTCGCTTCTTTAGGAGGGGCAGCCTCCAGAAAGGAATGGTATTAGGAGCAAGGAGATATTCCTCTGCCCAGAAATATTCATGCGTCTCTGTGCTCCTCCTCCTACTAAGTAATTTCTTTGAATAAAGTCTAAGGCCACAAGCTCAGATGCTGCAGGAGCCAGGCAGTGGCACAAATGGAAGAAAGAGGCCAGAAAATGACAGGGAACAATTGGGAGAGGCAGGAACTGCAGCAAACCGAGAAGTATTAATAAATGTTTCCTCGGGCCAGGCGCAGTGGCTTATACCTGTAATACCAGCACTTTGGGAGGCCGAGGTAGGTGGATCATCAGGAGTTCGAGACCAGCCTGGCCAACATGGTGAAATCCCGTCTTTACTAAAAATACAAAAATTAGCCGGGCCTGGTGGCGGGCGCCTGTAATCCCAGCTACCCGGCAGGCTGAGGCAGGAGAATCGCTTGAACCTGGGAGGCAGAGGTTGCAGTGAGCTGCGATCGCGCCGCTGCACTCCAGCCTGGGCGACAGAGTGAGACTCCATCTCAAAAAAATAAAAATAAAATAAATGCCTCCTTTATGGAGGGCAGCAGCTGCTCAGCTCCTCAAATTTATAACCAGTGAGAATGTGAGACAAGCCCTTTTGGTTCTTCCATTTTCCAAAAGAAGCCAGAAATCTACATTTTAATTAAAATCTGTTTTTTTAAAATCCCATCAATTAAATTATATTTTCACAAAACTCTGTTGAAGTTCTCCAGGATTCCCTGGAGATACAGCCTCCTCTGAGAGAGGTCCTGGGGGTGGGTGGGAGAGGTGCTCCAATGAACTCCTTGCTAGTGCCTCACATTCTCCTTCTGTCTTGTTCCAGAGGCTTTGGGCATCTGAAGAAGATGGAAAGGAGGGGAGAGGCCACTGAAAGGAGAGGTGTGATGCTAGGGGGAATCCCTCCGACCTCATTGTTTTATCCCCCAGGAAGGCCCTGTGCCTGGCCCACCAGCCACAGTCTATAGACACAGGTCCTGGGAGATGAAATGACATCTCTGAGGCCACACCAACCCCATGGCTTTCTTCTGTGTCCTGTGAGCTGGTCCCAGCAGGCTGGCCCATGGCTTCCCTCAGTGAAACACCCTGTCCTGTCCCCTCCTTTCCCAAACAGCTCTTCTGGCCGCTGTCACTCTGCGGTGGTTTTTATAAGGCTCATCTTACTGTGTGGGTTTTATTAGCAAGTGATTGCTTCTCACATCTCAACCATGAATCTTTCAGTTGTGGTTTCATCTTGGGCCTAGCAGACTATGAAGAAGCAATTAATATATCTCTCAGCCGCCCATATCAGGGAGAGTGCAATGTTTTAGGGCGAGAGGGGAATTTCTTATGACCCTATCCACCCAGCCTAGGGGTCTAGATAGAAAATGTCTCTTCAAAACACTAAGCAAACCATAAGCATTATTATCTAGCTGAGAAACCTGAGGTTCAGAGGAACTGAAGTCACTTGCTGGAGATGGTGAAAGTGGTAAAGGAGGCAGGACTTACACCCAGGGCTTTGACATTGTTTTACTGTACTTTATTTTATTTATTTATTTATTTTTTTGAGACGGAGTTTCACTCTTATTGCCCAGGCTGGAGTGCAATGGCATGATCTCGGCTCACCGTAACCTCTGCCTCCCGGGTTCAAGCGATTCTCCTGCCTCAGCCTCCCAAGTAGCTGGGATTACAGGCATGTGCCACCATGCCCAGCTACTTTTGTATTTTTAGTAGAGATGGGGTTTCTCCATGTTGGTCAGGCTGGTCTCGAACTCCCAACCCCAGGTGATCCTCCCACCTCAGCCTCCCAAAGTGCTGAGATTACAGGCGTGAGCCACCACGCCCAGCCTGTTTTATTGTACTTTAAAGTCACTGCCTTATAGTTCACAGATTGTGTCTTCCAGAGGTCCTTCCTTCACCCCCACCTGACCAGGTCATCTAATTAGAAAGAAGCATTTGTGGAGAGACTGCAGGCTCTGTGCTAGGAGCTCTGGCGAAACCACAAAAAGGGCAAGAACCAGGCCTGTCAGTCTGGCTGGTGAGAGGAGATATACTGGAACATCACAGATGAGAACAAGAGAGGGTTCATTGTTCCTTCCTTCATTCCACAGGCATTGGGCTCCCATTGTGTGGTCTGCACACAACTGTGTCTCAGGTGTGGGTCCTGCCCTGAAGATGCCTATAACTCACCTGGGGGGAAAAGACTTGGACTCTGCCATATAGAGCCGCAAGAGTCTCTTTGGATCATCTAATTGTGAATCATCTGGGGTTTTCTTTTTTCTTTTTCCTTTTTTTTGAGACAGGGTCTTGTTCTGCAGACTGAAATGCGGGGGCATGATCACTGCTCACTACAGCTTTGACCTCACAGCTTCAAGCAATCCTCCACCTCAGCCTCCCGAGTAGCTAGGACTACCGGCTTGTGCCACCATGCTCAGCTAATTTTAAATTTTTCTGTAGAGATGAGGTCTCACTGTGTTGCCCAGGCTGGCCTTGAACTCCTGGGCTCAAGCAACCCTCCTGCTTTGGCTTCCCAAAGTGCTGGCATAATAGGTGGGTATGAGCCACCAGGCCCAGAAATCTGGGGCTTTCAATCACTTTCTCCCTTTCTCTCCTCTCCTTCTTCTTTCAGTAGCATTTAGAAGCCAAGTCCATTTGCCACTCAGAGTGGGGTCTCTAGTGGAAAGGAATAGGGGAAACCTAAAGCTTCTATTGACTTGGCTCCCCTCCTCACCACTCTCTACCCATCAAAACAACCTCCAAAGAACCTTCCTGAAAAAAACCGGTTTGAAAAATTATGGATCTGGTCCAATCCCCGAAAATCCCCAAAATTTGGAAATGGAGAATCTGGTAGGCCAAATTATTACTCACCCAAGTTCACACAACCTGCACCTCCTAATTGCAGGCAGGGCTCTTTCCTCGACTACTCTGTCAAAAAGTAGTGTAAACACTAAGTCAAAAAAGGGGGAAGTAAGTGATGGGGAAGTCAGAGAGGCAGACGGAGTTCAGTGTGGACTGCCATGGTCAGAGAGACAGGAAAGGTGAGTGTGGGTCCTGCCGGGTGGTTGATGGGGCAGAGGCGGTCATTCAGGAAGGGGGCATGAGTCAAGCAGGTGTTAAATTCCAGAAGCTGGTAGAAAAGTAGCACGAAGTCAAAGGAAAACTGGGATGCAGGTAGGATCAGGTTTGATGTGGAGTGGAGGCTGGGGTGCAGTCATGGGCTGGTGATAGAGTTGGAGGATTGTTTTCCGTCCCAGTTCACCCATTTAAATCTGCTGATGGTTCAACTTTGGCGGCACCACAGAAGGCTGGAAGCCCAGGCAGGCAGGCAGGCAGGCGGGCAGGCAGGCGGGCAGGCGGGCGGGCGGGCAGGCAGGCGGGCAGGCAGGCAGGCAGGCACATGGGCAAGTGGATGCGCTGTATGAAGTAAGCCATGGGACAGCAGCTGGGTTGCATTAAAAGTGAATCAAGGCCGGGCGCAAGGGCTCACGCGTGTTCTAGCACTTTGGGAGGCCGAGGTGGGCAGATCACTTGAGCTCAGGAGTTAGAGACCAGCCTGGCCAACGTGATGAAATCCTGTCTCTACTAAAAATACAAAAATTAGCTGAGCCTCATGGCTCATTCTTGTAATCTCAGCTAGTTGGGAGGCTGAGGCAGGAGAATTGCTTGAACCCGAGAGACGGAAGTTGTAGTGAGCTGAGATCTCACTACTGCACTCCAGCCTGCGCGACAGAGCGAGACTGTGTCTCAAAAAAAAAAAAAAAAAAGAATCAAGATGATGGTTGAATAAAAACAAGAATGGAGCACTGGGGAAAAGGCGCTCTGAAGGCAGCAGGAGCTGATGGCCAGGGCAAAACAAGGCTCCCCAGAGAGGAGACCCCAGACGCAAGTCCTTGGCTTCCAATGTCTATTCAAATGAGACAGGAAAGGTAGGGCTGGCTTTGGAGAACGGCCCTTCCTGGGGGCTTCTGCGAACCTGCATTCTCTTACCCATAAAATGGATACAATTTTAATCCCATCTCCATCTCAGGGCTGCTATAAGGAGCAAATGAAACACCGCTGAGAATGATTGAAGGGCTTTACTAAGGGATTGCCTTCAGAGGTGACAAAATGTGTGACTCAGCTCTGGAGTAAAACAAGGCGGTATGGAGACTGGACAGCACCTCCCCTGCCTGAGGGCATTCAGACTTAGAGATCCTCAGCCCTGATGCTGGCCAGATGAAAGGCACCTGCCTGTCAGCTTTGTCCCTAGCCTGCACTACCTGAACTAAGGTTTTGGCAGATAACTGCTAAAGGTACGATCCTCCCAGTGGGATGTATATTCTAAAGGAGGCCTCAAGAACTGCCTTGTCCATTATAATTGCCACTAGCCATATGTGGCAATTTTCATTTAAAATTGGATTCATGGCCAGGCACAGTGGCTCACACCTGTAATACCAATACTTTGGAAGGCTGAGGCAGGCCAATCATTTGAGGTCAGGAGTTTGAGACCAGCCTGACCAACACAGATGAAACCTCGTCTCTACTAAAAATACAAAAAGCTTAGCCAGGTGTGGTGATGCATCCCTGTAATCCCAGCTACTCGGGAGGCTGAGGCAGGAGAATCGCTTGAACCTGGGAGGTGGAAGTTGCAGTGAGCCGAAATCGCGCCACTGCACTCCAGCCTGGGCTACAGAGCGACACGCCATCTCAAAAATAAAATAAAAATAAAATAAAATAAAATAAGGCTGGGTGCAGTGGCTCACGCATGTAATCCCAGCACTTTGGGAGGCCGAGGCAGGTGGATCACCTGAGGCTGGGAGTTAGAGACCAGCCTGAACATGGAGAAACCCTGTCTCTACTAAAAACACAAAATTAGCCAGGCGTGGTGGCGCATGCCTGTAATCCCAGCTACTCGGGAAGCTAAGGCAGGAGAATCACTTGAACCTGGAAGGTGGAGGTGGTGGTGAGCCGAGATCGCGCCACTGCACTCTAGCCTGGGCAACAGGACTGAAACTCTGTCTCAAAAAAAAAATAAATAAATAAATAAAATTGGATGCATTAAAATTTGAAGTTTAGTTCTTCAATTACACTAGCCAAATTTCAAGTGCTCTCTAGCCACATGCAGCTGGTGGCTGCTGAACGGGACAGTATAGACATGGAACATTTTCATCACCACAGAAAATTATATGGGTCAGCGCTGCTCTCAAACTACAATGGTGGAATGATAGGGATTGGGGTGGTGAGCTTCTTCCCTGAGACTTCTCAAATCAAGCTAAGTATTACTGGCTTCTTTCCCTGCCTCAGTACAAGATTAACTCCAGATTACCTGTTACTGCCTTCAACCCCCCGCCTTTGATAACTCCCTTCCTCCTAAGAGTACATGCACCCTGCTCATTTGTAGCAGCTTAGGACTGAAAGTCTAATGGGAGAGGGCAAAGGGCTCTCCAGAGGTCACATCCTATCTTCCACTATACTAGTGACTGAGAGCAGGAATTTCTGAGCCGTAAGAAAGGTGACAAACATGACAGAGCTGAGGGGAGAAATTCTGAGGCAGTTAGGACTGCATGTCTCTCCTCCAACAGCTTGGTGGAGGTGGCCGCCTGCTTCTATCAGTGGGGTAGTATGGCAAAGCAATTAAGAGCACAAGCCAGCCGGGTGCAGTGGCTCAGGCCTGTAATCCCAGCCCTTTGGGAGGCCAAGGTAGGTGGATCATTTGAGGCCAGCAGTTCAAGACCTGCCTGGGTGACATGGTGAAACTCTATCTCTACAAAAAATATTTAAAAATTAGCCAGACATGGTGGTGTGTGCCTGCAGTCCCAGCTACTCTGGAGGCTGAGGTGGAAGGATCACCTGAGCCCAGGAGGTCGAAACTGCAATGAGCCATGATTGCGTTACTGCACTCCAACCTTGGTAACAGAGGGAGACCCTGCCTCAAAAAAAAAAAAAAAAAAAGGAAAAAGAAAAAAAAAAAGAGCACATGCTTCCTGGGTTTGAATCTCAGCTCCTCCATGTACTATGTGCCCTTGTCTTTACATAATCTCTCTGAGCCTCCACGTCTTCACAGGTAAAATGAGAATGGTACTTACTTCGGGGGGCATTGAAAGAATTAAATGAGTTAATAAATGGAAGGCACATAGAATCATATCTGGCGTGGACTAGGTGTTGGCTAGGAGTAGTAGCAGTGGCAGCATTTGATTCTTGTATCATGGCCTTGGTGGAGGTGGTGAATAAGTCAAGTTCACCATGGGCACCAGCCTTGCTGCACACACAGTGCACTTCCCTCCTGCCCCCAACACCCCTAAGAATTTTCCATCATAATGCTTGTTGAGCGCTTAATTGTTCTTCCAATTTTAACGGTCCCTGTTGGACCACATCACCAAGGTCTTGCCCCACCTTTGCCCAGCCATGTTGCCTCCTTGGTCTTTCCTGCAAGCTACAGCACCCCTGTGTACTACCCAGGCCAAGCAGTGGGCTGCCCACCAGGCCCAAGAGTCCTTTCAGGGAAGCAGCACAGGTCTGCCATCATGCAAAGTGGATAAGGATTAGCCCTGAAGGTCCACCTGACTGAAGACCACTGCATCCAGACACTGGCACCCTAGAGGGACGGCTTCCGGAGCCAGAGGCAAACTGAGTCCATCAGATCCCCTCTCTCCAGAATTTGAATAAAGGAAGGCCTAAAGAATGGACAGCTGGTTAGCCATGGAGGCTTAAGTCCAGAGTTGAGGGAACCAGGGACGTCTATGACGGTCAAATCAGAGCTGAAGCCGGGCTGGTTGCGGTGGCTCACACCTGTAATCCCAGCACTTTGGGAGGCCGAGGTGGGCAGATCGCTTGAGGCCAGGAGTTCAAGACCAGCCTGGCCAACATGGCAAAAAACCTCGTCTCTACTAACAATACAAAAATTAGCCACGCCTCGTAGTGCACACCTGTAGTCTCAACTACTCAGGAGGCTGAGGCGTGAGAATTGCTTGAGCCCAGGAGGTGGAGGTTGTAGTGAGCACAGGTCACGCCACTGCACTCCAGCCTGGGTGACAGAGCAAGATCCTGTCTCAAAACAAAAAACAAAACACACACACACACACACAAAACAAACAAAAAATCAGAGCTGAAGGGAAAAGGCAACAAAGACTATGTGTACAGTGAAAGGAACAGCACCCAGCCGATGGCCAGCACACTGTGGGCTGAGAAATGAAGATCTCCATTGGGTAAAGTAAAGCTTTCACTCTTTGCTCCTAGGCACTTGCAGGGAAATGCTGCTGCTTCTGTCTTCACTGAAAATACGGGAAGGACTTTGAGGAAGCATGAGTACAAAGGCTCCACGGTGCCCTTGTCATGTGCGAGAGTCTCTCGTGAAAAAAGGCAGCCATCCTTAAAATCACATCAGTGCAGACACGGCACAGCACCCCCTCGCCACTCGGCAGCTCCTTTCTGATGGGCACATGGGTGTTGGGGCCAGAGCTGGTCAGGTAATCCCTCTTGCTCCAGAGATCTTCCTCTGTCAAAGGGAATAGGCTGCTAGATAAAGAGGTCACTCTCCAGTCAAGGGCCTGCCCATGTGTTTTTGATAAACTTATGAACAGAGCAGCTCTCGCCCAAACACATTCTTTGGCTGAAAATAGGGGAGTGAACCCGGCATTGATGCTAACTCCTTGAGCCACTCTCTGCCTTTCCGGGCCTCAGGTAACTTGTCTGCAGAAAGCGGGGAGAGAATGTGGAGTAGATTACCTCTCGGCTCCTTGCATTTTCCTTGTTGATCCCAGGGGCCTCTGCTATAGCAAGGGTCTGGGCGGGGGACCCCCAGCTGGGGTGTGGAGGTAAGTCCAGTAAACAGGTAGAAGAAGCCAGGAGCAGAAACCACCCTGACAGATGGGGGCCCAGTGGGAGCGTGCAGGGCTGGCGCCAGTGGCTCTGCTGTGCTCTGGACCGTTATTTCAGACACCCTGCTTACACGAAAAGCTGGGCGAGGCTGAGACGGCCTGGCACATTGAATTTACCTCTGTGAAAACTGAAAAAGGAAGGTTTTTTAAAAAGATTATAAAAAAGGTACTTCCTAGTAAGCCAGCCACCTCCTCTGCTTGTGAAAGGAGCCTGGCCCTGTTTTGGGGGGCGGTGTTGAAAGGAGTGGGGGAGAAGTTGAGGCCCTACCTGGGCCCTTTGGCTCTGGGAACGCAGAGGCCATTTTCATCCAGCCTTCAGAAGTTTCCTTTTGTGGCATGACGGTGTTAAAAATATTCCTCCCTGAAGGTGCAACCGCGGCAGAGCAGATGTCCCTGACTGAGCACTTGGGAAGGAGCTATTAAAAGGAATGTAATTAGGTTGTCATCCTGGGGCCTCCGAGCCAGGCTTCCGAACGCCATCTTTGTTGAAAGTTTTCCAGACGTCAAATATTTGCAGAACCAGGTTTACCAAAAAGGTTGTTAATTCCCAGTAGAAATGGGCTGTGTGCAGCAGAGGCAAAACAACGCTGCAGGTCAAGGTTGGCCTTTTCTGGGTCCTTTCCCCCATGTGGGTTCCAACCTAGCTCCCCAGTTCCCTCTCCCCTCCTCCTCCACACTGTCCCCTCCCCCTAATCACACTTTGCTCTTAGGGAAGCCTCTATGAGTCATTTACCCCTTAGCACTATGAATGTAAGCCCCTGAGCCCCTCTGGCACCCCCAGGAGTGTGGAATTCAGGCCTGAGCTCTGTACACTTTGGGGAACAAAAGGCTTCATCTCCTTTTATAAAATGGCTGTCACGCACTGGAGTGGAGGTGGAGGAGGGCCTTCCCAGTGACCCTGAAATTGCACTACAGGCAGCCACCTACTGCACTATGCAGAGATTGAGCCTGCCCTGATTCCAAGCTGTCTTCTATCTTGGAGGCATATCTGTTGTAATCCCTTCCCTCCCTTCTGCCTGTCATATCCTGCAGGCTCATCCATCCATCCATCTCATCTGTCATTCATCATTTATGCATCAACATTTATTGAGAGTCTGTGGCAAGAACGTGCTGAGTGGTAGAAAGAGAGCGGGAAGCATAAACAGACACAATCCCTGTCATCATGGATGGAGACAGCATAGACGCAGAAAGACATTCATCAGATAATTGCAGAAACAAATGTAAAATAATAGCCATGACAAAAGCAACAAAGGAGAAGGAAGTGGATGGTGCCTGGAGCATGCGTCAGAGAGGAGACCAGCCTGTCAGGAGTTAAGGAAGGCTTCCCAGGTGCAGTGGTGACTGAGCCGAGGGGTGTGTTGTATGTGTGTGTGTGTGTGTGTGTGTGTTTTGTATTTATTAAGAATATAAGCTCAGTGGTTGGTTCCTCCAACTGGAACAGTGTGCAAAAGCCGTGGCTGATCCTGAGAGGGAATGCCACAATTTTCATGAGATCCTTCTACTGGACTTTAGGAAACATCAAGGATTGTGGTTACCAAAAAAATACACAAACAAAAGGTAGGAGGGTAGGCCTGGTACAGTGGCTCACACCTGTAATCTCAGCACTTTGGGAGGCCAAGGTGGATGGATCTCTTGAGCCCAAGAGCTCAAGACCAGCCTGGGCAACATGATGAAAACCTGTCTCTACAAAAAATATTTAAAAAGTTAGCCAGGCATTGTGGCACATACCTGTAGTCCCAGCTACTCGGGTGGCTGAGGTGGGAGAATCACCTGAGCGCAGGAGGTCGAGGCTACAGTGAGCCATGATCATATCACTGTATTCCAGCCTAGGCGACACAGTGAGACCCTGTCTCAAAACAAAAAACAACAAAGTAGGAGGAAAGAAGAAAAATGTCTATACTGGTGGAAGGCTTTGTCCTGGTGCTCAGCCCTCGGGGCTCACCTGTGTAGATGGGGTCTGAGGATGGGACACACTAACACCTCTAGCAGGAATTTTCTCTGGAAGAGTCAGAGCCCCCAGGAGAAATGTGGGGCTGACCAGAATGTGTGTCAAAGGAGAGAGTTCCTGGAGGATTCACAGGCAACTCTTTACCTAGGGGTTTAAAATATTTCCCATTTTGCAGCTAGAGAAGCTGAGGTTCAGATATGTTAAGTAACTTCCAGGTTCCTTCCAAGCATCCTGCAGGTAGTATTTGACAAGATTTAAATTTGAATGAAAGTTCTTCTGATCCCATTTCCCTGGCTCTTCCCACCTGTTACATACTGCAGGAGTAAAGTTGCGATAATGTGTGCTGATGTTATTCTGCATTAAATGAGATAGTCCTGTTGAAAGCTGCAGCCCCGGGTATGCAGTGCATGCTCTACAGATGTCATCTATTATTATTATTATTATGCCATACTCATTAGTTCATATATTTTATGACCACGTTGTAAGCACCTTAAGGGCAGGGGTCATTCCTCTCCACAAGGCTGGGCATAGAAGTAGCTGCCTGACATAACCAGTTACTAAATAGCATTATTTTACAATAATCATAAAATGGAAGCAGAATTGCTCCCTTTAAGGCAGGGCTTTGTACTTTGTGGAGAAAGCAAGTCTGGCCGTGACTTCAATGGGAAGCTCTCCAGTGGCTTGGAACCCTGGTGGTCAACAAGAATGACACACCAGGGAAAAGAGCAGTAACCACACAACAGAACTCCCAGGGTCCAGGCCGTGACCACTGACGCCAGGCGACCATTCTAACAGCCCTGTCCACAGGGCCTGCAATCTAACAGGCTCAGCCTAGCTGAGGTGGGTGCAGCCTAGGAGAGAATCTGGACCCATCTCCTGGCTCCACAGCCTGCAGCTCGGACCTAGGTGGTGCGGGAGGTGACTTGAGTCAGAAACAGGCGCCAGGGTTACTGGATCACTTTTCTCACCTGCCCCACCTGGAAACAATGCAGGAAAGGGGACTTAGGAGGCTTTCAGTCTCTGGCTTTGCCCTTTACTAGTGCTGAGCCTCAGTTCCTTCATCCACAAAATGGGATAATAGTTCCTTTTCCATGGGATTGTAGCAATTAAATAAAATATAACATGGAAAAGTACGTAACACTGGTACCTAACTCATTGTAAGCATTCTCAGAAAATATCAGTTGTCCCTAGGTCGCAATCCGCCTGAAGGCGGGGATTATATCTGATGCATGCCTGAATACATGAATTCATGCCTGAATGCCTGGACTCCTTCTGTTAATGTTTCATCTCTTCTGCTAAGCCTTGCCTGTTTTAGGCCTTGCTAGAAAATATCTAAAAGGGTTAACACCATGTTTTTTCCCCTCCTTCCAGGAGGGCCTGGGGACAACATGATAGCCTGAGTACCTAGAGAGAGAAAGGGGGTCACTTTCATAATGAAGACAAATTCATGGTGTCACCAGCTTCTCCCTGGCATGCATGCAACCCTTATTTTGGACCTTCTCATTGCCCCAGGATGATTGAACCCACTGGGGGCTATGAGGATTTGAGAGAGGCCAAGTTTCCCTTAGGGGTGGAGTGATGTATTCCCATTAGAATAAAGGAGTGAATGATTTAAAGGAGGGGTTAGAATTTGGACATTAAGGATAGAATTTGTGGCGCGGGAACAGTGGCTCACGCCTGTAATCCCAGCACTTTGGGAGGCAGAGGCGGGCGGATCAAGAGGCCAGAGTTTGAGACCAGCCTGGCCAACATAGTGAAACCCCATCTCTACTAAGAATACAAAAATTAGCAGGGCATGGTGGTGCCTGTAATCCCAGCTACTCAGGAGGCTGAGGCAGGAGAATTGCTTGAACCTGGGAGGCGGAGGTTGCAGTGAGCCGAGACCGCGCCACTGCACTCCAGCCTGGGCGACAGAGCAAGACTCCGTCTTGGAAAAAAAAAAAAAAAACAGAATTTGCAGGAATTCTAGAACAGTATGGGCAACGTAGCAAGACACTGTCTCTACAAAATAAATAAATAAATAAGCTGGGCATGGTAGCACATAACTGTAGTTCCAGCTACTTGGGAAACTGAGACGGGAGGATCCCTTGAGCCCAGGAGGTCAAGGCTGCAATGAGGTATGATAGCACCACTGCACTGTAGCCTGTGTGAAGCAAAACCCTGTCTCTAAGAAAAAAAAAATGCAGGGCACGGTGGCTCACAGCTGTAATCCTAGCACTTTGGAGGCCAGGGCAGGCAGATGACTTGAGTCCAAGAGTTTGAGACCAGCCTGGGCAACATGGCAAAACCCTCTCTCTTTATATTTTTATAAAATAATAAATAAATAAATAAAGTTTGGAAGTCAATTGGAGTTAGGATTTGGTAATTAGTTATCATTTAATTTCTGAGTGACAGCCAAAGAGCTGCTAGTGGCTAGATATGATGAAGGCCATCACTTTGGTCTGAAATTTAAAGTGTTCTGTTCCAGAGGCCTGCCTCCTTCACTATGTGGAGCCAGAGATTCCTCCCCTCTGACTGATTCCTGCTGAGAGAGCAGGTTGAGTATCTACCACATATCAGGTGTAAAGTCTGGCATACACGGTCCAAAGGTGTCAAGAACGTAGCCCTCTACAACGAAACTGAGGAGGCCAGGCCTAAGCCTAGGCCTGACGTAGCCCAGTGACTATGGGGGAAATCATAAATCTAGCCTTAGCTTTCCTGGCTGGCAGATGACCTAATGCCTCATGGGGCTGTTTGAAAAGCCCCAAATGATCACGGAAGGAAAGAACTTTAAAGGGAACCTGCTCTTTGGCAGACCAAACTGTTCCAAAGGGAACTACAGGCAGGGTTTGGCACCCTGCCCTCAGAGAGGGCTGGTATCTTCCTTTCCTCCATGAAACTCCAGGCTTTCTTGCCCTTGCCACGCCCACCCCATCTTTCCCAAGACCATTTCCAGCAGGGACTTATGCCTGTTAACAGGAACTGACAAAGAAGTGACACACCCCTAAAGCTTTCCGGGCTTCTGGTGTCCCCCACCACCCCCACCACACACACTCCAGCCAGCCCTGGGCTACATTGTGACCAATCTCATGAGTCAGTTGGATAAAGTGAGGACTCAACAAATATTTATCAAATGAATGAATGAATGAATGAGGGAACGGGTAAGTGAGTGGCTCCATGAATAGGCAGCCACTCCCTCCGAGAATGAGACTGCTTCCTCATTCAGGATGCTGAGTGCTCCTATAGGAAGTCATTCAAGATTTTTCTGGTGAGTGCTCCATGGGGGAGCCACATTCCCTACTTTTTCTCAAGCCCTGTGTGTTTTCTTTTCTCCAGAACTCCATTGTGGAGGCTGTGTCCTACACTCCTTCGGGACCTTATGTACTAGACTTTATACCTGGTATGTAGTAGGTGCTCAATAAATGTATGATGAATGGAAGGGGGAAAGAAAAAGATTAGTAAGACTTGGACCCTACCTTCCAAATTATTACAATTTAACTAGAGAGAAAAGGCAGGTACAAAAGTACCATAGGACAAAGCCCAGTAGGATAGTTGGTACCAAAATAAAGGGGTCAAGGAGTGAATGCCACATTCAGAGCTGGGAAAACTCATTATAGGCTGAAAAAGTCAGGAAATGCTTCCTGAAGGGACTGAATGAGATTCGCTTCCTGAAGGCTGGCCTTGAAGGAAGAGAAAGATCTGGAGGCAAGTCAAGGGAGGTGTTCTTGATAGGGAAAAAGGGGATGGTCACTTCGCCAGAGGAAGGCCAGTTGAAGTTATGTTTCTTTGAGTCGATTTAGTGGAGCAATGGAAGAGTGCACCACGTATTGTAAGATAGTGTCAGGGAGGAAATATAATTTTCCCTGTACCCTTCTGAGTCCTTAGCTGGGACCCCTGTAACAGAAGACAGATTAGCAAGGAAAAACAAACAGGGCTGGGTGCAGTGACTCACGCCTGTAATCCCAGCACTTTGGGAGGCCAAGGTGGGTGGATCACCTGAGGTCAGGAGTTCGAGATCAGCCTGGCCAACATGGTGAAACCCCATCTCTACTAAAAATCCAAAAATTAGCCGGGTGTGGTGGCAGCCGCCTGTAGTCCCAGCTACTCGGGAGGCTGAGGCACGAGAATTGCTTGAACCTGGGAGGCGGAGGTTGCAGTGAGCAGAGATCGTGCCACTGCACTCCAGCCTGGGCAACAAGAGTGCGACTCATTCTCAAAAAAAAAAAAAAAAAGAAGAAGAAAAAGAAAAAAAAAGAAGTTTACTAATATGTAAACATGGGAGACACTCAGGGAAAATGAGAAAACCTTAAAGAGATGACTTAGAACTCTTATATAGCATCTTCAACAAAAAACAATGCAATTTTAGAGAAGTGACAAGACAAAAGCAAAGGACCTTGAGTCCCTAGGGGTGGCAATTGTAGGAAGACGAATAACTGAGCAAAATAATGGTAGATAAAGGCTAGTCAGCAAAGCTTTTTATGCAGATTCCTCTGGTGCTGTCTCCAGGCTGATAAACGTCTAAGGCTGTCTTCTGTGATCAACCTTTGTCCTTCCTGACTGAGAGGGAAGGAGGGACACCTTTGTAAATTTATATCCGGCTTTTAGGCAAATAGGGGGAGGGCAGAGAGTTTTTCATGTTTCTGCTTCTTCTCAATTGCCTTCAGCTCAAAATAATCCTTGTGCCCAAGTGGCATATTTTAGGGCAGTGTATTCGGCTACCCTTCATAGGGTGGGGTAAGACAATGCAGAGCATTGAAGGCTAGGATAACAGATTTGGATCAGGTACTAGCAAGGGCATTGGAACAGTGGCAGAAGTGAAGGGGAACGCGTGAGGTGTGGGAAGATGGAGGGAGAGGGCTCCAGGTAAGTATCATAGCAACAGGAGCATGGCAAAGCCTGCTGGCCCCCTGGGACCCATCAGGGCTGGCCAGAGCTGGGTCTTAGGCAAACAGACAAACAGATCCCTTGATCAATTTCCATTTCTTTTTCTTTTCTTTCTTTCTTTTTTCTTCTCTTTTTCTTTTTCTTTTTTTTTTTTTTAAGCAACGGGGACTGGCTATGTTGCCCAGGCTGGTCTCCAACTCCCAGCCTCAAGCAATGCCACCACGGGCCACCGTGCCTGGACTACTTTCCATTTCTTTCTTTCATTCATACAAATAATGATTAGACCCTATCACCAGCCAGACCCTGCAGAAGTAAACAGGGCAGATGCCTTTCCACATTCCCCAGGGGCCCTGGACTCTACTCTAGGGCCCCATCCCAGCGCCCAGGGCTAAGGCTTGAGGCTACCGAGCCCTAAGGCAATGGCTGGGGGTGAAATCAGCTATGGCTTCTCATTTGCAGCTTCCCTGTACAAAACCGCTAATCTTCACGCCCGGGTTCCGGGCCCACGTCCTCCAGACCATGCCCCCCACCCCCGGCCACCACCCTCCCCGACTGACCACACCTGGAGGGGAAGGAAGAGGCGGGCGGCGGGGCGGGGGGTGGCCTGCAGAGGGTGTGGCAAGATCTGGACGGCCTGGGGGTGGGGGACTAAGTTGACCGGAAATGGGACTAGGCCGCGGCCAGGGACCGCTTCAGATGATGGTTGAGTAGTGGCCTAGGAAGGCCTCCCTGACGGCGCCCACACACGCCCCGCGGCACCGCGAACACGGCTGACAGGGCGGTTGGGCAGCGAGGTAGCCGGGAAAGAGCAGGGGGAGCCCGGCGGCTCCGCTGCGCCCTCTGCCGGCCGCCAGCCTCCACTGCACGCGGCGCCGCCCACCTGTGCATTGGGACCCCGGCCGACCAGGAACCCTCGGCGCCAGCTCGAGCCCTTTTGCACCTGTCGTGGTCACTGCAAGCCTCCCTGGGAGAAGGCAGGTGGGAATGGGAGGCTTTTTTGTAATGGGAATAGAAGCATTCTCGGAAGTCTCCTCCCCAAGGGCACTTAGGAGCCAGCATTACCCAGTGCCTGCAATTCCACCATTATACATTCCCTTCTTTGGAGGGGTGGAGAGGTGATGTCTTCAACTTTTATTGGTTATTACAGTGAGGATTTACCAAATGTGCCTAGGAGTGAGCCTGGAGGGGGTGAGTAGTCTAAATCATTCATTCCGTCCCTGAGCCAGGCTTTCATTAGCACTCATTTGCCAAGGCCATTCTGAAGGTGACCCAGCGCCAGCAGCCATGCTGTCCGACTGCCAGGGTCGCGAAAGGCTGGTCTCTCTTGTGGTGGTTTGCCTTTTATTAATCACCGGATAGCTGAGCCTTCCTCCTCCAGGAAGTCTGCCTTGACTTTTGGGGGTAAACTCCTGTTACAGGCCAGGGTTCTCTCTTTATTTCCCATGAGATTTGCCTGGTATCACCAGAGTCCAGGCTCATTCAGTGCCCGGGACAGAAAGCCCCCATCAGCTGGGACACTTCTCTAAGGGAAAAGGAGAAGGGGAACATAGGGTAAAGGGAGCAGACTCGCCCATTTCCTGCCACCAAGGTCAAGGACACACTGTCTCCAAGGGCTGCTTGCCTTGGCCCCACATTACTGATGACCCCGTGAACACCCACCACAGACAGTCTGTTTCCAAAGAGTATCCAGGAGGTCCCATAAGATTGTGAATGCTCTAAAACTCAAGTTAGATGGTCTTCTCTGCTCAGATCCCTGCAATGGTTCCCCATGCCACTTGGAGTAAAAGCTGAGCCTCCCACCTTAGCCCACATGGCCCTAAGCACTTGGAGCTGAGCTCCTATGGCTGTTCCTGCCACTCACTTCCCCATGGCCATATCGGCCTCATGCTGTTCTTTAAGCACACAAGACGCACTCCAACCTCGGGGCTTTTACACTCACTGTTCCCTCTGCCTAGAAGGTCACTTCCCTAGATACCCACATGACCCGCCTGCTCCCTCACCTTCCTCGGGCCTTTATTTAAATACCACCATGGCCGAGCACCCTGACTCATGCCTATAATCCCAACACTTCAGGAGGCCAAGGCGGGAGGAGTGCTAGAGCCCAGGAGTTCAAGACCAGCTTGGGCAACACAGGGAGACCCCATCTCGAAAAAAGAAAAAAGTAAATGCTACCTAATCAGAGAGGCTTTCTCTGACCGTCCTGTCTAAAACAATATTTGCCATCTTTCTTTGGGTGCTTAGCTCCCTTGATTTTCCTCTAGCACCTGTCACTCTCTAACGTATTGGTTATTTTCATTTATTTGTATGTCGTCTGCCTCCCTAACCGGAATGTAAGCTCCACAAGAATGGAGAGCTTTATCAGTTTTGTTCATGGCCCAGCACCTAGAAAACAGCCTGGCACATAGTCAGTGCTCAATAAATTTGTGAAATGACTGAATGATTGTGCCAGGCACTAAGCCAAGTACCAAGACAGGCCATGAATAATAAGCCTGGGCTCTTGCCCTTGAAGAACAGACTGGCAGACAGGCAAGTAATTACAAACCAGAGCAATGAGTGTTATGTCTAAATACAGATGTATATAAAGTACACATGAAGGCTCAAGGGAGAAAATAGTTCACTCTGCCTGGAAATAAGAGGAAAGAATGAGTATGATGTCATCGGGTAGGGAAGAAAGGGAAAAGGCATTCCAAGCAGAGAGAACAGCCAGAGCAAGGGTCATAGAGGTGTGAACATATTTGACATGTTCAGAGGGTGGTAAGTCGACTTGCCTGGCTGGAGCACTGGATGTGGGGCAGGTATGGCAGGAGATAATTTGGAAAGAGAAGCTGCAGTCACGTGATGAAGGGGCATGTTAGAACTATGACAACTGGCTCTCTAAATTTCAGATCTATGCCAGACCAGTGGGGACATTGCAGGACAAAGAACCTACTTCTAACCCTGGCAAAGGCACCGCAGGAGCAACCCTGTCCTCCTGCCTAGGGAAGGCCTGGGAATGTTGCTTGGCCTCCCCAAGTGGGCAGGCTGGGGTCAGAGCACCTGTGGCAGCAGCCTGGTGGTTCTGCTTGCCTTCCTGTTGCTGATTTAAACAGGGCCCTCAATGAGGACCCTGCCCAGCTCCATAGGGCCTGAAAGAGTCCCCAGTCACGTGTCCACAGACTTGATCATGAAGAATCTGTTTCAAAATGTCCTTATTTTGCAATCTGACTCAAAAGGATGGGGAGTGGAAAAATTACAGACAGCAGCCACCAAGGGACCTTGGCTTAATATAACTGGTGACCTGGGAAACGACAGAGGCAGAAAATAATTTCCCTTTCGGACCGAGGGATGGAGAGGGCCTCTCATAGCTGACTCAAAATAAAGACTTTCCTTCAAGCAGAGAGACAGTATTTGTATTTGTATACAGGATTCTTTCTTTTTCTTTTTCTTTTTTTTTTTTTTTTTTTTTTTTAACAGAGTCTTGCTCTGTCACCCAGGCTGGAGTGCAGTGGTGTGATCTTGGCTCACTGCAGCCTCTGCCTCCCAGATTCAAGCAATTCTCATGCCTCAGCCTTCATCAGCCTTCAGAGTAGCTGGGACTACAGGCTCGGGACAACATGCCTGGCTAATTGTATTTTTACTTGGAGACAGGGTTTCACCATATTGGCCAGTCTGGTCTCGAACTCCTGGCCTCAAGTGATCCCCCCACCTCAGCCTACCAAAGTGCTGGGATTACAGGCTTGCACCACTGTGTCCGCCCTATATATAAGATTCTTTTCTCTGCCTCCCACTTTTGTTATTTTGCTCTTTCCCTCCCCTCCACTCTTCCCCCAGGCTATCTCTGCCTCTCAATCCTTCTTTTGGGTTTTCTTTTATTTTCTCCTTTCCCACTTCTCCTTCCACCTGCCAAGTTCCACTCTTCTCCTCCTTCCCTTTCCCTCTCTATTCCTTCAACTTAAGCACAAGACCCATATTTAAAACTGTTAAAGGATATTTTTTAAAAGGTAAAGTTATAATTCTTATGCAACTGTAAAATAAGGCCGGGCACAGTGGCTCACACCTGAATCCCAGCACTTTGGGAGGCAGGGGCAGGAGGATTGCTTGAGCCCAGGAGTTCAAGACCAGCTGAGGAAACCTGACAAAACCCTGTCTCTACAAAAAATGCAAAAATTATCCAGGCATGGTGGCGTGTACCTGTAGTCCCAGCTACTTGGGAGGCTGAGGCGGGAGGATTGATTGAGCCTGTGAAGTCGAGGCTGCAGTGAGCTGTGATCATGCCACTGCACTCCAACCTGGGTGACAGAGTTAGACCCTGTTGCAAAAAAATTTTTTTTAATATTTTAAAAATAAAAAATAAAAACAAATATAAAATGAGCATGTTAGTGACTTCAATTCCATTCATTGATTAATGAGGGAACCGGTAAGATATTACAACCAGTTCACAGGAAAATCCAAGAAACAGACACATATACAGGCAATCAGAGATGTTAAAGGGAATTTACTAATAGATGCAAAACCGGCCTCTTCATTTGCATTTCTATGAACAGGAATCTTGTGTTTCAGCATCAGCTTACCATAAGTTAACTTATGTCTCTACAGAGATGCCACATCATTGAAGACAATAAAAGGCACAGATTCCTGTAGAATCAGACAATCTAGGAAGGGTCATCTACTCTAGACAATGCCTGATATTGTTGAAAGGACATCCAGGAATCATTGCCCATTTCAAAGTCTTCCACAATTTTTGTTGACTAGATCTTAGAAGGGAGTATGGGAGCTGGTTAATATTTTTTCTTTTCTTCTTATTCTCCTTTTTTTTTTTTATTTTTCCTTAACAGGGTCTCACTCTGTCATCCAGGCTGGAGTGCAGTGGTGCAATTATGGTTCACTGCAGCCTCAACCTCCCAGGCTCAAGAGACGCCCCCTACCCCCACTTCCAACCTCAGTCTCCCAAGTAGCTGGAACTACAGGTGCATGCCACCACACTTGGCTAATTTTTTAATTTTTTTGTAGAGATGCGGTTTTGTCATGTTGCCCAGGCTGATCTCAAACTCCTGGGGTCGAGCAATCCTCCCACCTTGGCCTCCCAAAGTGCTGGGATTACAGGCATGAGCCACCACCCAGCCAGTGGAGCTGGTTACTTTTTTCAAGTCTCCAAACAGGTCTCTGTCTGGAGGTGGAAATGGATTCTAGCTCAGAGGCGTAGTTCTGGGGCAGGAATAGGGTTGAAAACAATGATTGCCTGGCTGTGATCAAAGCTGAGGGTGATGAGGCAGGTGACCATTGGCCAATGCCCCATAAACCCTCATTCTTGTCATCTTACCATTATCTTCTGGCCTTGGAGACGCAGAAAAGCTCAGGGCAAGGTTGAGGGCAATCTACCCCACATGTGCCCAGAGAGGTGGAAGCAGCCCTGGGTATGGAGATGGACATGATCCCTCCTTAGACTATCCCTGGCATGTGGCTCTGTCCCCAGGTGACAGCTTCCAGGACCACCGCACCAGGCTTTCATGCCCGTTTTCTGAGGCCTGTGACAGCCCTCATTCTCTGCTGCTCAGATCCTGCATGCACCCTGCTGTCCACTCCCAGGCCTCACACAAGTCCTCTTTTATTACCTCTCCCCAGATTTGGCATTTCAGAATCTCTGCAGTTACCTGAAGAACAACCAGACAGATTTCTAAGGTATGAGTTCTGACAAGATATGTGAGCTTGGGAGTATGAAGCAATCTGTGAAAGTTTCCTGAACTGTCCAGGTTACTGAGTGCTGAGCCTGAGTGAGATGCTTGGCAGATGCTGGGGTGGGGTAAGGGAGGATAACATTGGCAAAGAAGATGTGATCCCTGCTCTCAGGGCATTTACAATCTGGTTTGGGAGGCCAAATACCCAGGAGACCCCAGCAGCTAGTGGTCATGCTTAATGCGTGGCGAGGGGATGAGGATGGGGGACATTCTGACCACAGGACCAGCTCTGGAGTAGGACAGGGAGACCATCCATCATGGGCAAAGTGCCCACATAATCCCTTATCTCCATAAAAGAAAGGGCAGCTACCTTCCTTACCTGAGCAGGTGTCCTGAATTTCACCTCCCCATAGATAGGGCTGCAGGCTGGACCTTAGCTCGTGCCCCCTGCCTCTTCGTTCCCACCCTTGCAGAAGAGAGAACTCTTCAGCCTCCAGGTAGAAACCCCAAGTGGGTAATCAAGAGATTAAAAGGTATCTAAGATGCAAAGGCTGAGCAGGTGATGGAATGTGCTCCACCAAACAAAGGGCTTTGGGGTAGGGCTTAGGACCAAGTCACGGACACCCAGGTTTGGTTCTTCTGGTTACTCTGGTAGTTGTGTGACTCAGGACAAATCATTTCCCAGCTCATCCATCAACAGGGAAGTTGGACTCCCTGATTTCTTTGTTTCTTTTGTCTTTTATATTTTCTAGTGTGGCAAAACATATATAATATAAATGTGAGTGTTAATTTTATCTATCAACTTGCCTGGGCTACTGGGTGCCCAGATATTTGGTAAAACACTATTCTGGATGTGTCTGTGACAGTGTTTCTGGAGAAGATTAACATTCGAATCAGTAGACTGAGTAAAGCAGATTGTCTGCCCTAATGTGGTCTCATCCAATTCTGTGAAGCCCAAATAGAACACAAAAAGACTGTTTAGGGGAAAATTTGCTCTGCCTGATAGTCCTCAAGCTGAAACATCAGTTTCTTCTACCTTTAGCCTCAGACTTAGACTGGAATTATGCCATCAGCACTCCTGGGTGTCCAGTTTGCTAAGCACAGGTGGATTGGGACTTCTCAGCCTCCATAATCACATGAGCCAATTTCTTTCTTTCTTTCTTTCTTTCTTTCTTTCTTTCTTTCTTTCTTTTTTTTTTTTTTTTTTTTTTTTTGGTGGTTTTATCTGGCCCGGTGAGGGCAGTGGACAATCCCTCCTGGGTTCACACCATTCTCCTGCGTCAGCCTCCCGAGTAGCTGGGACTACAGGCACCTGCCACCACGCCCGGCTAATTTTTTTGTATTTTTTATTAGAGACGGGGTTTCACTGTGGTCTCTGTCTCCTGACCTTGTGATCCGCCCGCCTCGGCCTCCCAAAGTGCTGGGATTACAAGCGTGAGCCACTGCGGCCGGCCTCTTTCTTTCTTTCTTTCCTTCCTTCTCTCTCTGTCTTTCTTTCTTTTTTTTTTTTTTTTTTTGGAGTTTGCTCTGTTGCGCAGGCTGGTGCGCAATCGCGCAATCTCAGCTCACTGCAACCTCTGCCTCCTGGATTCAAACAATTCTCCTGCCTCGGCCTCCTGAGTAGCTGCGATTACAGGCATGCGCCACTACACCTGGCTAATTTTGTATTTTTAGTATAGACGGGGTTTCTCCATGTTGGTCAGGTTGGTCTCGAACTCCTGACCTCAGGTGATCCACCCGCCTTGGCCTCCCAAAGTGCCGGGATTACAGGCATGAGCCACTGCGCCCAGCTGCCAATTTATTGTAATAAATTTTATATATTTTTTTCTTGAAAAGATCCTAGGAAAGTATAGGAAAGGGAGGTGGGAGCTAATTTTTACAAGTGTCTCGTAGCTCCTGTTGGTTCTGTTTCTCTGGAGAATTCTGGCTAATATAACAAAATTTGCCATTTTGATCATTTTTAAGTGTATAGTTCAGTGACATTAAGTACCTTTGCATTGTTGTGTAATCATCACCACTATACATCTCCAGAAATTTGTCATCATCCCAAACTGAAATTCTAAACTCATCAAAACAATGCCTGGGAGACATGGCAAAACCCCATCTCTACAAAAAACACAAAAATTAGCCAGGCATGGTGGTGCGTGCCTGCAGTCCCAGCTACTCGAGAGGCTGAAGTGGGAGGATTGCTCGAGTCTGGGAGGTGGAAGTTGCAATGAGCCGAGATCGCACCACTGCATTCCAGCCTGGGTGAGACACCCTGTCTTAAAAAAAAAAAAAAAAAAGAAAGAAAGAAATAAAAGAAAACCAACAAAAAGCCAGGTGTGGTAGCATACACCTATAATCCCAGCACTTTGGGAGGCTGAGGTGGGTGCATCACTTGAGCTCAGGAGTTTGAGACCGGCCTGGCCAACATGGCAAAACCCCATTGCTACTAAAAACACAAAAATTAGCCAAGCGTGGTGATGTGCACCCATAGTCCCAGCTACTTGGGAGGCTGAGGCAGTGAGAATCGCTTGCCCCCAGGAGGCAGAGGTTGCAGTGAGCCGAGATCGCACCACTGCACTCCAGCCTGGGCAACAGAGCGAGACCCTATCTCAAAAAAACAAAAACAGGCCAGGTGCGGTGGCTCACGCCTGTAATCCCAGCACTTTGGGAGGCTGAGGCAGGCAGATCATTTGAGGTCAGGAGTTCAAGACCAGCCTGGCCAACATGATGAAACCCCATCTCTACTAAAAATACAAACATTAGCTAGGCATAGTGGTGCACCTGTAATCCCAGCTACTCAGGAGGCTGAGGCATGAGAATCACTTGAACCTGGGAGGCAGAGATTGCAGTGAGCCGAGATTGCACCACTGCACTCCAGCCTGGGCAATAGAGTGAGACTCAGTCTCAATAAATAAATAAATAAATAACTCCCTATTATTCCTTCTTACCAACCCCCCTTATAACCACCACACTACTCTCCTCTGTGTCTCTATGACTGTGACTACTCTAGGTACCTCATATAAGTGGAATCATACAATATTTGTCTTTTTGGGTCTGGCTTAGTTCAGTTAGCATAATGTTTTCAAGGTTCAACTATCTTGTAGCATGTATCAGCATTTCAATCTTTTTTCTTTTTTTTTTCCAGACAGGGTCTCGCTCTGTCACCCAGACTGCAGTGCAGTGGTGTGATCATGGCTCACTGAAGCCTCGACCTCCTGGGCTCAGGTAATACTCCTACCTCAGCCTCCCAAGTAGCTGGGACTACAGGCGTGTGCCACCATGCCCAGCTAATTTTTTGTAGAGATGGCGATTTGCCATGTCGCCCAAGCTTGTCTTGAACTCCTGGACTCAGAAGTGAAATCGCTGGATCAAATGGTAATTACATGTTTAATTTTTTTAAGAACTACCATACTGTTTTCCACAGTGGCTGCAACTTTTATAATCCCACCAACAGTACACAAAGGTTCTAATTATTCCACATTGTGGCTAACACTTGTTATTACTAGTTTCTGGTTTTTTGATAGTAACATCCTAATGGATGTGACGTGGTATCTCATTGTAATTTCTTTTTTCTTTCTTGGTACTCACTGGTTGTAGCATCATTGTAATTGTGATCTGCATTCCCCTGATGACTAGAGATGTTCAGCATCTTTTCATGTGTTTATCGGCCATTTGTATGTCTCCTTTGGAGAAATGTCTATTCAAGTACTTTGCCTATTTTTGAATGGGTTATTTCGTTTTTTGTTGAATATTAGGAGTTCTCTATATATTGTGGATGTTAATCCCTTATCAGATACATGATTTGCAAGTATTTTCTTCCATTTTGTGAGTTGCCTTTTTACTGCTGATGGTTTCAAACCTATGATCCACAAAAAGTTTTAATTTTGATGAAGTCCAAGTTGTCTATTTTTTTTTCATTCTTTCTTTCTTTCTTTTTTTTTTTTTTTTGAGACAAGGTTTCACTCCCATTGCCCAGGCTGGAGTGCAACGGTGAGATCTCGGCTCACTGCAACCTCTGCCTCCTGGGCTCAAGCAATTCTCCTGCCTTAGCCTCCCAGGTAGCTGGAACTACAGGTGCAAGCCACTATGCCCAGCTAAATTTTGTATTCTTGGTAGAGACAGGGTTTTACCAGGTTGCCCAAGCTGGTCTCAAACTCCCAGGCTCAAGAGATCCACCCACCTTGGCCTCCCAAAGTGTGGAGATTACAGATGTGAGCCACCATGCCTGGTCTATTTTTTATTTTGTTGCCTGTACTTCTGGTGTCATATTCAAGAAATCCTTGCCAAATCCAATGTCATAAATCTTTTCCTGTGTGTTTTCTTCTAAGAGGTTTTTTGTTCATTTGTTTTTAGAAACAGGGTCTTGCTCTGTTGCCCCAGCTGGAATACAGTGGCATGATCTCAGCTCACTGCAGCCTTGGCTGCCTGGGCCCAAGCAATCCTCCCACCTCAGCCTTCTGAGTAGGTGGGACCGCACGCATGCACCACCATGCCCAGCTAATTTTTAATTTTCTTTTTTTTGAGACGGATTCTCACCTGTCACCCGAGCTGGAGTGCAGTGGCGTGATCTCAGCTCACTGCAACCTTTGCCTCCTGAGTTCAAGTGATTCTCCAGCCTCAGCCTCCCAAGTAGCTGGGATTACAGGTGTGTGCCACCACACCTGGCTAACTTTTGTATTTTTAGTAGAGACAGGGTTTCACCATGTTGGCCAGGCTGATCTTGAACTCCTGACCTCAGGTGACCCACCTGCCTCAGCTTCCCAAAGTGCTGGGATTTCAGGTGTGAGCCATCACACTCGGACAATTTTTAAATTTTTTATAGAGATAGGGTCTCCTTATGTTGCCCAGGTTGGTCTCAAACTCCTGAGCTCAATCTTCCAGGATCAGCCTCCCAAAGTGCTGGGATTATAGGCATGAGCCACCACGCCCAGTCTCTTCTAAGAGTTTCATAGTTTTAGCTAGCTCTTCTCTTTATGTTTGATCCATTTTGAATTAATTTTTGTACGTGGTGTTAGATAAGAGTCTAACATCATTCTTTTGCATGTGAATATCCAGTTTTCCCAGTATCATTTGTTGAATCCCTGATTTCTAAAACCCTAATCAGTTAGGAATTTTGTTCAGCTTGAAGAAATAACTGACTACAGTAGCCTAAACTTATAAGTTTTTATTATTTCACATAAAGGAAGTCCATGGGTAGACTGTTCTCAGCTGCTAAAATATGAAGGGTCCATAGAGATCTGGGCTCCTTCTTTCTCTTCTGCCAGACATGGCTTCCATTCTAGGCCCACTATCGTTGTGTGAACTCCAGCCAACACCTGGGAATTCCAGGCAGCAGGAAGGAGGAAGGGCTAAGGGATAAAACAATGTCACTCTTTTTAAAGGGCCTAAGTCTTGAACTGTAGGAGTTCAGTCAGGATGGTGGGAAAACTTACAGAAAGATGCAAATCTTCTTAGAAGGCCAGGTTTTGTAAAAGCTTCAGGAAAAAATTTGGCTGAAGGCAGCTGAATTCTCTCAGAGTAGGTAACAAAGAAGTGTAAGAGAATTGATCTAGATAAGTTAGTTTACTTAGGCCTTGGAACCTGGCCTTTAATCATCTGTACAGGACTGCTGTCTCTGGGAGGGAAACCATGTTAATTACCCACAAGTGTGTTGACCCAAGGCCTTTGTCATTAAATCTGTACTGAATAAATGCCTGCAGCACTGGCTTGTCAAGGCTGTGGCTGCTGTCTCTTTACAGCACCTTCCTTGGTATCTGTGAGCAGCCCGGTCCCCTAGCCACACAGCCATGCAAAAAACCTGTGTCTGCGTACATTTTTTCATCCATCGCTCAGCCAGGGTCTGCGGGTCAGACCCAGCATTGAACACTTCCACTTAGTCTCATAGCTGCAAAGGAGTCTGGGAAATAACAGACCCTTATCTGGGTACATGGCCATCCCAAATTAAATCAGGGCACTCTTGCCAAGGAGGAAGGGGCGAATGAATGTTGGCTTAGATAGCTAGCAGTCTCCACCTCAGGCACCTAAACATCTGAAATTCTGTGATGATCTGTCTCCTGAAGAAAAAAATAAGAAAATGGTTACACAGTGCTTAGCAAAATGTCTGGCTCAGGCTATACACTCAAAAAATGTTAGCTATTATTTTTGCTTCTATTGCTCTCTGATCTCAGAGATAGGCCTGTTCTTATACCAGGATGGAACTGATGGTTCTCTGTGTGGTGTGATGGACAGACCACAGAAGTGAAAACTGGCCCCCAAAGAGACTCTCTGCCTTACGTATTTCTCTCTTCAGACTCTGTTTTAAATCCAAGGAGAGTGAAATAGGAGGGGAACAGGTAGCCTTAAGAAACAATGCATTTGGCCACCCTCAGCCTCGGTGTAGCTCTCTGTCTCTGAGCTTTTTGCCTGGCTGCTGGCTGGGATCTGAGCCCCACGGGCATGGGAGTCAGAAGGAAGGGGTCACATGGCAGCCAGGGAGTACAGCCTGGGTGTAGCACCGGTGAGGATGAAATGCATAGGAAGGGGCTGGTCAGCTGCCTCTGTTGGGGTGCAGGGGTGGGGGCCCTTTGAAGGGGTCAGAGGGAGTGCTTTGCTCCTCCCTGCCCCTCCCAGGCCATATCTGGACACACTGTCAGGCGTAGCCCAGTTAATTGCAGTGAAACAGAGCAGGCCAGGAAGGCCTGGGATCTGGGATCTGGAACCAGCACTGCATATCAAGTGTGTGGAGGTGGTGCAGGAACACAGAGTGCCTGCCGTGCTGCCAGGCCCAGGCAGTGTCTGCCATATGGCTCTGAGGCCTGGGGCCACTCAGAATTCAGCTTGGAGCAAGGTGACAGCAGGCCCACACTGCCAGGAAGAGAAGTGGGTCTGGAACTGGAACCTCATGTCAGAAACCAGGCCATAGGGGGCCTATTTGGCAGCAGAAGAGAGGGCCCGAGGTCAGCCCTAGTGGGCATGATATTCAGAATATGTAATCACCAGTATAGCCAGATGCCCACCAGTGAGGGCAGACCCAGACCTTACAACTAGGACAGGGTTCTGGAGAGCTCCTACAAGGCCAGGGGCCAACACTATTTTCTGGATCATGGAAATGTCCTGGGGCCAAGGTACATTGGACTCACCATCTCCTTGTTTCCTTTCTAACTGAAGTTTCTGGAAGTCTGAGTTGAACTTTCTCTTGCACATAAAGGAGTCCTGAAGTAAGGGGATCACACACAGTCACATACAGAGAAAGGCAGCAAAAAGTAGAAAGATGAAGACGAGAAAGTTAAAGTGCCCTGTACTTCAGCCCAGTCAAGGACTAGGAAAGCAAAATTTCCTAGTAACTACACTGTGCATTTCCTTAACCATGTTTGATATTAATTCCTGTGCCCGGCCCCTTTGTAGGGAGATGGAGACACCAATTGCTTCCATCTATTTAAAAATAATTAAATGGACACAACTCATTATTACATGTTGTAGTGGCTGCATTGTTTTTCTCCTATAATTAGGGAAAATGGGAAGAAGTTTTTCTACATGTTCTACATATGGAACATAGATATGGGGGACACAGGAGACACGAAAATGTGGTCCTTCTTTTCCAAAAACTTACTGTCTAAATAGACAATTAGCCTCTACTGGGAAGAAATATCACAATTGCTAGGAGATAATGCACACACTGTCACAGCTTCTGAAGTCATCGGGATAGACCTTCCAGTTTGAATCTGAAATAAACTCTGCAGTAAGTTTCCGTGGGAAGAATCCTGTAAAACCCACATTTGCTGTCAGCTTCTTAAATCTGTTGCCATTACTATGTTACATGAAGTGTGTTGAAAGCCATTGTAGCCATTTAGAAAACTGCAGCCAGAAGCTTGTGACAATGAATGTTTTTGTTTTAGCAGTATCACTTTCTTCTTTTAAAAAATTGAGATATAATATCTACACCATAAAAGTCACCATTTAAAGTATACAATAGGCTAGGTGCGGTGGCTCATGCCTATAATCCCAGCACTTTGCAAGGCTGAGGCAGGCGGATCACGTGAGGTCAGGAGTTCGAGACCAGTCTGATCAACATGGTGAAACCCCGTCTCTACTAAATACAAAGATTTAGCTGGGCATGGTGGTGTGCACCTGTAATCCCAGCTACTAGGGAGGCTGAGGCAGGAGAATCGCTTGAACCCGGGAGGTGGAGGTTGCAATGAGCCAAGATGGCACCATTGCACTCCAGCCTGGGCCACAAGAGTGAAACTCCATCTCAAAAAAAAAAAAAAAGGACACAATTCAGTGGGTTTTAGTAAAAGTTTGTGCAATCATCACAGCACTGTCTAATTCTACAGCATTTTCATTATCCCCAAAAGAAACCTTATACCTGTTAGCAGTTGCTTCCCATTCCTCCCTTTCTCCAGCCCCTGGCAACCACTAATCTACTTTCTGTCTCTGTGGGTTTGCCTACCCTGGACATTTCATATCAGTGGGGTCATATATACCATGTGACTGGCTTTTTTCATGTAGCATAACATTTTCAAGGTTCGTTCATGTTGTAGCAGGAATCAGTCCTTGTTTCTTTTTGATGCTGAACAATATTCCATTGTATGGATAGACCATATTTTGTTTATCCATTCATTAGATGAGGATCATTTGGGTTATTTACACTGAACACTTTTTTAAGGAAGCCTTGTCTATGTTGTGGTCAAAATTATTATAAGTGGCTGGGTGCGGTGCTTCACACCTGTAATCCCAGCACTTTGGGAGGCAGAGGCGAGTGGATCACTTGAGGCCAGGGGTTCAAGACCAACATGGGCAACATGGCGAAACCTCATCTCTACAAAAAAATATAAAAATTAGCTGGGCATGGTGGTGCATGCCTGTAGTCTCAGCTACAGGAGGCTGAGGCAGGAGGATCACTTGAACCCAGGGGTTTGAGGCTGCAGTGAGCCATGATCGTGTCCCTGCCCTCTAGCCAAGGCAACAGAGTGAGACCTTGTCTCAAAACAAAATTATTATAAGTGATATTTCCTGTTTTCTTAGTCAGTTTGGGCTGCTATGACAAAAATACCATACTCTGGGTAGCTTAAATAACAAACATTTATATATGACAGTTCTGGAAGCTGGGAAGTCAAAGATAAGGGTGCCAGTATATCTGGTATCTGGTGAAGGCACTCTTCCTAGTTTGCAGATAGCTGTCTTCTTGTTGTATCTTCACATCGTCAGGGGAGGCGGACACACACACACACACACACACACACTCGCACACACACAGTCAGTTGTTTTTTTTTTTTTTGAGATGGAGTCTTGCTCTCTTGCCCAGGCTGGAGTGCAATGGCATGATCTTGGCTCACTGCAACCTCCCAGGTTCAAGTGATTCTCCTGCCTCAGCCTACTGAGTAGCTGGGATTATAGGCGCCCACCACCATGCCCAGCTAATTTTTGTATTTTTAGTAGAGTTGGGGTTTCACCATGTTGGCCAGGCTGGTCTTGAACTCCTGACCTCAGGTGATCCACCCACCTCAGCCTCCCAACGTGCTGGAATTACAGGCTTGAGCCACCGTGCCCCGCCCAGTCAGTTCTTATAAGGGCACTAATCCCATCATAGGAGCTCCACCTTCAGAAACTGATTACTTCCCAAAGGCCCCACATCCTAATACTACCCCACTGGGAGTTAAAGTTTCAATATATGAATTTTTGGAGGGGACACAAACACGCAGTTCCTAACACCCATCCCCTCTCTCCCGGCTGTAGAGCCCCCACTCCCACCCCAGGATTTGGTATACTCTGTGTCAGTGCAGTAAAGAAGGAAACCCTGTATTCTGCATATGGGTGAAACCAGCTACATAGCTTTGGATCGATCACTGCAATATTAGCCCATGTTATGAAACTCGCCCCTGGGCATTTTTCTTGCTATTCAGACAAGGTAGCTATTATCTCAAGCCTTACCCGGTGAGCTTGCCAGAATTCCCTTCCAGCCCTGTGCTCTGTGGAGAAAGACCTTCACAACCCTCCTGCTTCAACGCTTAGTGAGAGAGTAAGAACTCACTACAGGGGGAGGACATTCGTCTATTCATGAGGAATCCACCCTCATGACCCAGACATCCCGCTAGGCCCAACACCACCACATTAGGGATCCAATTTCAACATACATTTCGGTGGGGACTATTAAACTCTATCAAAACCATAGCACCATCTTATCCAGCACTTCCACTTTGGGGTATATACCCAAAAGAATTGAAAACAGGGACTTGAAGGAATATAATGTACCCCATGTTCATAGCAGCATTATTCACAATAGCAAAAAGGAGGAAGCAACCAAAGTGTCCATCAATTAACAAATGAATAAACAAAATGTGTTATATAAATACAATGAAACAGTATTCAGCCTTAAAAAGAAATGAAATTCTGACATATGCTACAAAAGGCATGAACCTTGAGGACTTTATGCTGCATGAAATAGCCAGTCACAAAAGGACAAATACTGCATGATTCCACTTATACTAAGTACATAGAGTGGTCACATTCCTGGAGACAGACATTTGCATTCCTAGAATGCTGGTTGCCAGGGGCCAGGGAGTGGGGGGTTGGGGGTAGTGGAGGTGGCTGAGGAGGAGGAAATGGGGATTATTGTTTAATGGGAATTACAGTGTCAGTTTTACAAGATGAAGGGTTATGGAGAGGGATGATGGGATGATTGTAATGGTTATACAACATTATGAATGTATCTAACACCACTCTACTGTACACTTTAAAATGGTTAAGATGGTAAACTTTATGTTATGTGTATCTTAACACAATAAAAAATTGCAGAAAGAAGATCTTGTAGTCATCTTTTTGCCTTATTTCTAAACTGTGCATAATTTTTCCTAAACAGTCTCCCCTGTGACCATAAATAATCTCTGAAGACCATTCTTGATCACATGGTAAAAAGGCTGATCCCATGCTTTTGTGCCAAGATCATTATTTGAACTTCTTGCTTAGTTGGCCATTTTCCATAGTTTTTTTTGTTTTGTTTTGTTTTTTTGAGACAGAGTCTTTTCCGTTGACCAGGCTGGAGTGCAGTGGTGAGATATTGGCTCACTGCAACCTCTGCCTCCTGAGTTCCAGTGATTCTCGTGCCTCAGCCTCTAGAGTAGATGGGATTACAGGCACCCACCACGATGCCCAGCTAATTTTTGTACTTTTAGTAGAGATGGGGTTTCACCATGTTGGCCAGGCTGGTCTCAAAGTCCTGGCTTTAAGTGATCTGCCTGCCTCCACCTCCCAAAGTGCGGCCATTACAGGCATGAGCAACTGTGCCCCGCCTCTATATTTCTTTTGATGGAAATTAGATATAGGCATAATTTATAGCACACAGACATGAATATGATGACCAAATAATTTTGAAAAACCATAGACTTTAAAAATTTTTTAAGTTTATTTTTTAATTAACATATAATAGTCATACATATTTTGGAGTACATGTGGTATTTTGATACCTGTATACAATGGGTAATGATCAAATCAGGGTAATTGGGATATCTATCAGGCATTTATATTTCTGTGTGTTGGGAACATTACAAATCCCATATAGCTATTTGGAAATGCACAACAACAAATTATTGCCAACTATAATTTCCCTGTTGTAGTATGGAATACTAGTACTTAGCTCTCCTTTCTAACTGTATTTTTAAACCCATTAATCAGAATGCTGTGCCACATGTGAAGAGACATTATTATACTGATTCCATGGGAGCCATCCCATGTATTCTCTGAATCTGTTCCCTTTTTATTACATACTTTCTAACCTACTTAGCCTGATTCATATATACAAATGTAGCAAGAGGTATAAATTAACATAAGCCTCCCTTTGATTAGCAAATCTAGTGCCATAAGATGCTGAGCAACTATTGCAGCCTGATGATTAACTTCTGTCTGGAGATTATGCAAGGTATTTAGGAGTCTATTTTCAACAGCCTTATCATTCCAAAGTGGTTTCTTAATTGATTTTTTTAAAATTAAATAACCTATTCTGAGGCCATGAAGCTAACGTCAAGAAGTTCTTCTCCACTACTGTTTTTAGCTATAATTGTCTCTTTTCCTCAAGATTCCTAAAATTTGCCAGTGTTTGTAGCCTGCAGGGAAGTAGCTTCTTTACAACCTGTAAGGCTGAGAGAACGTGTAAACTAAGGAACAGGCACCACACCAGTTTCCTGGGAAGACACTGTAGGTGTTAATTGCAGATATTAATTGCAATCTTTATTCCTTAATGTGAACTTGTCATACCTGATTAGGTAAAACTTGTTCTCAAATATTAATGGCGCTCCCACTATAGCCTTGGTTGTACTAGCAATCTGTCCATTTATTTCCTATTAAAGGAAGCACTGATTCTTTTTTTTTTTTTTTTTTTTTTTTTTTTGAGACAGAGTCTCGCTCTGTCATCCAGGCTGGAGTGCCGCGGCACGATCTCGGCCAGGAGCCACTGCGCCTGGCTGGAAGCACTGATTCTTACTTACTCTATGAAAATAGTTACATTGACTGGATGCGGTGGCTCACACCTGTAATCCCAACACTTTGGGAGGCCAAGGTGGGCGGACCACGAGGTCAGGAGTTCGAGACCAGCCTGGCTAACATGGTGAAACCCCGTTTCTACTAAAAATACAAAAGTTAGCTGGACGTGGTGGCATGTGCCTATAATCCCAGCTACTCGGGAGGCTGAGGCAGGAGAATTGCTTGAACCTGGGAGGCAGAGTTGCAGTCAGCGAAGATCGTGTCACTGCACTCCAGCCTGGGCGACAGAGCAAGATTCCATCTCAAGAAAAAAAAAAAAAATAGTTACATTACCATGAAAAGTAAAGGGGCTTTGCTCAAGTATTTGTAACAATATCTGGCTATTCTCCTATGACTTTTATGGATAGGCTAATCAATATTTTTCATATATCCTGTAAAATCACCATATACTCCACCAATGACACTACCTCCCAAAATGTGGTATTTTATATACTATGGGTCTCACAATAAGTAAAATTTAACTCAATGTATTTTTCTAACCTTAAGTCATTGTAAAAGCATTTCTCTGAATTCCAATTACAAGAGTCATCATTATCCTTGAGTTCCCCTGACAAATTCACTACTTCATAACTTATATTAATATTTCTCCAGGGCCGGGCGCTGTGGCTCCCGCCTGTAATCCCGGCACTTTGGGAGGCCAAGGAGGGTGGATCACAAGGTCAGGAGCTTGAGACCATCCTGGCTAACACGGTGAAACCCCGTCTCTACTAAAGATACAAAAAATTAGGCTGGCGTGGTGGCGCATGCCTGTAATCCCAGCTACTCAGGAGGCCGAGGCAGGAGAATTGCTTGAACCTGGGAGGCGGAGGTTGCAGTGAGCCAAGATAGCACCACTGCATTCCAGCCTGGGTGACAGGGCAAGACTCCATCTCAAAAAAAAAAAACAGATTTTCTCCTAGGATATATTTCCTGAATTCTTACAGGTCAATTGAAATAAAATAAGGTTCAAAGAGTGTCTCACTCCACTTTGCACAGGTATCTCCTGCTAAATTGAGAATTAAAGGTAGATCAAGAAGAATTTTTTTTTTTTTTTTTTTTTTGAGACGAAGTCTCCCTCCGTTGCCCAGGCTGGAGTGCAGTGGCACAATCTCGGCTCACTGCAACCTCCACCTTCTGGGTTCAAACGATTCTTCTGCCTCGCCCTCCCAAGTAGCTGGGACTACAGGCATGTGCCACCAGGCCTGGCTAATTTTTTGTATTTTTAGTAGAGATGGGGTTTCACTGTGTTAGCCAGGATGGTCTTAATCTCCTGACCTTATGATCTGCCCACCTTGGCCTCCTGAAGTGTTGGGATTACAGCCACCATACCCAGCCCAAGAAGAAAATTAAAACAGAATCAACATTAAAACAATACCAAAGATATTCCAAAACAAAAAAATTATAATTTTTAATTAGTTCATTGGTATTATGAAATTAAATTTTGTTCTGTGTAACCTCAGGCAAGTGGTCTATTTTCACAAAATCATCTGCTTCTGAGCTAAAAGAATCCTAGAAATCCCAACTCAGTCTCTTGGTACAAGCCAACAGGTATCGGTTGCTGCGGCAGTATCAGTCATACTGGGAAGTCCGTTCCCGTAAGTCTATTTGTACTGTCAATAGCTAAGAGTACCTGGTGGAATCTTTTACTTGTTCTTTTAATGTTTCTTTCAAAAGACTCCATTTCTGACCTATAGCTTGCAGCAAGGGTCTTTAGATAAAGGAAAGGGATAGCAGAGATCATCTGCCGATGACAAAATTAAATGACTCTGGTTAATTTATTACAGTAACCAACAATACCAGAATGAAGCAGAATAGAATCCTCTATTTCACAATGATTCTGGGGTAAAATATATCATGATCTTTGAAGGTATTGACAAATCTCAAGGTCCTTCTAATCCACCTACTAAACTGTGTGTTACAATTGCTATTGGTTGGCGAGAGTATTTTAAACAGAAAAAAGTTGGCCAGGTGTGGCGGCTCTCACCTGTAATCCCAATACTTTGGAAGGCCGAGACAGGAGGACAGCTTGAGACCAGGAGTTTGAGGCTGCAGTGATCTAGGCTGGTGCCACTGCACTCCAGTCTGTGTGACAGAGTGAGACCCTGTCTCAAAAAAAGAGAAGGGGCCAGGCATGATGGCTCACTCCTGTAATCCCAGCACTTTGGGAGGCCAAGGTGGGTGGATCACTTGAGGTCAGGAGTTCGAGACCAGCCTGTTCACCAATATGGTGAAACCCCATCTCTACTAAAAATACAAAAATTAGTCAGGTGTGGTGGTGCATGCCTGTAATCCCAGCTACTTGGGAGGCTGAGGCAAGAGGATCACTTTAACCCAGGAGGCGGAGGTTGCACTGAGCCGAGATCTCACCACTGCACTTCAGCCATGGTGACAGAGCGAGACTCTGTCTCAGAAAAAAAAAAAAAAGGAAAAGGAAAAGAAATGGTTTAGCTTGGCTAGCTGATTAACAAGAATAAGAATGCAAATTAAAAAATAAAAGTTTTAATAGAGATGATGTTTCACCATGTTGGCCAGGTTGGTCTCAAACTCCTGACCTCAAGTGATCCGCTTGCCTCAACCTCCCAAAGTGCTGGAATTGCAGGTGTAAGCCACCACACCCAGCCAACAATGCAATATTTTAAAACAAACATATCATTATCATCATCATAACAATGTAATATAGCTCTTTTAGATTTGAAGAACATTTGTTGATTGTTTCAAAAGCACTAAAAATTAACAGGTTCTCAAGAAAAATATTCAGTTGACGTAAGGCATCTCTGCTATCTTGGCAGATTACACAAAAGGTAAATAGCTTTTTACTACCTTTGGTGAAAAACAGAGTAAAAACTTCGAGACCAATTTTGAACCAGGCATCTTCTCTTCTTCATCACACATACTTTATTTATTCAGTTTAATATTTATATGTATATATTTAAACATATAATTATGTATATTGCTGTGCAGGAATGACAAAAACATTTCAAAAAAAAAATAATTCTGCAAAAAGTTATATGACAATATTAAGATTTTCCATCTTAGCTTTAAAAGATAATTTATATTATAAGACAAAGTAGATATTTTACTGAATGTACCTCTTTTTAATTTTATTTATTTAGGAACCTCTGGAAGATTAATTTACCTCTTTATTGGCACTTTTTTAAAAAAAGGTAAAAACTATGCTTGCTGACACAGTAATTTTTTCTACCTCTCTGTGAATTTTTGTTTTTAAAAAGGTATTCAATGTAACCAAAGAGGTCTCATTAACTAATGGAATACTCTATTATATTAGCCTAACATCTTAAAGTGGTTTGAGGATCTTGAAAATTATGCTTCAGTTTTGATTACAAAACGAAACAATCACTGCTGATATTCAAAGTTTGCCAGAGAGATAATTAGAAATTTTCCATGGATGTTGAAAGTGAAGTAATATGCCGGGTGCGGCGGCTCACGCCTGTAATCCCAGCACTTTGGGAGGCCAAGGCGGGTGGATCACGAGGTCAGGAGATCGAGACCATCTTGGCTAACACGGTGAAACCCCATCTCTATTAAAAATACAAAAAATTAGCTGGGCTTGGTGGTACATGCCTGTAGTCCCAGCTACTCGGGAGGCTGAGGCAGGAGAATTGCTTGAACCTGGGAGGCAGAGGTTGCAGTGAGCCAAGATTGCGCCACTGCACTCCAACCTGGGCAACAGAGCGAGATTCTCTTTTTTTTTTTTCAGACGGAGTCTTGCTCTGTCGCCCAGGCTGGAGTGCAGTGGCGGGATCTCGGCTCACTGCAAGCTCCGCCTCCCGGGTTCACGCCATTCTCCTGCCTCAGCCTCCTGAGTAGCTGGGACTACAGGCACCCGCCACCACGCCCGGCTAATTTTTTTTTTTTTTGTATTTTTTAGTAGAGACGGGGTTTCGCTGTGGTCTCAATCTCATGACCTTGTGATCCGCTCGCCTCGGCCTCCCAAAGTGCTGGGATTACAAGCGTGAGCCACCGCGCCCGGCCGCGGGACTCTGTCTTAAAAACAAACAAACAAACAAAATTTCATGGAAGTTTTCCTTAGCATATTTTTATGACTGGGTATTGATTATATTTTCTTATTTTTTGTATTCTTATTGCTCTGGCGTTTGAGGCTTTGATCCTAAAGAGACTGCTCCTCCCAGGGCTTGCTAATGTTTAACATACAAATGTTTACTATACAAACCAATCAACCCAGAGCCCACACCCCAATCATCTCCTTTTTCAAACTCTCACACATTGGGCCAATATTCTCCCTACCCTAAATCACTCCAAAGCCAGGCACCGAACCACTAAGGAACACGCCCTATAGCCCAGAGTCCCCTGAAATTATTCAAACTATCCAGTCCTAAACTTTCTCAGTGTACCTACCCTGCCTGGCTCATTCCTTCCTGTGAAAACCCCAGTAAAGCCTCTGGTCCACGCTCCCCGCTTCTGCCTCCTGACCAGCCTGGGTATGTCCCCTTGTCTCTCTGTGTGGCATGCCAACTGTCTCTAGGCATCTGTGAGGGCAAACTTCTTTCTTCATGATAATCATTTCTGTGTCTGCATGTCTTACCATACCTGATTAAAACAAATTCTGAGTGCATTTTTAGAACAGACTGCTAATTATTGATATTAGCTTGGTACTGACCAGGCACGGTGGCTCACGCCTGGAATCCGAACACTTTGGGAGGCCAAGGCAGGTGGATCACTTTAGATCAGGATTGATTGTCAACTTGATTTGATTGAAGGATGCAGTATTGATCTTTGGTGTGTCTGTGAGGGCGTTGCCAAAGGAGATTACCATTTGAGTCAGTGGGCTGGGGAAGGCAGGCCCACCCTTAACCAGGTGGGCGCCATCTAATCAGCAGCCAGCGAATATAAAGCAGGCAGAAGAACGTGAAGAGAGGAGACAGGCCTAGCCTCCCAGCCTACTTTGTTCTCCCATGCTGGATGCTTCCTGCCCTCGAACATCGAACTTCTAGCTCTTCAGTTTTGGGACTTGGACTGGTTCTCCTTGCTCCTCAGCTTGCAGACAGCCTACTGTGGGACCTTGTGATTGTGTAAGTTAATATTTAATAACATATATATATATTCTATTAATTCTGTCCCTCTAAGAGAACCCTGACTAATACAATGGTGAAACCCTGTCTGTACTAAAAATACAAAAACTAGTTGGGCGTGGTGGTAGGCACCTGTAATCCCAGCTGCTCAGGAGGCTGAGGCATTAGAATTGCTTGAACCCAGGAGGTGGAGGTTGCAGTGTGTCCAGATCGCACCACTGCACTCCAGCCTGGGGACAGAGCAAGACCGTGTCTCAAAAAAAATATTTTTGTATATATTATGTATATGTATACATTATCTTGATACCTATTGCATTTCCTTTCCTTCTCTTGAGATCTCTATAATGAGTAAAAGTGACAGATTCCTACAATCTGTGGAAGGGAATCAGAATATGCCACCCCCAAATATACTAGTTTGGCACTAGGATTATTTTCAGCTGAAGGCAATTAAGAAACAGCAGGCTCAGGAGGAACTCTCTGCCCTCCCCCTTTCTTTCTGAAAGCAGAGCATACAGTTCCCTTTTGTAAAAGTAACATAAGAGTGTCTCCCTCTCCCATACCAGGAAGAGAACACTATTAATCACCTGACATGACTTCTCACTTCAGTCTGCACCCAACTTGAGTCTGCATAACAAACCTTACTAAAAAATTCTTATCTACAATTAGTTCCCCCATATATTTACCTTCCCAAAATTTGTTTCCACTGGGAGCCCAAGCCCCTTTTCCTTTGTGTAGTTACTTCTCCACAATGTATTGCCCTTTATTAAAATAACATATAGACCGTGGGTGCAACCACTTCTTTGGGTTTTCACTTGTTTTCTGTGTAATTCTTGCACATAAAATTAAAAACATTCATTAAGTTTGCAAGCCTTTTTTTCTCCTGTTAATCTCTCTTTTGTCAGTTTAATCCATAGGCTTCAGGCACAGAACATAAAAGAATAGAGAAAAAGTTTTGCCTCACCTACACTATTAACCAAGCTTCTCCGCAAAGAAGGCAAACACAGTATGCAGGGCTACGGTTGCAAGCAGATCCCCCTAAGCAGCCAGTTACTTTTCCTCTGTGGGGAGGGCAAAGGCTTTTCTTATTTACAGCTGCACAAACAAGAACCATAAGCTTCAGTGTGCCTTCAGGAAAACTCAAAAACAAAACCAACCAAACAAAAATAATTATCTGCAGGTATATGACTCTGAGAGTATAAAACTGGACAGAGGCTGTGGATCACTACTTTCTCCCTACCCACTCCAAAGATGTTTCAAGGTTCCATCCCATAGAATTCCTCAAACAAAGAAATAACCATACAAACCTGCAAGCCCAGATCTCTACGTCACCCTTCGAGGCTTTCACAGACTTTCCAGCACAAACAGTGGAAGACAAGCTTCTTTCCCAGGCTTCTAGCCTTTAAACTGCAAGACAGTCAACCTCCGATCGTCTACCAGGCTTTTTTTTTCTGGACAACACCTCTGGCACCCAGATCAGGCCTTTCAGACTCCTCTGAAAGACAAAAACTAGGTTCTAGCAGTTTCTGGCAGGCAAACACACATGATTTACAGAACCATATTTTCAAAAAACAAACAAAAAGTAGAAGCAGAAACAAGAAGTAAGATTTTCGAGTTCTTAAGAAATGAGAAAATATTACCAGACAATTTAGAAACATTCAAATGTTAAAACTGTTCATAGTGGTGTGGTGTGGTGGCTCGTGTCTGTAATCCCAGCCCTTTGAGAGTCTGAGGCAAGAGAATCTCTTGAGCCTAGGAGTTCGAGACCAGCCTGGGAAACATAGTGAGGTCTCATGTAACAAATAAAAGTAAAAATAAGGCAGGGCATGATGGCTCACACCTATAATCCTGACACTTTGGGAGGCTGAGGCAGGTGGATCATGTGAAGCCAGGAGTTCAAGACCAACCTGGTCTGGTCAACATGATGAAACCCTATCTCTACTAAAAATACAAAAATTAGCTGAGGGTGGTGGCACACACCTGTAATCCCAGCTACTCAGGAGGCTGAGGCAGGAGAATCGCTTGAACCCAAGAGGTGGAAGTTGCAGTGAGCCGAGATTGTGCCACCGCACTCCAGCCTGGGTGACAGAGCAAGACTCTGTCTCAAAAAAAAAAAAAAAAAAAGTAAAAATAATAAAATTAGCTGCGTGTAATGGCACATGCCTGTAATCCCAGCTGCTCAGGAAGCTGAGTCCAAGTTTGAGGCTGCAGTGAGCCATGATGAAGCCACTATACTTTAGCCTGGGAGATGGAGAAAGGCCTTGTCTCTGAAGGGCGGGGGGGAAAGAGTGTTCATAGGCTTTGAGTTAAAAATTCCATTTCTAAAAACTTATTCCACTGTTGGGGCTCACAAAGTGATACCCCAAAGTATGGTGGTTTGGTATGCTGAATACTTTGAGCTGAAGGGCATTGGAAGGGCCTCAGAAGCAAAGCTTCTTTCTGACTGTGAAAGTTGCAGATACCAGGATGAAATGACTTTTGTCAGACTCAGACAAAATAAGGCCAGGAAGGCATGAAGAAGTGGGGGCTTATGCTTCCATGTCTGAGATGAGAACTGTTTCCAAAGACTTTCTGAAAACCCCACAAGAAATCTTTTCGTGTCCTTCGTACATCTCTTGCTTTGCACAGCTTGTACTTTTCACATGGATTCATGTATTTCTATGACAAGGTTTATCACTAGACATTCATTAGGGCACAGTAATTCAGAAAAGGTGCTCTCAAAACTTTGATTAACTAAATGTGTTATGTTTTCTCTTTTTAACATGTCTTTTGTTATTGAAGTTCTGATTATGACCTTTATGATGGGAGAGAAATGGCATCACGCCTTTTCACTCCTATAGTTCAGAGGTATTTGAAGATGCATGTTCCCCAAATTCATACCCCAAAATATTTACCTTGGCCCCTTGATCACAAGGAACTGGAATAATCTAAAGGATTCACTAAAGATGTATAGTAGGAGTCAAATAAACCTCGGCTTTATCTTCACTCCACTCTACCAACTGTGTACCCTGAACTCCTACCTTTTATTTCCAGGTTTGCAAAATTAGGACTAACAATGCCCAAGGCTGGATTGCACAATAGACAGACATGTTTAAGCACCAGTAAAGCCAGGGCACCAGAAAATGGCTTTTGAAAAAGTTTGAAGTTTGATAGAAAAAAAACCCAAAACACCAAAATAGTCATAATTGTCAGAGGCGTTTGAACTAGAGTGACTCCATCTTGAGTAGGGGCTAGGTAAAATAAGGATAAGACCTTTTGGGCTGCATTCCCAGTAAGTTAGGCAATCGTAGCTGATAAAACAGGTTGTGGTAGAGAAGTCGGCCACATCCCACCAAAACCAAGATGGTGACAAAAGTGACCTCTCTCGTCATTACACACTCACTGCTCATTATACACTAATTATAATGCATTAGCATGCTAAAAGACACTCCCACCAGCACCACGACAGTTTACAAATGCCATGGCAACATCAGGAAGTTACTCTATATGGTCTAAAAGCAGGAGGAGCCCTCAGTTCCAGGAATTGCCCACCTCTTTCTTGGAAAATTCATGAATACTCACACTTTGTTTGGCATATGATCAAGAAATAACCATAAAAATAGCCAACCAGCAGCCCTTGGGACTGCTCTGCCTATGCAACAGTCATTCTTTTGTTTCTCTATTTCTCTAGTAAACTTGCTTTCACTTTATGGATTTGCCTTGAATTCTTTCTTGCGCAAAATCCAAGAATCCTCTCTTGGGGTCTGGCTCGGGACCCCTTTCCAGTAACACCTTGAGAAACTTACATTTTCTTATATTTATTTTATGTATTTTGTGTTTTTAGTTTATGAATAAGACGTCGACCTTGTGGGGAAGAAAATTTTTTCCTCTACTCTTAGGTTTTGTAATTGGGGGTCTAAAATTAAACTGACAAAAAACAGATTCACAAGAGAAAAGATGAATTTTAATCATGTACAGGCATTTACAAAGAAATGCAACTCAAAGAGGTGGATAGACTTTAGGGCTTTATACCACCTAATAGGTGACGCAGAGGGGGAAAAGAGTACTTACTAGGAAAATAAATGACTTCTTAGATGAGGGAAGGAAAAAGAGCACTTATGGAAAAACAAATGACTTTTAGGAAAGATAAATGGGCCCTTAGGAGAACAGATAGGAGATATGACAGTTTTCTGATAATGTCTCTTTGGGTGTGCTGCCAAATTCTCTCTCAAGATTAGAGTTGTTCCCAAGGAGGGGATTTATGATAACTGAGTTCTTTTGAGTTCTTTTGGGAGCCTCTGCTTTTAGGAAGATAAGGAACTTCAGGACCCCAAATGCCAAGCATAGTGGTGCACATCTGTAATCCCAGCTATTTGGGAAGGCTGAGGCACAAGAATCGTTTGAACCAGGGAGGCAGAGGTTGCGGTGAGCCAAAATCACACCACTGCACTCCAGCTTGGGTGACAGAGCAATACCCTGTCTCAAAAAAAAATTTTTTTTAGATAAGGTATTAACATGTCTAAAGAAAGAATGTGTCATTTGGAAGGATTGCTGAGTTTTCCCCTCCCAAATAATAATTTTTATGGCACAATGGCTTATTCTGGATCCCTTCAATTGTCTCGAATCTCAGGGCCTCCAAAGTTCTTGATAATGATGAGTGCTCTTTGTCTGTGGCTGAGTGTTACAGGGATAGGCCACTTGAGAATTTGAGAAGGAGGGAACTAAGATTGCTCCAGCTGGGTGCGGTGGCTCACGCCTGTAATCGCAGCACCTTGGGACGCCAAGGTGGGCGGGCCACAAGGTCAGGAGATGGAGACCATCCTGGCTAACATGGTGAAACCCCATCTCTACTAAAAATACCAAAAATTAGCCGGGTGTGGTGGCATACACCTGTAGTCCCAGCTACTCAGAAGGATGAGGCAGGAGAATCACTTTGAACCCAGGAGGTGGAGGTTGCAGTGAGCCGAGATCCCGCCATTGCACTACAGCCTGGGCAACAGAGCGAAACTCCATCTCAAAAAAAAAAAAAAAAAAAAAAATTAGCCAGGCATGGTGGCACATGCCTGTAATCCCAGCTACTCAGGAGGCTGAGGCAGCAGAATTGCTTGAACCTGGGAGCCGGAGGTTGCAGTGAGCTGAGATCTCGCCACTGCACTTCAGCCTGGGCGACAGAGCAAGACTCTCTCTCAGGAAAAAAAAAAAAAAAAAGATTGCTGTAGATGTTGAAGTGTAAATCCTATGACTAATGGATTGAGCACAGATATGCAAAGTCATTGCAAGAGCCTCAGCTGGCCAGCAGGACTCGACTGCAACCTGATTTAAAGTATTGACATACCTAGGGCCGGGCTCAGTGGCTTGGTGGCTCATGCCTGTAATCCCAACACTTTCAGAGGCTGATGTGGGCGGATTGCTTGAGGTCAGGAGTTCCAGATCCGCCTGGCCAACATGGCAAAACCCCGTCTCTACTAAAAATATAAAAATTTGCCGGGCATAGTGGTGCACATCTGTAATCCCAGCTATTTGGGAAGGCTGAGGCACAAGAATCGTTTGAACCAGGGAGGCAGAGGTTGCGGTGAGCCAAAATCACACCACTGCACTCCAGCCTGGGTGACAGAGCAATACCCTGTCTCAAAAAAAAATTTTTTTTAAATAAGGTATTAACATGTCTAAAGAAAGAATGTGTCATTTGGAAGGATTGCTGAGTTTTCCCCTCCCAAATAATTACTGTGTTCCCCTATTGCTTGTCTATAAAGCAGACTTCCCACGGATGTTTATAAGTTTGAATTGGAATGAAATTGAGCAATATGGCCACTTATTGAACACCAGATGTCAGACATTGTGCTAAAGATCTTTAGTACATTATCTTATTTGAGTCTCACAATAGCCTGAAGTCAGTATTATTAACCCATATAACAAATTTTAGAGGGACAGTGTGTTTCCCAAGTGATAACCCAGGCTATCTGGTGGTAGAGCTAAGATCAGCCCTTGGAACCCAAGTTCCTATCCTTTATCTTACCATATTCCAGTCTCTGTTCCAGGTATCCTTCACCCAGAACTTGAGTAGTTTGCCTGGGTTCCCTTGCTGAGACTTTTGCTCACTGTGACAATGAACCAGAGAAGTAGGAAATAAGCCCCCACTCACCTGCCTCCCTTTTGGGTGACCCACAAGAACATAAATCATGCAGGGTCTTCAGCATCCAAGATGCCCAAAAGCTAGGTGGTGTCAAACCTGTCATCCAAAAGACCACCAGGACGGCTAAATAGTGGAAAGGAGAGCTTTATTGCTGATACTGGTTTGCAACCCAGAAAGGGAAAGTCTCCAGTGTGGACAGAAGGTCCTGTCTCTTTGAAGTGAGGAAGGAAGCTTGGGTTTCATGCTTCACAGGGCCTGTATTACACAACAGAGTCATACATATTCATCAGGTTTTGGGGAAAAGCTATACATAATTATGAGGGGAGGCTAGTGCATGGATGATGGATAAACATATAGGTAACATATATTCCATGTTCACTTTGGGCAGGGTTTTGGCATAAAAATCAGACGGAATTTAGTGCTTTATGTGAAAAGGTGAACTAAAGGACACAAAGACAGTTTGTGTGCAGCTTCTGTAAGCTGGCTGAAACTGGCTTAAGGCTTAAGGTCTGCAGTAGCTTATTCAGGAAAGAATCTTTGTAAGGCTGGTCTGTTGTCCAATCAGAGCTGCAGTGGTTTGGATTGCAAATCGGAGTTAGGAGAGGGCGGATATCTCTTATTGTTAGGAAGTTTAGAGCCTCAGGAATTTAGCAATTTGCCATGCTAGCTGGGTCCTGAACCCTCCACCAGTAGATAGACCCATAGGTAACCTTGTTTCCTTAATCTTAGAACCTGTCTTAGTTGATAAAAGGGTGTCTATTTTGGTCTTTCAGATGGCAAACCCAAGCATTACTGTGGTGAAGCTAGAAAGCCGTCTGAGCTGTTTCTGCAACCGACTGCCTGGGTGATATAGGGGAAATAGTTAAACCTCCCTGAAGCTAAGTTTCTCATTTTAAAATAAGAGCAGGCTGGGCACAGTGGCTTATGCTTATAGTCCCAGCACTTTGGGAGGCCAAAGCAGGAGGATCACTTGAGGCCAGGAGTTTAAGACCAGCCTGGGCAACATAGTAAGATCTTGACTCTATAGAAAATCTTCAAATTAAAAATTAAATTAAAATGAGAGCAGTAGACTAGATCGCTTCCCAGCACTACCATTCTGGAATTCTGTGGTTCAGTGAAAAAGATCAAAGTCTCCATAGAGGTAGAGGTTGCAGGGAGAGAGGCTGAATCCTCACTAAAATTTTTCCAGTTCCAGTGATGGAGCTATTTTTAGATTTGATCAGGTTCTCTCATGCATGTTGCATATTGTAGGATGGTTTTCTGGGTCAACCTTTCTCAAGTAAACTGTCACTTAATCTCTGGCCAGGACAGTTGCCCCGATAGAGTAACAGCTTTTCCCACACTAGCACTGGCTATTTTGAGATTGCTTTGCCCCAGCTATGTGACTGGTCTTCAAAGAACTGTGATGTAGGGGTCCACACATCCTTGGCTTGAAAGGGGTATCTTGGAGGGAGTAGTTCTAGTCTATCATATGTGGCGTTTCTCCTCTGTCTTCTAAACATGCATTAATTCAGTAGTTATTTTCTTGAGTGCCTACTTTGTGTTAGGAACTTAGAATAAAATGGTGAGCAAAAATAGGCAGGACCCTTACCATCAAGAAACTTTCAATCTATCGGGGTAGAAGACATGAATCAAATAATCACACACATTTTTTATTGCTAGTATAAGAAGTGCTATAAAGGAAAAGTCTAGGATGCCTGAAGAGTCTCTAACTGGGAGGTCAGAGAAGACTTCCTTGGGGAGCTGCCGTTTGAACTAGTTTGAAGGATAAGGAGTAGTTATATAAATAACAGAGGAAAGGAAAAGCATTCTTGGCAAGGGGAAGGTTATGGGCAGAGGTCTGGCCGGAGGAATCATGAAACTAAAAGGAACCATGGCCAAGCGCGGTGGCTCACGCCTGTAATCCCAGCACTTTGGGAGGCTGAGGCAGCTGGATGATGAGGTCAAGGGACTGAGACCATCCTAGCCAACATGGTGAAACCCCGTCTCTACTAAAAATACAAAAATTGAAGGCCGGGCGCGGTGGCTCACGCTTGTAATCCCAGCACTTTGGGAGGCCGAGGCGGGCGGATCACGAGGTCAGGAGACTGAGACCACGGTGAAACCCTGTCTCTACTAAAAATACAAAAAATTAGCCGGGCGTGGTGGCGGGCGCCTGTAGTCCCAGCTACTCGGAGAGGCTGAGGCAGGAGAATGGCATGAACCCGGGAGGCGGAGCTTGCAGTGAGCCGAGATGGCGCCACTGCACTCCAGCCTGGGCGACAGAGCGAGACTCCGTCTCCAAAAAAAAAAAAAAAAAAAAAATTGGCTGGGCGTAGTGGCTCACGCCTGTAATCCCAGCACGTTGGGAGGCCAAGGTGGGCGGATTACCTGAGGTTGGGAGTTCGAGACCAGCCTGACCAACATGGAGAAACCCCATCTCTACTAAAAATACAAAATTAGGCAAGCATGGTGGCACATGCCTGTAATCCCAGCTACTGGGGAGGCTGAGGCAGGAGAATCGCTTGAACCTGGGAGGCAGAGGTTGCAGTGAGCCGAGATCAGACCATTGGACTCCAGCCTGGGCAACAAGCATGAAACTCCATCTCAAAAAAATGAAAAATAAAAATACAAAAATTAGCTGGGTGTGGTGCCGCGCGCCTGTAGTCCCAGCTACTAGGGAGGCTGAGGCAGAAGAATCTCTTGAACCCAGGAGGCAGAGGTTGCAGTGAGTCGAGATCATGCCAGTGCACTCCAGCCTGGAGATAAAGCGAGACTCCGTCTCAAAAAAAAAAAAAACAAAACAAAACAAAACTAAAAAGAGCCAGAGTAAGAGCACAGAGATCAAGGCAGTGTCAGGAGGAAAAACTTCCTCTATCCTCTTACGTTTAGTATCAAGGAATCCATGAATTAAACTGGCAAAAGACAGATCAACAGGAAGAAACATTTATTTGTATGCATACAGGAGCTTCCAAAAGAAGTAGCACAATAAATGATTTAAGTTAGAGGCTTAAATTCCTAACTTAGGAGGGAAAAGGAAAGGGAGAGAAAAGGTCTTTATCAGAAGACCAAATGAGTTTCTTTAGAAAAGACAAATGGGTTTCTGCAAGAACAAATGGAAGATAAAAAATTTTGTGATAACGCTTCTTCATGCAGATATGAGTGTTCTTTCAATTTTCTTCAGTGGCCATAAAAAGTTCCCCCAGAGTGGGGATTTATGTAGGTTTATTCTTGATCTCCTTCCTGGGAGTAAAAGCTGCCCTGAAGAAGGAATTTATGACAGCCTCATTTCCCAAAAGTTTCTGCTTTTACTCAGATAAGGGAAGCTCTGAGAAGGCTTCTTTCTACATTGGTTGAGCCTCAAATGTCTTCAGCTTAAAATAATCTTCATATTAACTTGGAGGTTCTAAGTAGGTCTCCACAGGGGGCTGATGTAAGGTGATGCCAGAGAGGTACTGGCTAGATGATGTACAACACAGCTATGTTAGTTTCATGTTTTTCCTGAGAATAATGGGATGAATTAAAGCATTTTAAGCAGAGTGCTGCAGGATTAGATTTTTATTTGCTGAACTTGGGGTGCATTGATGATAAACAGGCAGCTAGACGTGCCAGTTAGAACTCAGAGGACAGCTCTGAACATCCTTGTGAGTCATCTATGTATAGATGGTCATTATGGACCAGTGAGTGGATGAGATTGCATAAGGCAAAAATATATAAGAAAATAATGTTCCTTTCCACCCATCTGTAGATTAAAAACAAGCAACAACAACAAAAAAGAAAGTAAGAAAAAGAGAAGGTTTTAGGGAAGGAATGCTAGCTTTCAGGAAACCAACCCATTTCTAGGTTTGCAGAGAGGACCTGTAAGAAATTATAACGATATTATTTGTATTACTTTATTGCAACTCCAAACTTGGAATTATTTTATCTGACAAATTAAAAATCCTTGCCTTGGCTACTTTAAAGAAAGCAAAGGGACATAAAAATCCTTCAAAAATACAAAGTATTATAACATTGTTGCTGTTACCATACCATCGTTGGCTGAGAAGGGAAGGAAAGTAAAGGAGAGAAAGATATCATTTATGTAAGCTTACTCATGTAGCAGCCTCTGTGCCAGCCAATTGGCATTATTAATCCACACTAGATCATAATAAGGTAGGTGCTATATCTCCACGTTACAGATGGGAAACTAAAGTGAGGATCAGATAGGTAAAGAAATTGCCTAAAGTCTCATAGCTGGAACATAATAGAACTGAGATCAATACTCACATTCATACATCTGACACGGTGGCCTATGCTTTTTCTTTAAAAGTTTTTTTTCTCCCCTACTGTGCAACCCCACTCTACTACACACACAAGAAAAAGATTTTTCAACTCAAACCGTGCAATACAATATCAAAGAAATATCAAATATCCTAAGTCATAAAGTGTGGCCTGGGCCACTTTTTCAGATTCCTCCAGACTGATAGAGCTGTTGCTCTGACACTAGGGAAATTAAGAAGCTTGTCAGCTTGCGTCCTTGCTGTTCTGCTTCTGGGCATGCAGTTTGGCAAACAGTGTTACATTATTTGTTGTTTTTTTTTTTTGTTTTTTTTTTTGAGACGGAGTCTCGCTCTGTCGCCCAGGCTGGAGTGCAGTGGCGCCATCTCGGCTCACTGCAAGCTCCGCCTCCCGGGTTCACGCCATTCTCCTGCCTCAGCCTCTCCGAGTAGCTGGGACTACAGGCGCCCGCCACCACGCCCGGCTAATTTTTTTTGTATTTTTAGTAGAGACAGCGTTTCACCGTGGTCTCGATCTCCTGACCTTGTGATCCGCCCGCCTCGGCCTCCCAAAGTGCTGGGATTACAAGCGTGAGCCACCGCGCCCGGCCCATTATTTGTTGACTTGTAGATGTCATCACAGATTTTTTACCAGAAGGATTGGTGGCTGTTTCATTTAAAGAGTTAGAAATTTATAAAATTCCTCTCTCTGGGCCATGCAGATCAAATCCAATTCCTTCAAAGGTATTCCTGAGCTCAGCCAATCAAGACTTCTACCTTTCAACCACTTTTCTTAAAGTACAGGAATAATGTTCAATACAACAGTGAGAAAAAATTTTGGACGGCAAAGGTGTGTAGTTATTCAACAAATATATACTGGGAGCCTTAAATGCTGTGGAGGATACAAATATATCCAAGTCCAGTTCCTGCTCTCAAGGCCATCCTACCAGGAATTGCAAGTGATCTGCATGTGATTTTTTTGAGTCATCAGGTCCTCTGTGAGCTGACTCGGTTCTTCCATATGCCATCAGGGCTCCTGTGCTTGTGGCCCTAAGACAGTGACCTGCAGCCCAAGAGGAACCATCCTCCTGTTGGACTCCCGGGCCCAGTTGCGAATGGTGTCCTTACTCACCGCCCACTACTTCAACATGCCTGGAAAATGCCACTAGAGGAGAAAGAACAGGTAAACACAGCAAGCTAAGGCTAACAAGGATAGTCTCGTCTCTGAGTAGAGACAAAACCCCGAGAACAAAGATACAAGCAAAAATGTGGAAAGCTCGAAGCAATTTATTATTAACATCAGTAGAGCCCAATAGCAATGAAACAACACGTCGTGGCCGGGCGCGTTGGCTCACGCCTGTAATCACATTTTGGGAGGCTGAGGTAGGAGGATCTCTTGAGCCAAGGAGTTTCAGATCAGCCTAGGCAACACAGTGATACTCTGTCTTTACAAAATAATTTAAAAATTAGCTGGGCGTGGGGGTGCATGCCTGCAGTCCCAGTTACTTGGGAGGCTGAGGCAGGAGGATCACTTAAGCTGGAAGGTTGAGACTGCAGTGAGCCATAATTGCACCACTGCACTCCAGCTTGGGTGACAGAGTGAGGAGTGAGACCGTCTCAAAAAAAAAAAAAAAAAAAAAAAAGAAAAATAAAGCAACATGTTGTGATTGTCCTATAGCTGGGCAGTGAAATTCTGCCCAATTAGGTCTGGCATTGAGCCAACTAGAGCCCCTGATTAACACCAGTGAGGATGTTTAGAGGGTGACACATGTTTTCTTTTCCTCTGTGCCAGGCAGGTTGTTGATATAGTACACTGTGAAAATGTTTACCATTATTCTGCCTTCACCTAATTAGAGCTTTTGGAACCGCAGACTTTACTCAGAGACTTTGACATTCAGAATGGAATGTAAAAGTGCAACATTGGAATACAGCTCGTGTATAGCTGAGTGACCTCATGGAACTGAGGCTTCCGTCTCCCTGCAAGCCTGCCTGCAACCTGTTCCCTTCCGGTATTGTTTGGTTGAAAAGGCTAATGAAATACCCATGGTGGAGGGTCAGAATCTTTTTGCAATTTCCTATCCCTGGGATGTTTGAAAGGCTAAGTCTCCGTGATAAGGATAGCTAGCATTTATTGAGTATTTACTACCTTAAGAGATATTGCAATGTTGTGGCAAGTGAGGAAGCTGAGGCTTGGAGATGGTAGATGGTCTGCCAAGGACACATAGATGGTCAATTGTACAGTGAGAATTTTTTTTTTTTTTTTTTTTTTTTTTAGACAGAGTCTCCCTCTGTTAACCAAGCCTGGAGTACAGTGATGCAATCGCAGCTCACTGCAACCTCTACCTCCTGGGTTCAACGATTCTCCTGCCTCAGCCTCCTGAGTAGCTGGGATTAGAGGTGTGCGCCACCATGCCCGGGTAATTTTTGTAATTTTATTTTATTTTTATTTTTATTTTTTTGAGACGGAGTCTCGCTCTTTTACCCAGGCTGGAGTGCAGTGGCGCTATCTCAGCTCACTGCAGGCTCCGCCCCCTGGGGTTCACGCCATTCTCCTGCCTCAGCCTCCCGCGTAGCTGGGACTACAGGCGCCTGCCACCTCACCCGGCTAATTTTTTGTATTTTTAGTAGAGACAGTGTTTCATCATGTTAGCCAGGATGGTCTCGATCTCCTGACCTCGTGATCCGCCCGCCTTGGCCTCCCAAAGTGCTGGGATTACAGGCATAAGCCACTGCGCCCGGCCTAATTTTTTTTATTTTAGTAGAGACGGTGTTTTGCCATGTTGGCCAGGCTGGTTTTGAATTCCTGACCTCAAGTGATCTGCCCACCAGGACCTCCCAAAGTGCTCGGATTACGGGCGTGAGCCACCACGCCCGGCTGTACAGTGAGAATTTGAACCCAGTTCTGTATGACTCCTGAATCCTCTTAACTTCCACACTACATCAGTATTCAACAGTCAGGACTGCCTACACAGGCTGCTTGATGGAGCTTCCCTGGCCTCCACAAAAAGAACCTCTCTCCATTAAGATTTGCTTTACATTAAGACTGGGACTTGCAGCACCTTTTCTGAGTCCCCTCCCTGACCAGCTTCCTTCTAGTAGCAGTTGTGAACTCAGTACTGCTTCCCTCTTGCTGCAAAAGGTGCTGCTCTTTTCTTAAAAAAAAAAAAAAAAAAAGTTTCTTCTGGTTATTTTTCACTGTAGAAGATTAGGAAAATCCTGAAAAACACAGGAAGAAAATAAAATAATCCATAATTACAAAATTAAGATAATCTTTTAAAACAGCTTGATGTATTTCCTTCATGTACAAGGTGTTTTTCAGAGGCCTGTGGATCCCAGCCCCTCCACCAGCTCCTGACTCATTAGCTTCTCCTGGAAGCTTCTCCCTTTACTCTCATGGGCAAAGACTTCCTCCCCCAAAGGCTATATCCTGACCCCACAGGCTATATCCTGCCACCTTCTTTTTTTTTTTTGAGATGGAGTCTCGTTCTGTCACCCAGGCTGGAGTGCAATGGCACGATCTCGGCTCACCGCAACCTCCGCCTCCCGGGTTCAAGCGATTCTCCTGCCTCAGCCTCCTGAGTAGCTGAGATTACAGGCATGTGCCACCAAGCCCAGCTAATTTTTGTATTTTTAGTAGAGATGGTGTTCACCATCTTGGCCAGGCTGGTCTCGAACTCCTGACCTCATGATCCACCCGCCTCGGCCTCCCAAAGTGCTGGGATTACAGGCATGAGCTACCGCACCCGGCTTATCCTGCCACCTTCTAGCCTCAACTGAAAGTCAGAATTCTGGAGCCAAATTTTGGAGAAATGTGGAGAACTGATACACAACAATTGTTACACTCTTTCCTCACTAAACTTTTTAAATTTTTTTTTTCATTTTTTATTATTAGAGACAGTGTCTTGCTGTCACTCAGGTTGGAGTGCAGTGGCACGATCACAGCTCACTGCAGTCTTGACCTTCCAGGCTTAGGTGATCCTCCCACCTCAGCCTGCCGAGTAGCTAGGACTACAGGTGTGCACCAGCACGCCCAGTTAGTTTTTGTATTTTTAGTAGAGACGGGGTTTCACCATGTTGGCCAGGCTGGTCTCAAACTCCTCGCCTCAGGTGATGTGCCCCACTCAGCCTCCCAAAGTGCCGGGATCACAAGCATAAGCCACCACGCCCAGCCTATTTGTTTTTTGTAGAGGGTCTGGCTTTGTTACCCAGGCTTGTCTCAAACTCCTGGGCTCAAGCAATCCTCCCACCTCAGCCTCCACAGTATTCGGATTACAGGCATGAGCTACCTCGCCCAGCCCTGAACTTCTTATCCTAAGCATAATGCCGACTAGGTTCAAATCTGAGCCTGGTTTCTTGAGAAGGCAGGCATCCCACCCAGGCTAATATGGGTGTACAGCTATAGCCCTAGTAACTACCCAGGGCATACATTACCCAACCCTCCAGACTAGTGCTGTCCAATAAAATATAACACAAGCCAAATACATTTTAAATTTTATTTTATTTTTTATTTTATTTTATTTTTTTTGAGACAGAGCCTCGCTCTGTTGCCCAGGCTGGAGTGCAGGGGCGCGACTGTGGCTCACTGCAGCCTCCATCTCCCAGGTTCAAGCGATTCTCCTGCCTCAGCCTCCTGAGTAGCTGAGACAACAGGTGCGTACCATCTCGCCTGGCTAATTTTTTGTATTTTTAGTAGAGATAGGGTTTCACCATTTTGGCCAGGCTGGTGAAACCCCATCGCCTGGCTTCATTTTAAATTTTCTGGTAGCCACATCAAAAAGAAGAAAGGTTGGCCGAGCGCAGTGGCTCATGCTTGTAATCCCAGCACTTTGGGAGGCAAGGCGGGTGGATCACTTGAGGTCAGGAGTTTGACACCAGCCTGGCCAACATGGTGAAATCCTGTCTCTACTAAAAATACAAAAATTAGCTGGGCGTGGTGATGCATGCCTGTAATCCCAGCTACTCAGGAGGCCGAGGCAGGAGAATCGCTTGAACCTGGGAGGCAGAGGTTGCAGTGAGCCAAGATCACGCACCTGCACTCCAGCCTGGGCAACAGAGCAAGACTCCATCTCAAAAAAAAAAAAACCATTAAATATATTGTTAATGAGATGTATTTTTTTGTGCTAAGTTTTTGAAATCTGGTATGTGTTTTATCTGTATAGCAGCTCTCAGTGAAGCAGCCACAGTTCAAGTGCCCAATAGCCACAAGGAACTAGTGGCTGAAAGTGCAGTTTCAGACCAATTTTAGCTCCTTCTGGTGACCTGCAGCAGCCTCCTCCACCTCATCCTCATTCTCAGATCATTTCCCCACTGGTCCTAAATGCCCCAAGGGTGGAAGAAATGGAAAAAGCCATGTTGCATACTGGACACCCCTGCCTGCCAGCCCCTCCACCAGCTCCTGAGTGCATTCATCTAAAGCATGCCAGTTGGCAAGAAGCCAAAGCTGCTAGGGATTGCTGCAGATCTGGTGACGGTAGGTTCAGCAACATCTCAATATTTGAGCACAGATCGCTCTCGGGGGAGGCAGATGCAGATTCTACTCCTCAAAACCCTCCCAGTGGCTTCCTGTTGGACACACAAGAAAATTCAAACTCTGTACTCCACTACCTGGCACTGATTCACCTAATGTCCAACTTTTTCTTTCCTTTCTTTCTTTCTTTTTTTTTTTTTTTTTTTGAGACTGAGTCTCGCTCTATCACCCAGGCTGGAGTGCAGTGGAGCTATCTTGGCTCACTGCAACCTCCACCTTCTGGGTTCAAGTGATTCTCATGCCTCAGCCTCCTGAGTAGCTGGGATTATAGGCGTGCACCACCACACCCAGCTAATTTTTGTATTTTTAGTAGAGACGGGGTTTCACCATGTTGGCCAGGCTGATCTCGAACTTCTGACTGCAAGTAATCCACACACCTCGGCTTCCCAAAGTGCTGGGATTACAAATGTGAGCCACTGTGCCCGGCCTACCTTTTATTTTTCACAGCGCTTCTATAGAGACCTTAGCTAAAGCCAAGCCAAAGCAACCGGGCACCCCACAAACACGCCTTGCCTTTTCCTGCCTCCATAAATTGTGTGTGCTATTTATTCAGAGTTAGAATGTTCTTACCTACTAAATTCCACCCAATTCTGAATTCCACCCAATTCTAAATTCCACCCAGTTCTTCATCTCTTCCCTGAAACCTTCTTTAATGACTCCTGACTGAAGGGTCTTTATCCTCCTCTGCCATCTATAGCACATTTGTCAACAATAACCAGGGCAGTTGGTGTCGTATTTCAGAACACACCTTATTTGCTTTCCCTATTAGCTTGTGAACACCTGAAGGGCAGGGTAAGAGTCTTAGATGATAATGATGATGATAATAATAATAATAATAATAATAATAAAAATGGTTAATGTCTATTGAGCACTATGTTTCAGGCCTGTGCTAGGCACTTTACATTTATTTATCTATCTATCTATCTATTTATTTATTTATTTATTTATTTATTTATTTATTTATTTATTTATTCTGAGATGGCGTCTCGCTCTGTCACCCAGGCTAGAGTACAGTGGTGTGATCTCAGCTCACTGCAAGCTCCACCTCCTTGGTTCAAGCCATTCTCATGCCTCAGCCTCCCGAGTAGCTGAGATTACAGGTATGTGCCATCACGCCTGGCTAATTTTTGTATTTTTAGTAGAAATGGGGTCTCACCAGTTTGGCCAGGGTGTTCTTGAACTCCTGATCTCAAGTGATCCACCTGCCTCAGGCTCCCAAAGTGCTGGGATTACAGGCCTGAGCCACCGTGCCCGGCTGGCACTTTACATTTAAACTTGATAAACACCTCAGAAAGTATTCCCATTTTATAGGTGAGAAAATAGAGACAAAGGGAGGTAACTTATCTTCAAAGATGGGCAGTTTGAGTGCAGAACCTAACCACCTCCCACCTAAAGGTGGTGCTCTACCACCTTTCTTGCTGTGGGTTTTTTTTTTTTTTTTTTTACATGGAGCTTTGCTCTTGTTGCCCAGGCTGGAATGGAATGACGCAATCTCTGCTCACTGCAACCTCCATCTCCTGGGTTCAAGTGATTCTCCTGCCTCAGCCTCCCGAGTAGGTGGGATTACAGGCGCCTGCCACCACGCCTGGCTAAATTTTTGTATTTTTAGTAGAGACCGGGTTTCACCATTTTGACCAGGCTGGTCTGGAACTCCTGACCTCAGGTGATCCACCTGCCTGGGCCTCCCAAAGTGCTGGGATTACAGGTGTGAGCCACTGTGCCTGGCCAGTTGTTCATTCTTTAATACAGAACTGTGAAAGTGGTAAACCGTAAATACACATGTAATTGTATGTCAGCTATTTAGGGTTTTCCCCAGAGCACTATACAGAGTGTTGGCTACATGATAGCAATTTAATAGACATTTTAAAATGAATGCCAGCCAGACATGGTGGCTCACACCTGTAATCCCAGCACTTTGTGAGGCTGAGGCAGAAGGATTTCTTGAGTCCAGGAATTGGAGGATGTAGTGAGCCATTGTTCTCGAACCAAACCGAGGGTTGGGCTGCTATTTCTCATGACCCAATAAAGAGATGCAGATGAACTGGGGAGGAAGAGAGTTTTTATTTCTGCAACAGGTTACAAGGAGAAGACCTAGAAATTATTGTGAGGCCAGCTCAAAATTACAAAGTTTTCCAGAGCTTATATACCTTCTAAGCTATATGTCTACATGTAAGAGTGCATTCATCTAAAGACATAAGTAGGCCGAATGAGGTGGCTCACGCCTGTAATCTCAGCACTTTGGGAGGCTGAGGCAGGTGGATCACCTGAGGTCAGGAGTTCGAGACCAGCCTGGCCAACATGGTGAAACCCCATCTCTACTAAAAATACCAAAAATTAGCCAGGGGTAGTGGTAGGCGCCTGTGAATCCCAGCTATTCAGGAGGTTGAGACGGGAGAATCACTTGAACCCAGGAGGCAGAGGTTGCAGTGAGCCGAGATCGGACCATTGCACTCTAGCCTGGGCAAGAAGAGCAAAACTCCATCTCAAAAAAAAAGAAAAAAGAAGACATAAGTAATTAACTTCTTTTCATCTATAACTAAGGTCTGATTCCTGAAGACCTTCCTCTGGAGCCTCAGTAAATTTACTTAATCTAAATGGATCCAGGTGCTGGGGTGATTACCCTTATGTTTTTGTTTTTGTTTTTTTTTGAGATAGAGTCTTGTTCTGTCGCCCAGGCTGGAGTGCAGTGGCACAATCTCAGCTCATTGCAACCTCCACTTAACAAATTCAAGCGATTCTCCTGCCTCAGCCTCCTGAGTACCTGGGACAACAGGCAGGACCACCACGCCCAGCTAATTTTTGTATTTTTAGTAGAGACGGAGTTTCACCATGTTGGTCAGTCTGGTCTTGAACTCCTGACCTCAGGTGATCCACCTGCCTCAGCCTCCCAAAGTGCTGGAATTACAGGCATGAACCACTGTGCCCAGCTGCTTACTCTTATCTTGTCTCCTGCTAAATCACAGAGATTTGGGGAGTTCCTTCAGGACCCCAGTAAACTTGTCTGTGGAGGCCTGGGGAGTCTCTTCAGACCCCCAATAAAATTTGTTTAACCCTAAATGGATCCTGTTAAGAATTCCTCCATTATTTTGTTATGCTTTAGGGCCCAGGAAAGGCCTAGGCAAAACTCTTCGTGGGCTTTTGTTACATTCCAGTCTTTGTATAAGGGCACTGGCCCTTTCAGCTTTTAATATTTAACTTAACTACTCGGTCAGTACTTTAACAGTTGTTATGGAAGCCTGAGGATCTTGCCCCTGCACTCTATCCTGGGTGACAGAATGAGACCCAGTCTAAAAAAAAAAAAAAGAAAGAAAAAAAAGAATGTCCTGTATTCACACAACCACCACAGAACTGGACCTTCTTGAACAGTGCAGCATGGCTCATTCCTTCATTCCTTGGTATCCCAACCCCTGCCCCGCATCTGCAGCATGGGGCACAGAGCAGGCACACCCTCCAATGCTGCTCTGTTCACTAGACGGCAGCTTTCTCCTCAGCCCTCAGTGTTCAGCTTGTGCACAGAAAACGTGAATCTAGATAATAAGAGCAAAGAACATCTCCACAGGACACAAGTAAACCACCCCACCCCACCCACCTCTATCAACCTTATCTGCTTACTTGGAGCTCTGATCTCTAACAGGCAATTTAATCCTCCCTTGTGGAACCCAAAAGTCACATACCCATTCCCCAGGGAGCTGGGTGATAAGAAAGCACGAAGTTTAGGATTACTCTTTGATAAGAGTCTTGCTTAAACAAGATCGCATACAAAAGCCTGTCTGATCCCCACACCCTTCTCGCCTGGTTCCCCTCTCTCCTTTCTTCCTCTCTTGCTTGTAAGATTGCAAGATTGTGCAATCCACCCCAGAGACTGGGCTCTGAAAGACCTAATGCAAATTGCTTTTAGACACACACATTTCTTTCCCAGCCCTCTGTATTAGTCCACTCCCCGCCCAGCAGGCCTCACCCTTACCCCCTACCTGGGAGTTGATGCTTGGGGCTCCCCTGGGAGCTGATTGCCCCGGTCTGCTCCTGGCCACTTCCCATTGGTGCTTGCCCATTTACATTTTAAAATTAGAGCAAAGTTCAACACTGTGGTTGGCTTTAGTGGCTCTATGAATTGCCCTACCCTGGTGAGAAAAATGCAGACAATATAGCCACCTGGGAAAACTTTCCTCCTAAAATAGCGCAGCCCCCACAGCATTCTGGCAACAGGTTGCTCTGTGGTGAGTCTCTGGCTCTGGGCTGATGGAAATACCCAGGGATGTAAATAGCAATGAGAAAAGGCCACTTGTGCCACTATGAGGTTTTGTGTTGGCGGGTTCTTTCCCCACCCCAACCCCACCTAAGTTCTCTATTTTTGTTTTGGTTGAACTTCAGCTCACAGCATAAACACCAAGGGTTGAGGCTCCGTTCTGCCCTAGAGCTGTCAGTGCAGGGTGAGGGGTTGTGGTGTCCTGTTCCTCCTACCATGTCCCAGCCCCTCTGTTTCAGTCTCAGCACTGTCCTCCCAGACCCTCCCTTCTGAAGGTCAGTTCCCTTGGCTGCAAAGCGGGAGTAACAGCATTCATTGGGAGGGTTGAATGAGTTGACAAAGCCCATGCCTGGCACAGTGCCCGCCTGTGGCAGGCTGCAGTGTCTCAGGCCACAATTAAGACAGGGTTGTGGCAGTGATGCAGGTGCACACAGTGGTGAGGAAGCAGATGGTGGGGACCCTCTCGGCAGTCCCCGACCACACAGATGCATGGCAGGACCAGGAGGTGGGGGGCCTCAGGCTGAAACGTCCAGCTCCCCAACTCCTCCTTGTTTGTAGGATTCCAGGCCAGCGCCTGGCAGCCCTTCGGCACGGAACTTCTTGTACATTCCACGGCAAGTGAAAGGGCTTTTGTCTCCACACAGGAAGAACAAATGACAAAGGCAATTGTGTGTCTCCCCACGGGCCCACACAGCAGGCTTGGGAAGAGAAACTTCTTTCCCCAAGAGTCCAGCTTTGCTGGAGCGGTTGCAGTCACAGATCAAACTGTGGCACAGCTCTGGAAGAGTGTGGTGTCTGAGCTCCCACATGTGTGGCAGGGTGCTCATCGCACGCCCAGCACACATACACGTGCACAAACTCCAACACATTACTCCTGCCCAGACTAGCTGGGCGGTGCGTCACAGATGCTCCAGCTGCAGGGGCTCAGGAGGGCATCACACCCACCCCCTTCAGGAGGTTATGGCTTTGTTATTCCCTGATGTGGTTTGGCTGTGTCCCTCCCCAAATCTCATCTTGAATTGTACCTTCCATAATTCCCACGTGTTGTGGGAGGGACCTGGTGGGAGATAATTGAATCATGGGGGCAGTTTCCCCCATACTATTCTCATGGTAGTGAATAAGTCTCACGAGATCTGATGGTTTTATAAGGGGAAACCCCTTTTGCTTGGCTCTCATTCCCTCTTGCCTGCTGCCATGTAAGACGTGCCTTTGCTCCTCGCCTTCCTCCATGATTGTGAGGCCTCCTCAGCCATGTGGAACTGTTGAGTCTGTTAAACCTCTTTTTTTTTATAAACTACCCAGTATGGGCATGTCTTTATTAGCAGCATGAGAACAGACTAATACATTCCCCTTCCCAGGTGGGCCGCAAAGGCCCAGAGGGTCCTACAACTCGCCATGGGTCTCACCGTGCTTGTCCTTTTCAGGCCTCATGGCCCACACTGTGAAAAATTTTAGGCACTATCAGAGAAAGATCTGTTTTCAAGAAGTCTATCCTGAAGTCCTTTCAAACACATAGTCATTGAGGGCCTATGAGAGGGTGGAGACTCCAGACCACCCACAGGAGATAAATTATACTGAAGAAATCATTCTCACTGGGACAGGATAGATCTTTTTACCATTTTTTTCCATCCTTATTTTTCCTATTCTCTTGTAATTGTCATAATAGGAAGCTGAGGGTTTGGAAGTTTTTAAAATTTGTTAAATGAAAAAACTTTTCTTATCAAATGAAATTATTTTGCATCATTTTATTGGACCCCATGAATGGAATGGAATAACCCAACCCATTTCTGCTGCAGACTTGGCTGCCAGAGCCCTTGGTTGCTGAGTGTAGTGATCAGTCACAGTAACCAATTCATCCCAGGTACATCTGGTGCTCCTAATAGATGTCTGACCTGGCATCTGCTTTTATGTTTTGTGTCTTGTTGGATCTTGAACTTAAATTTCATAAGTGATCTTTATGCTGTGCAAAAAACTTTCATTGGCCTAGCAGAGTTGGGAAATCTAGATGTTATTCCCAGTTCTGCCTGACTGACCAGTTCCACCTTTAGCAAGACATTCCCTCTATCTGGGCCTCTATTTCCTCATTTTGAAACCTATCTGTGTCTCCCAGACTTTCCTGTAACAGAATCACCTTGAGTGTTAGTTAAATATACAAAGTCACAGGCCCCTTCCCTAAATCAGGGGTGGGGACCGGAAGCTGGAATCTGTATCTTTAAACCTAGCACCTTGGTGGATTCCAATCATCTGGCAAGTTCAAAACATGAACACCAGATGGTTACCAAAGTACCATTCTATGCTATGATCTATAATTTATACAAATAATCTCTTAGAAGAAAGAAGATGAAGTTTGGTGCAGATTTTGAAATCACCTATCTTGTTTTTTACTGAATGTAGTTTATCATGATCCTCAGTTTTCATTTATAAACACAAACAAGGGGGAACATTTTGTATTTTCCTTTGCAAGGTGAAAAACCCAACCCAGGTGCTTGTTCCTCCTATGGCTTTCCACTGGATTTTTACCAGGGTTGGGCCCCCCACTCCTACCCATGGAGGCTGTGCTTCCTAGGAAGCTCGACACGTGTTTCCCCAGACACCTGCACGACTCATTCTGTCACCGCCCTCTCTTGGGTGTTGACTCAAACGTCAGCTTATCAGTGAGGACTTCCATGGGGCTAATATCACAGCTCCCTCTCCGACATTTCCTATCCTCCTCCCTACTTTGTTTCTCTACTTAGCACTCATCACTATTTAACCCACTGGAAATTTTACTTGTTTATTTTGTTTGCCATCTGTCTCCCCCACTAGAGATAAACTCCTCAGGGATTTCTCTCTGTTGTGTTCCCTGCTATAGCCCTCAATGCCTGAACCGAGACATAGTAGGTGCTCCATAAATATCTGCAGACTCAATGAATGAAATGCTTGCTGGATGAAGGAATGAATGAATGAACTTCCTGGATTGGTGCAGGTATTTGACTGTCTGTACAGTCAGAGGGACAGCTCCTCTAATCCCAGGCCATGCTCCAGTCTTCTCACAACGGTACTCCTGGCCTCTGGGCTCATGCACACACTGGTCACATCTGAACCCCATGACTGAGCTGCCCCTTAGGTAACTGCATATCCTCCGTCCTCAGTCTTTCTCTGTGGGAAAGCCGGGGGTTACATGCAGCTCCACCCCTGCTCACAGCACATCCCTTGATGAATGCTGACTGTATCCTTTCACCCCAGCTGCTCGCCACCCTTCTTACTCTCCCACTGGGCCCACTGAGACCTTGGTTGCCTTTGCTCCAGTAGGGGGCTGTCCAACACCCAGCCACACTCCTGAGCCTTTCTCTAAAAACAAAATTTTCTGGCTGGGCGCAGTGGCTCACACCTGTAGTCCCAACACTTTGGGGGCTGAGGCGGGTGGATCACTTAAGCCCACGAGTTCAAGACCAGCCTGGGCAACATGACAAAACCCAGTCTCTACAAAAAATAAAAAAATTAATGAGGTATAGTGGTACACAGCTACTCAGGTGGCTGAGGTTTGGGGATCACTTGAGCCTGGAAGGTGGAGACTGCAGTGGCCAAGATTGTACCACTGCACTCCAGCCTGGGCAACAGAGTGAGACCTATCTCAAACAAAAAATCACAAACAATTTCAGCCTGGCAAGAAAGCAAGGCCCCATCTTTATAAAAAAAAAATTAAAAGTTGGCTGGGCATGGTGGCTCATACCTGTAATCCCAGCACTTTGGGAGGCTGAGGCGGGGGGATCACCTGAGGTCAAGAGTTCGAGACCAGCCTGGCCAACATGGTGAAACCCCATCTTAACTAAAAATACAAAAATTAGCTGGTTGTGGTGGCAGGCGCTTGTAATCCCAGCTACTCAGGGGATCGAGGAAGGAGAAACGCTTGAACCTGGGAGGCGGAGGTTGCAGTGAGCCGAGATGGCGCCATCGCACTCCAGCCTGGGGGACAAGAGCGAAACTTCGTCTCAAAAAAAAGAAAAATTAAAAATCAAGAATCAGCTGAGTGTGGTGGCACACGCATGAAGTTCCTTCTACACGGGAGTCAGTCAGGAGGATTGCTTGAGCCGAAGAGATCAAGGCTGCAGAGAGTTGTGGATTGCACCATTGCCCTCCATCCCAGGTGACAGAGCAAGACTCTGTCTCAAAAATAAATAGCCGAAGGTGGTGGCTCAAGCCTGTAATCCCAGCACTTTAAGAGGCTGAGGTGGGCAGATCACGAGGTCAGGAGATCGAGACCATCCTGGCTAGAAAGGTGAAACCCCGTCTCTACTAAAAATACAAAAAAATTAGCCAGGCGTGGTGGCAGGCGCCTGTAGTCCCAGCTACTCAGGAGGCTGAGGCAGGAAAATGGCGTGAACTCAGGAGGCAGAGGTTGCAGTGAGCCGAGATGGCGCCACTGCACTCCAGCCTGGGCCACAGAGCAAGACTCTGTCTTAAAAAAATAAATAAATAAATCTTTATTATTAAAAAGACAGCTACTGGCAGCTAGAGAGATGAAACAGAGTCCCAGAGCTATGAAGAAGGTGGGATTAAGCAGGGTCCGTTAACTTGAGTCTCTTGAGCTGGGGCCCAGAGAAACTGGTTCAAGTACTTGTGGCTCTTTGACCATAATTGGCCTAGGCCTTAACATGAGTGAGCATTTGAACTAGGAAAAAATGGGCACACATACTCACTGCAGAAAGTTTATAATAAACAGGTAAACAAAAAGAAGGAAAACAGCTACAGCCAACACACAGAATGCTTACTAGTGCCAGCTGTTCTAAGGGCCTTTACATTGGCCAACTTGTTTAATCACACCACAATCTGTAGAAGCAAAAAATTGCCCTGCTTCCAAAGTTAGCAAACATTTAGTATGCCACGGTCAGGAAAACAAAAACAAAATATTTTGCAACCCAAGATAAACCAAAACTAGCAGGTTCAACTCCAACTAGTTGTGGTACCCAGAATAATAAAGCCTTGATTATTGTCAGTGAACTTTAGACTCCTTAACAAATACAATTCCTGGCCAACCATGGTGGCTCACACCTGTAATCCCAGCACTTTGGGAGGCCAAGGTGAACAGGTTGCCTAAGCTCAGGAGTTCGAGATCAGCCTGGGCAACACGGTGAAACCTCGTCTGTACAAAAAATTAAAAAAAAAATACTAATAAAATAGCCGGGCAGCTACTTGAGGGGCTGAGGTGGGAGAATCACTTGAGCCTGGAAGGTTGAGGCCGCAGTGAGCCGAGATTACACCACTGTACTCCATCCTGAGTGACAGAGGGAGACCCTGTCTCTGCAAAAACAAACAACAACGACAAAAATTCCTGTCCCTAATTTTTGTTATGCTGGTGTCTAAACATGTCGTGGCCTTAGTAAATGTAGTAATCGTGTGAGAAAGTCATTGTTTTTCATAACGAGCAGACAAATGTAAACTATTTGAGTTTCCCAGTTGCCATAAGAAGTTAGCACAAACTTGGTGGCTTGAAACAACAGAAATTTACTCTCTCATAGTTCTGGAGACAAGAAGTCCAGAATCAAGGTGTTGGCTGGGCCATGCCCTTCTGAACTGTCTAAGGCAGGCTCCTTCCTTGCCTCTGCTGGCTTCTGGTGGGTGACTCCAGGCATTCCTTGTCTGTGGCCTCATCACTTCCATCTCAGCCTCTGTCTTCATGCGGCCTTCTCCTCTGTCGCCATTGTCTTCTCCTGTTCTGCCTCTTATCAGAACTCTTGTCGTTGGATTTAGAGCCCATGTCAATAATCCGGGAGGATCTCATTTCAAGATCTTTAAATTAATTATATCTGTAAAGACCCTTTTTCTAAATAAGGTCACAGCTTCCAGGGCTTAGGTCATGGGCGTATCTTTTCGGGGGCCACCATTCAACCCATTATATTAGCTCTGGTGGTCTTGAGGGTTTGTTTGTTTTACTGAAATGCTATGGTTATGTTTTTATATTTGGGGGGTCAGTCCTGAAGTTTAACTCTTGCACTCTTCGCAAGTCATTTGTTGCCTTCCTTTTCTGAAGCTTTTGCCTCAGAGTTTTTCTTTGACAAACCTATGATGTGATGTGGGTTGGTACCATTATTATCTCTGATTTATTTATTTATTTATTTACAGATGGAGTTTCGTTCTTGTTGCCCAGGCTGGAGTGCAGTGGCGCGATCTCGGCTCACTGAAACCTCTGCCTCCTGGGTTCAACAGGTTCTCCTGCCTCAGCCTCCCAAGTAGCTGGGATTACAGGCATGCACCACCACGCCCAGCTAATTCTGTATTTTTAAAGTAGAGACGGGGTTTCACCATGTTGGTCAAGCTGGTCTCGAACTCCTGACCTCAAGTGATCCATGCACCTCGGCCTCCCGAAGTGCTGGGATTACAGGCGTCAGCCACCGCACCTGGCCTAACTTTTTGGTTTTTTTGAGATAGAGTTTTGCTCTGTCGCCCAGGCTGGAGTGCAGTGCCACGATCTCAGCTCACTGCAGCCTCCACCTCCCGGGTTCAAGTGATTCTCCTGCCTCAGCTTTCCAAGTAGCTGGGACTACCAGCGTGCACCAACACACCCAGCTAATTTTTGTATTTTTAGCAGAGATGAGGTTTCACCATGTTGGCCAGGTTGGTCTCCTGACCTCAGGTGATCCACCCACCTCAGCCTCCCAAAGTGCTGGGATTACAGGCGTGAGCCACCGCACCCAGCCCCACTTAACCTTTTAAATGCCCAGTGGCCCTGGCTCCATCCTTCCTGTGCTCCCTCCCTTCCTCCCTCCACCATCTCACTTTCATCCCATTCCCATGCTACCCCTTCCAGTTAGGCAGAAGAGTTGTTGGAAAAGCTATAGACTTCACAATCAGACAATCTGAATTTAATTCCTTACTAACTCTGTGAACTTGGGCCAGTTATAAAATCCCTTTGAGCTTCAGTTTCCTCATCTATGAAATGGGGATAAAGATATTTAGCTGATATACTTAGTTGATAGGGTTGCTGTGCTAATTATTTAAATTAAAGGTACTTAATAAATGCAAGTTCTACATTTTTCCTCAGAAAGAGTCTGCTCTTAAGTCTCAGTATAAATTTTATTTTATTATTATTATTACTTTTTATTTTGAGATAGAGTCTTGCTCTGTTGCCCAGGCTGGAGTGCAGTGGTGCGATCTCAGATCACTGCAATTTCCACCTCCTGGGCTCAGCGATTCTCCTGCCTCAGCCTCCCAAGTAGCTGGGATTACAGGCATGGGGCTACCACACCTAGCTAATTTTTGTATTTTTAGTAGAGATGGGGTTTTGCCATGTTAGCCAGGCTGGTCTCCAAAACTGACCTCAAGTCATCGCCTGCCTTGGTCTCCCAAAGTGCTGGGATTATAGGTGTGAACCACTGCACCAGACCTCCATTATAAATTTTAATCTTATCTTCTTTTTCCCTGTCTGGGTATTAATACTTCTTCTTCTTATACTTCTTATTATTATTATTTTGAGACAGTGTTTTGCTCTTGTTGCCCAGGCTGGAGTGCAACGGTTCATTCTCGGCTCACTGAAACCTCAGCCTCCCTGGTGCAAGTGATTCTCCTGCCTCAGCCTCCCAAGTAGCTGGGATTACAGGCATGCACCACCACGTGCGGATAATTTTGTATTTTTTAGTAGAGACAGGGTTTCTCCATGTTGGTCAGGCTGGTTTCGAACTCCCGACCTCAGGTGATCCACCCACCTCAGCCTCCCAAAGTGCTGAGATTACAGGCGTGAGCCACTGCACACGGCCTACACTTTATTATTAAAAATCATCCTTTTTTGCTGGGCACCGTGGCTCATGCCTGTAATCCCAGCACTTTAGGAGGCCAAGGCAGGTGGATCACTTGAGGTCAGGAGTTTGAGACCAGCCTGGGCCAACATGCCCATCTCTACTAAAAATATAAAAATTAGCCGGGCACAGTGACATACACTTGTAATCCCAGCTACTTGTGAGGTTGAGGCAGGAGAATGGCTTGAACCTGGGAGGCAGAGTTTGCAGTGAGCTGAGATCAGGCCACTGCACTCCAGCTTGGGTGACAGAGAGAGATTCCATCTCAAAAAAAAAAAAAATTATCCTTTCTTCTTTGTTTTTACTACAAAAGCAAGGCATGTTAATTTGCTGAAAACCCAAAGAAGCAAAAAGAAAACATAAAAAACACCATAACACTACCATCAGCACATTTACAATAAACAACGACTTGTTGATAGTATAAGCCAGAAAATGTGATCAGCCCATCATGTTATTTTTAAATTTAATCCTCACAACCTTATAAAATAGATACTATTTAAATCACCATCCAACATGTGATTAAACAAGGCCAGACGCAGTGGCTCACACCTGTAATCCCAGCACTTTGGGAGGCAGATCACTTGAGGCCAGGAGTTGGAGACCAGCCTGGCCAACACGATGAAACCCCGTCTCTACTAAAAATACAAAATTTAGCTGGACACGGTGGCACATGCCTGTAATCCCAGCTACTCCGGAGGCTGAGGCAGGAGAATCACTTGAACCCGGGAAGTGCCGGTTGCAGTGAGCCACGATGGCACCACTGCACTCCAGCCTGGGTGGCAGAGTGAGACTGTCTCAAAAATAAAAACAAATTTAAAATTTAAAAATTTTTAAAAAACATATGATTAAACAAAATTTCAGAGAGGTTAGTTATCCTGCCCAAGTTCACACAGCCAGTGAGGAGCCCAGCTGGGATTTGCACCCAGGTCTGTCAACTTGAACTGTAAAGATTTATTCCCAATTTGGAGGCTTGTTTTTTGTTTCTTGTTTTTTGTTTGAGATGGAGTCTCACTCTGACGACCAGGCTGGAGTGCAGTAGCACAATCTCGGCTCACTGCAACTTCTGCCTCCTGGGTTCAAGTGATTCTCCTGCCTCAGACTCCCGAGTAGCTGGGATTACAGGTGCGTGCCACCATGCCCAGCTGATTTTTGTATTTTTAGTAGAGATGGGGTTTCACCATGTTGGCCAGGCTGGTCTTGAACTCCTGGTCTCAAGTGATCCGCCCGCCTCAGCCTCCCAAAGTGCTGGGATTACAGGCATGAGCCACTGCACCCAGCTATTTAGAGGTTTTCAGGAAGCTGAGAGAGTATTTGGGAGCCGAGAGCTGTTTCTGGGGCCCAGAAGTATCCATCTTTCAGCAGCCTCCGCTCAGGAGTTCCCTGCCTGGCTGGCTATCCGTGGCCATCCCTGGCCGCACCCACCTGCCCGCAAGCCTTCCTCAGTTGCATCATCCTTACTGGCTGCAACTGCAATATATTTGCTTGTAGCCCTGTGGGGGCTACTACAGAACACAAACAGAGTCCTGGCTGGTGAGGCTGCTGACACAAGAGCCAGAGGCTTTGCTCCTATTTTTTTTTTTTTTTTTTGAGACAGAGTCTCACTCTGTTGCCCAGGCTAGAGTGCAGTGGTGCAATCTCAGCTTGCTGCAAACTCTGCCTCCGGGTTCAGGTGATTCTCATGCCTCAGCCTCCTGAGTAACTGGGATTACAGGCATGCGCCACCACACCCAGCTAATTTTTGTATTTTTAGTAGAGATGGAGTTTCCCCACGCTGGTCAGTCTGATCTCCAACTCCTGATCTCAAATGATCGGCCCGCCTCAGCCTCCCAATGTGCTGGGATTACAGGCATTAGCCACCATGCCCAGCCCCATCACTACTTTGTAAAGTGACCTTGGGCAAGTCCCTTGAGAGTCCCCGTCTCTCACGGAAATAACAGCAATTAGTTTTTCCTGTGGTTCTGAAGGAGGTAAAGTATTATATACAAGACCACTCAGACAGTTTAAATGCCATATAACATGGAATATAATGTTACTGAGATAACTGAAGGCAAAAATAATCTGTATATAACACACTTACAATGTTCAAAGGGTAGTTGACGATTTTAGATTTGAGAACACACACAAGCAGACCCATCAATACCCGAGGAATAACTTAGTCACAGAATAGGAATAGGCAAATGTGTATTGATCAGAAAATATACCTGACATGCAAACCCAGAACAGGTAAGTTTGATGTGGCAGTGGACGAAGGAAACCTGGAACCCTGAGGTTAAGACTGAGATTGGGCTGGAGTCAGGAAAGTCTGGGCTGAGGGTAGAATTCCCACTTATTATGGAATCCAGTGGGACCCTTCATAGAAGAGGCTGAGTTTCACAATCCTGGTCTATCTGATTTGGAGAGTTCCTGGAATCTGGGGAGACAGCCCACAGGCTTTGTCTAAGGACTATTTGCAGTTCTTTGAATCTCAGAATAGGAAGACTGAAGTGAGAAGTCAGAGTAGAGAGTAAGCCAAGGCTACTTTGAATGCTCAAAACCAGGGGATGGGTCCTACTGCTTTCCACGTGTGAGCATGGCCAGCCCAACCAGCCCAGAGCCCTCAAAGTCAAGCCCCTCGCTGGTCAGCCTCATGGCATTCTTGATCTAATGCCCTGTGGCTTTAAACTGCCAGCTTCTGCAAAAGGTAGAAGAAAGTCCTGTATTTCTTCTGGGCTCCTACAGGCTCTTTAAAACAATGCTGTTTCTGTTTGAGATGATGATACCCTGAAAGGACCTGTGCACTCCTGCAACTTGTCATGTGCCCAGTCAGTAACAAATTGACCAACTGACATTCTTAGAGACGCCACTGAAGACCTAGTGCTGGGTTGGACCTATGGGGAGACCCAGAGGTTCATAACTCTGTCTCTGCCCTCAACGAGTTAAGCATCCAGGGATTTAGGTGGTATTTGGGTCACTTTGGACCTCACCATGGGCACAGGAAAAAGATCCAGGAAATGTCTTCCTCAGTGTCAGCCTGAGCAAAATAATGCCCCAGCTGACATTTCTCTGTATCTGGAAATGTTTACACAGGGATCGCCCTGTGCAGAGCGCTGTACCACATGGATTTGCCTCTGTAGGTTGTACTATACTTGCACATTTCTGAGGGCTGAGGAAAGAAAGGTGAGAAACGTGGTGATGAGCCCCACTGTGGCCAGCACTGTGCCAAGCGATCTTTAAAGGTGGTGGTTTTAGCCTTACAACCACCTGGGTGGTCAGTATCTTTATTCTCACTCTGCAGTGGAGAGATTACAGCTTTAGGTACTGAATGCTCTGGCTCGTGGGGCTGGGGCTGAGAGTGCACCCTCGTAAGCCAGTGGGGAAGAAGTCTGGCGGCAAGGTAGCTGGCAGCTTAGGAAGTACCTGGGCTGCTTGCTAAGGAGTGGGACTTTCTTCCAGAAGCTACAGGGGGCCCAGTACAGTAGTGAGAGAGCCATCTGATCAAATCTGTTGGAAAGCTTCCTGGCAGCTGTGTGAGGGCTGGGTGGGGAAGGGGGAGGAAAGATTGCAGAATGAGATCAGAGACAGGACTGTAGAAGGACAAATCTGTTTTCCCTCCTCCCCCATCCCATAACAGTCTCTAGAATCAAAGCAAGCATTTTATTTTGTTTTATTTTTCGAGACAGTGTCTCAATCTGTCACCCATGCTGGAGTGCAGTGGCGCAATCTTGGCTCACTGCAACCTCTGCCTCCTGGATTCAAGTGATTCTCCTGCCTCAACCTCCTGAGCAGCTGGGACTATAGGCGAGTGCCACCATGCCTGGCTAATTTTTGTATTTTTAGTATAGTTGGGGTTTCACCATGTGGGGCTGGCTGGTTTCAAGCTCCTGACCTCAAGTGATCCGCTTGCCTCAGCCTCTCAAAGTGCTGGGATTAGAGGCATGAGCCACCGCGCCTGGCCAAAGCAAGCATTTTAATAACTAGAAATACCATTTGACCCAGCCATCCCATTACTGGGTATATACCCAAAGGACTATAAATCATGCTGCTATAAAGACACATGCACACGTATGTTTATTGCGGCACTATTCACAATAGCAAAGACTTGGAACCAACCCAAATGTCCAACAACAATAGACTGGATTAAGAAAATGTGGCACATATACACCATGGAATACTATGCAGCCATAAAAAATGATGAGTTCATGTCCTTTGTAGGGACATGGATGAAACTGGAAACCATCATTCTCAGTAAACTATCGCAAGGACAAAAAACCAAACACCGCATGTTCTCACTCATAGGTGGGAATTGAACAATGAGAACTCATGGACACAGGAAGGGGAACATCACACTCCAAGGACTGTTGTCGGGTGCGGGGAGGGGGGAGGGACAGCATTAGGAGATATACCTGATACTAAACGACGAGTTAATGGGTGCAGGAAATCAACATGGCACATGGATACATATGTAACAAACTTGCACATTGTGCACATGTACCCTAAAACCTAAAGTATAATAAAAAAAAAAGGTAAAAAAAAATAAAATAAAAAAAATAACCCATTTTAAAATTTTAGACCCAAGTCAGTGACCCCTGTATTAATTTCGGTAATCAAAAGTTGGCTAAATTGAGCCAGCTGAGTGAGACAAGGTTGTGCACTCAGCACTACCCTGGCAGGTGGCTGCTAGGAAGACATGCTAGAAAAGATTGGCCATTGTGACAGAGGGAGAGCAAGGGAAGGCACTGACGGGGTTTGGGATTTAGGCAGACCTGACGTTGATTTCTGGCTTAGCCATTTACTAGCCATGAGACATTGAAAACATCATTTAATCTCTCTGATCTTCTTTACTTCATCTTTAAAATAAGGGTCAGCTGGGTGCGGTGGCTTATACCTGTAATCCCAGTCCTGTGGGAGGCTGTGGCAGGAGAATCACTTGAGCCCTGGAGTTCGAGACCAGCCTAGGCAACACAGTGAGACCCCCATCTTTACAAAAAAATACAAAAATTAGCCAGGTGTAGTGGTGTGTACCTGTAGTCCCAGTTATTTGGGAGGCTAAGGCGGGAGGATTACTTGAGCCCCAGAGGTCAAGGCTGCAGTGAGCCCTGATCACTATATTCCAGCCTGGGCAACAGTGAGACCCTGTTTCAAAAACTACACTACACTACACACTACACTACGCTACGCTACGCTACACTACACTACAGGTCATCAACTTTCTCTTGCATGATTGCACAAGTACTATATTCAAAGTGACTAGCACACCACTGGTGCTTGGTAGGGGCTAGCTAATATCCTCACTCCAACCTGGGAGCCACAGTGATGGCGCACATCTGCCTCGCCCTTTCCTGTGGAGCAACACTGCCCTTCAGTGGCTAAATAGTGAATGACAGGTGTGCCGGCTGCTTCCGCTCCGCCCTGCATTCCACATGTCCGAAGAGTTGTTTAAGGGTCAGACCTGCCACATGTACTTTTCACAAAAGTTGGAGCCCTATCTTGGCCAGCAGGTGACAGGTCCCACTGTCCCCAGGACAGGGCGACCTCAAGGCCAGCGGATTCTGAATCTTGGGCTGAGAAGAAAATACAACCTCGAGTAGTCTTGGAACAGCTCTCTAGAGATGGCCGTGACCTCCAAACCACTCCACTCCAGCCACAAGAATAGTGTGAATGAAAAGCAAATGCCAGTGGCACATTCTGGCACCCCTTGGCAAAACAAGGAAGGAAGCCATTCCACAGACACTTAGCGGGCACCATCCAGGCCTCTGGGTCCGTGCTAGCTGCAGATACCATGGCTAACAAAAAGGAAGCTGACTATTTAGTTGGGAGAAGGACATTAACGAAACAATCACCCAGATACGTAATTGCAGACTATAACAAGGATCTGAAGGGAAGGCTCAGGGTGCTGACTCCACCCAGGACAAGATAAGGAGTGCTCCTGGTGCTACCATGGGCTTCATGAGCACCTCCTGGCCAGGCCACCGTCCCTGGGGCCTGTGCACACTGTGAACATTGAAATGCTCACTGCTTCTGGAAGTGGGCTGATGTGGCTCTGGGCTGTCTACTCCTCCAGCTGGTAGACAGGAGTCAGGGAAGTCACCAAGATGAATAGGCATTAGTAAGTACTGGTGGAAACCGAGGAGCGGGAATTCCATGCTCAAAGGCTCTGAGGTGGGCCTGACATGGTAGCTCACACCTGTAATCCCAGCACTTTGGGAGGCCGAGGCAGGAGGATGGCTTGAGCCCAGGAGTTCGAGATCAGCCTGGGCAACATGGCGAAACCCTGTCTCTGCAAAAAAAAAAAAAAAAAATAGCTGGGTATAGTAGTGTGCACCTGTAGTCTCAGCCACTCAGGAGGCTGAGATGGGAGGATTGCCTGAGCCCAGGACATAGAGGCTGCAGTGAGCTGTGATTGTGCCACTACACTCCAGCCTAGACAACAGAGCAAGACCTTGCCAAAAAACAAACAAACAAAAAAACAAAAAGGCCCCGAGGTGGGGTCCCATGGGGATATCTTTAAGGAAATGTGTCTGGAGCTCAGAAACCCAGAACAAGAGTAGTGCAGGTGACACTAGGGCAGTAGGCAGGGCAAGGCCTTAGGCACTGGGGGGCAATATCAGGGGTGTAGTCTTGATCCTAAGACAGTGGGACACCACAGACAGTGCTCCTGACTCCCTGCCAGCTGTCCTCCTCCAGGGATAAGGCCCCTCTTGCTGCCTCCCTCCTCCCCTCACTGCCAGGGGTGCCTCCGTCAAGTCTTTTCTGGATTTCATTCTTTTCTCCCAACTACTGGTAACCTCCTCTCAAATTAAGTCTGGGATTTTTTTTTTCTTCCTCCCTTCTTACCACAGTAAAATTCTGTTAAATAAAAACTAGCATTTAAAACCATACTCCAGGCCAGGTTCAGTGGCTCACACCTGTAATCCCAGCATTTTGGGAGGCTGAGGTGGGCAGATCACCTGAGGTCATGAGTTCGAGACCAGCCTGGCCAATATGGTGAAACCTCGTCTCTACTAAAAATAACGAAAAATAGCTGAGCATGGTGGCACATGCCTGTAATCCCAGCTGCTCAGGAGGTTGAGCTAGGAGAATCGCTTGAATCCGGGAGGTGGAGGTTGCAGTGAGCCGAGATCACACCACTGCGCTCCAGCCTGGGGGACAGCGCAAGGCTTCGTCTCAAAAACAAACCAAAGAAAGCATACTCCAGCCAGCCCCAGTGGCTCTCACCTGTAATCCCAGCACTTTGGGAGGACGAAGTGAGAGGATAGCTTGAGCCCAGGAGTTTGAGACCAGCCTGGGCTACATGGCAAGACCCTGTCTCTAAAAAAAATTTTCTTAATTAAAAAAAATAAATAAAAACCACACTCACACTTCTAAGCTGCAAGGATTTTTTGCCAGCCCTGTGTGCTCATCCCCGTGTGGGCTGAGCCTGGGAATGAAAGAGGAAATGTGCTCCTACCTTGCCCCTGAGGGGCTTCCCATCTCACCCTGAATCCAGAGGCTGCCTTTCAACCAGCTGCACTACTCCTTTCTAGGGGCCATCAATGGAAATGGCACTTGGAAACGCTTCTTCTCTTTCTGAACATTTAGGTCCTCACACAGCAACCAAGCCGGTGGTCAGTGAGTGCATTTTGTGAATGCTTTGAGGTATAGAAGGAAAGAGCACTGGACCCCTGGAGTCTGAAAACATGGGTTTGTAACCTGGCTCTGCCATTTTTAAGGCTGTGTGTCCTTAAACAAGACTTCTCTGAGCCTCGGTTTCTTCGTTAGTAGAGTGGGGTAAACAAGACTTTCCCTGTCTACCTTGCAGAGGGTTTATGGGGATCGTATGAGGCACCGTGGTGGTTCCCGGATGGCAGTCCTTAAACAGGTGCTACCCATGAGGACGTTTTCACCGGCCCACGGTGAGATGAGGAAAATAAGGACAATGAAAGGAGGTGTTTACAAAGGTAGATTTATTCAACCTAAAGGCCTGGGCTGTACTCTGAGATTGTGTCTTTCTTGGGGTTTATTTGCATTGAAATTACATTTACTTTATGAAATGATAGTGATGTTAGCAGATTTTTAAAAATGTTTTTACTTAACAAAATTAAAGTATGACTACCCAGTTTGGGGAGAGCTTACCAGTCTGTAAAGCCCCAAACCCTTTTGAGTCAGTGAACCAGAAAGCCTCGGCAAACCACAAAGAGCTACGACCAGAGGCCACCTCTTGCTGTCTTCCTTTGCTGCCCCTCTGCTAGCTAAAGCCTGTGTGCTAGGGGTGGGTTCCAAGGGTCAAGGCCCAGACATGCTTTTCATCTTGACTTTAAAAGCACAGATTCTGGAACCAGACTGTTAGGGTTTAAATATCAGTTACACTCCTTTCTAGTTGCGTATGACCTTGGACAAGTTGCTTCTGCTCTCCATACTTTGATGCTCTCGTTTATAACATGTGTGTGTTAATAGTGAAGATTAAATGTAAGGCAAGGGCTGGGCATGGTGGCTCATGCCTGTAATCCTAGCACTTTGGGAGGCTGAGGCGGGGGGATCGCTTGAGTCCAGGAGTTTGAGACCAGCCTGGGCAATATGGTGAAACCCCATCTCTACAAAAAATACAAAAATTAACCAGGCATGGTGTCGTGCACCTGTAGTCCCAGCTACTGGGGAGGCTGAGGAGGGAGGATGGCTTGAGCTGGGGAGTCAAGGCTTCAGTGAGCAGAGATCACATCACTGCACTCCCGCCTGGGTGACAGACCTTGTCTCAACAAACAAACAAATAAATAAATGTAAATATGTAACGGCCCAGTGGGTTCACCTTGCCTGCTGCCTAGACAGAGCCAATTTATCAAGACAGGGGAATTGCAATGGAGAAAGAGTAATTCACACGCAGCTGGCTGTGCGGGAGAGGGAGACTGGAGTTTTATTATTACTCAAATCAGTCTCCCGGGGCATTCGGAGATCAGAGTTTTTAAAGATAATTTGGCAGGTAGGGGCTTGGGAAGTGGGGAGTGCTGATGGATCAGGTTGGAGATGGAATCGTATGGGGTCAAAGTGAGTTTTTCTTACTGTCTTCTGTTCCTGGGTGGGATGGCAGAACTGGTTGAGCCCGATAACCAGTCCAGGTGATGTCAGCTGATCCAGCTGATCCATCAAGTGCGGGGTCTGCAAAATATCTCAAGCACTGATCTTAGGTTTTACAATAGTGATGTTATCCCCAGGAGCAATTTGGGGAGGTTCAGACTCTTGGAGCCAGAGGCTGCATTACCACTAGCCCGTAATTTCTAATCTTACAGCTAATGTATTAGCCCTGCAAAGGCAGACTGGTCCCCAGACAAGAAGGGGGTCTTCGAAAAGGGCTGTTATCAATTTTGTTTCAGAGTCAAACCATGAACTGAATTCCTTCCCAAAGTTAGTTCAGCCCATGCCCAGGAATGTACAAGGACAGCTTAAAGGTTAGAAGCAAGATGGAGTTGGTTAGCTCTGATCTCTTTCACTGTCATAATTGCTTCAGTTATAATTTTTGCAAAAACAGTGTGTGGCACATATGGGCACTCAAGAATGCTAGCTGTGATTATTGGCCTGACGCAGTGGCTCACACCTGTAATCCCCCAGCACTTTGGGGAGCCGAGGCGGGTGGATCATGAGGACAGGAGTTTGAGACCAATCTGGCCCACATAATGAAACCCTGTCTCTAGGAAAAACACAAAAAATTGGCCAGTGTGGTGGTTCATGCCTGTAATCCCAGCATTTTGGGAGGCCAAGGTGGGGGGATCACTTGAGGTCAAGAATTTGAGACCAGCCTGGCCAACATGGCAAAACCCCGTTTCTACTAAAAATACAAAAATTAGCTGGGCATGGTGGCACATGCCTGCAGTCCCGGCTACTCGGGAGGCTGAGGCGGGAGAATTGATCACTTGAACCCAGGAGGCTGAGGTTGCAGTGAGCTGAGATCACACCATACACTCTAGCCTGGGAAATAAAGCGAGACTGTCTCAAAAAGGAAAAAAAAATCCGCCATTGACTTGCAAATGAGGAATTGCTTCCAAGTTCTCAGTGACCATTTGCTACAGATATGCCACGTAGTAAACTGGAAAGCCAAGAACCTGGGAGAAGCACCTGCTTGGCAGAGGCCAGGTTTTTGTTTGTTTATATGAAGAGAAACTTTTCCTAGTTTACTATTCCTTTTCAGAACACAGCTTCACAATACCTTCCACACATGTCAGATCTGCGTGCTCTCAGCTATTTGCTAAGAGGACATTACAGCATTGGTCCCTCTTGTGATTACAGGGGTGTAGGGAGCTGAAATGTGGATCCCCTGAAAACTTTCATTCCAATAAGAGAGAACTCTGATGTGGTGGCTCACGCTTGTAATCCCTGCACTTCTGGAGGCTGAGGCAGGCAGATCACTTGAGTCCAGGAGTCTGAGACCAGACTGAGCAACAAAGTGAAACCCCATCTCTGCAAAAAACACAAAAATTAGCTGGACGTGTTGGCACATGCCTGTAGTCCCAGCTACTTGGGAGGCTGAGGCAGGAGGATTGCTTGAGCCCAGAAGGTCGAGGCTGCAGTGAGCCGTGACTGTACCACTGCACTCTAGCATGGGCGACAGAGTGAGACCCTGTCTCAAAAAAAAAAAAAAAAAAAAGCTCACTGCTGGTTCCCTGAACTGGGAGAATCCCATTCAGCTTAAGAAGACAAGATACATAGTCCTAGACTTCTAGAACAAGCTGAAAATGCCAACTAGTTCCCAACTCTACACTCCTGGGAGTCGGCGACAGGTGCCCCCTGTTAAAGGCAACATACTTTTGCTTTGGGCTATAGCTTTGGGGTCTCTGCTTAATTGGAAGCTGGAAGTTTGTAAGCAAAGGAGTTTCCATATTTCTTTATACTTTGAACAATATAAATAATGGACATCTTAAATTTTTTTGTTAGACTCTCTATTATTTTAGTCCCCAAGTGCCTTAAAAAGTATCCAGAGAGTCTTGCCTTTCAGAGTTGCCTTAATCCAGGTCTGGCTCCCCTTATCTGGGGTTCCCTCAGTTCTGCCCTCTGCTTTATGTTGTCCACATCCTCACTCTGGTGGCCAGATGGCTCAGTCAGGCCAACAAGCTCTCCCGGAAGAACAGGAAACAAGTCTACACCAACATTACAGGTAAGAGTCCCAAGAATCTCCCTGATTGGACAGCTCAAGTCCCAGGTGCCCCTCTGAAGGCTGTGACTGTGCTCAGGAGAATGGACTGTGCCAGCTGGCTGTGCCAACCAGGGACCACCCCAGGAGCTGAGGGTAGGATCCCCTTCCCCTGCAGATGTGGACATGGAAGATGGATAGGCTACCAACAATATCCATGGCACAATAGTTCCTGGCCTGCTCACGCCTGTAATCCCAGCACTTTGGGAGGCCGAGGCAGGTGGATCACCTGAGGTTAGGAGTTTGAGACTAGCCTGGCCAACATGGCAAAACGCTGCCTCTACTAAAACTGTAAAAATTAGCCAGGTGTGTTGGCGGGCGCCTGTAATCCCAGCTACCCAGGATGCTGAGGTATGAGAATCACTTGAACCCAGGAGGCGGAGGTTGCAGTGAGCCAAGATTGTGCCACTGCACTCCAGCCTGGGCAACAAGAGCAAGACTCTGTCTCAAAAAAAAAAAAAAAAAAAAAAAAAGATTTGGAATATTCAATAGGATGGTCAGAGAAGGGTGCATTGATGAGGTGACATTTGAGCAAAGGCCTGAAAGAGAAGAGTAATCAAGCCCTGCAGATTGCAGGGAGAAGGGCTTTCCAGGCAGAGGGAGAGCAAGTGCAAAGACCCTGGAGTGGAGGCAGGTCCAGGGTGATGAAGGAACAGCCAGGAGGGTTGAGTAGCCAGAGAAGAGTCAAAGTATTTGGTGTTCAGGGCTATGCTTGGCACTCAGAGCAACTAGAGAGAAGGGACAGTGCCGTCCTTGGTCTCAAAGAGGCAATGAGCCTCTAAAGTGCACACAGCAAATGCTAGAAAAATAGCACATCTAGAAAAACATGGAGGCTTCCTCATGCTGTATGAGTGCAGGAAGGAAAGCTCAGGGACTGGAGCAGCCAGAGAGGGCTTCAAGGAGAAGATGGACATCATCTGGAGAGGCATAGCACAGGCAGGGAGAAAGTGTGGACACAGTGGGTGCCATGGGGCATCCTGTTTAAATATCAGCCTCATTCACTGTGCACTGAGCAATTGGGAATTATTACAGCTTGAGATTTTAAAAGACAAATCAACTAAGGTTCATAACATGCTGGTACTTCCTCTCAGGAAGAGAAATTCTCTATCAAGACTTCTGTCTTCTTCTCATTAAAAAGCTCTTATTGTGACTGGGTGAGGTGGCTCACGCCTGTAATCCTATCACTTTGGGAGGCCGAGGCAGGTAGATCACTTGAGATCAGAAGTTCAAGACCAGCCTGGCCAATATGGTGAAACCCCATCTACTAAAAATACAAAAATTAGCCAGGCATGCTGGCCCATGCCTGTAATCCCAGCTACTTAGGAGGCTGAGGCAGAAGAATCGCTTCAACCCAGGAGGCAGAGGTTGCAGTGAGCCGAGATCATGCCATTGCACTCCAGCCTGAGTGACAGAGCAAGACTCTGACTCCAAGAAAAAAGAAAAAAAAAAGTCCTATTGTACAGTAAGAACCTCTTCTATTTTCTCTTTTTGTTTTTTTGGGTGACAAGGTCTTGCTCTGTCACCCAGGCTGGAATGTAGTGGCACGATCATTGCTCACTGTAGCCTGTGGGCTCAAGTGATCCTCCTATCTCAGCCTCCTGAGTAGCTGGGACTATGGACACACACCACCACGTTGAGCTAATTTTAAAATTTTTTGTAGAGATGTGGTCTCACTAGGTTGCCTAGGCTGTTCTTGAACTCCTGGGCTCAAGCAATCCTCCCACCTTGAACTCCCAGAGCGCTGGGATCACAGGTGTGAGCCACCATGCCAGGCTGGAACCTCTTCTAGATATCAACATTAAAGCAGCATGTGGGAAGCTGTAGTGGGCAGAAAAAGGCTTAGCTCTAGTGGACAGAGAAGATTGGATGGCCCAAGAGTAGTCTCTACAGAGACTTCAGATTCCTCCTACCCACACCCAGAGCCCCCAAGGGCTCTCACGTGCCACAGATTTTTCCAGCCTAGCCTTTGCCTCCTTTTCTAAGGCAAATATCCCTATGAGGATCATATTTTGAGCCCATCACACATTCATGCATGCCATGCCATTTTTCTTAGTTTGTTGTTTCATTCATTCATTCATGTATTCATCAATACCTTCCACAGATACCTACTGATCTGTTTTTACAGGCCCATGTCACTATTCTCAGGTTGTCAGTGGCTGTGTGACCCCCACCTCCCAATCCCATACCTTCTAGAGCAGCAGCCCCAACCTTTTTGGCAACAGGGACCAGTTTCATGAAAGACCATTTTTCCACAGACTAGGGCGGCAGGGGATAGTTTAGGGATGATTCAAGTACATTACATTTATTGTGCACTTTATTTCTATTAGTATTACATTGAAATATATGATGAAATAATTATACAACTCACCATAAGGTAAAATCAGGGAGAGCCCTGAACTTGTTTTCTTGCAACTAGGCAATCCCATCTGGGAGTGATGGGAGACAGTGACAGATCATCAAATATTAGATTCTCACAAGGAGCGTGCAACCTAGATCTCTCTCATGCGCAGTTCACTAGAGGGTTCGTGCTCCTATGACAATCAAGGTCGCCACTGATCTGACAGGAGGCCAAGCTCAGGCAATAATGCCAGCGATGGGGGGTGGCTGTAAATACAGATGAAGCTTGATTTGCTTGCCTGCCACTCACCTCCTGCTGTGTGGCCTGGTTCCTAACAGGCCAGTACTGGTCTGTGGCCCAAGGGATGGGGACCCTTGCCCTAGAAGAGTTCTTCATCTGTAGTCATGAAAAGTTGATAAGTCACCTAAATCACCTTTAATAAGAGCCCAGTAAGTCGAGATGTCACAAAAACAGAGCCAGAAAAAGAATCTATACCCTCTGCTACAGCCAGGACCAGCTACCTAATTTATGTCTCAGCACAAAATGAAAATGTGGGCCCTCAGCCAGGTGTGGTGGCTCATGCCTGTTATCCCAGCACTTTAGGAGACCAAGGTGGGAAGATTGCTTGGGCCCAAGAGGTTGAGGCTGCAGTGAGCGGTGATTGCGCCACTGTACTCCAGCCTGGGCAATAAAGCAAGACCCTGAAAAAAAAAAAAAAAAAAAAAGAAGAGGAAAAGAAAAGATGGGTAGGGGGGAAAAGTGCCATAACAGGCACTAAAATACAAACTTTTCCTTTCTTCTGTGGTCTCTCTCTTGCCGTCTCTTGGTGTTTCTTATTTGCTATTTGATGCTATGCTTCCTTGGGCACGGGGACACTTACACGGTGAGTACAGACCCTCGCAGGCACTTGGGGGTGAGGAGTAGGAGGTGGGCTGCCCATGACTGCATATCCATGCACAGTTCACCAGCTCCAGGAGTCCTCCTCTGGCTAGACCACCAGACTGACATGCCGTCTCTGCCCAGGGGCAAGGATGAGGTGAGGCTGTCAATCTTCCCTTCCCACAGGCCTGCTGCCCCAACCCATGGCTGCTGGGAGACCCCCAAGGGATTAAATCTCCATTCCAAAGCAGTCTCAGCACCTGGCTGAGAGGCCCAGTCCTGCTACTGCTCATCAAAGGCACCATGGTGCTGCCAGCCCAGGGCAAGGATGGCTGCCACCCTGCCTCTCCCCAAAATGCCATAGGGCACACCAGCTCAACCCCAATTCTCCCTGTGCCCACAGCTAGGCCCCTACAGCAGGCAGAGGTCAGCAAGGAAGGGGAAGTCAGGTGGGGCCTGGGGAACCAGGGAGCGGGGAACAGGCAGCTGAGAATTGTTCCAGGGAAGCAGGGAGAGGCAGACCATGCATGGGCCAAGACTCCAAGCCCTCAGTGCATGCTGCATTGTCCCATTGGACTTCACTTGCAAAATAAAAATGCAACGATAAAATTATTAAGAATTTCAAGACAAGGTGGGTGCAGTGGCACACACCTGTAGTCCCAGCTACTCAGGAAGCTGAGGTGGGGGAATCACTTGAGCCCAGGAACTTGAGTCCAGCCTGGGAAGCATAGCGAGACCTCCCACCTCAAAAAAACAGAAAAGAATTCTAAAACAGTAGTCATAGAACATTAGCCCCCCAGTGCAGGAACCTTTTGAATAGAGCTCTTCTGAGCACGAGGCCCTGTCTATGCCAGATGCACACCCACGAAAACGACCTTGGCTCCAACTTTCAATGCGAACTTCTTACAGTTTAGGTCCTCTTCGAAGTCACTTGCTTCTAGTAGCTCCTATCAGAGCTGAGCTGAGGCCTTAGACTGGCGTTGAAAGAGAGGTGAAGTTTCCCGCTGCAGCACTAAACACATCACTGAGGGCCTACAGAGTAATCCTTGAGCATCCCCTGACTCAGAGCACTGCCACCGCATCGGCTTCTTAAAGAAGCACCTCTGGGTCTTGGGGTTCCGGCTTGTTTGTGTCACAAGTAATAACTTGTATTTTATTTGCTTTTAAAAACTGGATATGCTCCCACTTCTCAGCCTCCACATTGAGACCTGTGTTTCGTGTTTTTCAGTGTGTCTTTGAGAAAAGCCCATAAACCTACAAACACCCTTTTTCTCCCCAAGGTGAGGTTTGACCCTAGTACTTACTACCACTGTTTACTGGAGAGTCATGTTGAGAACATCTCCTTTAGGCTCTATTTCTCATCCTAAGGGATATATCCACCCTTCATTACGGAAGGTTTTGAAGGCCTCAAATAAAATCAAAGTAGAATTTTAATAAAATATCTTGGCCAGGCACGGTGGCTCACGTCTGTAATCCCAGCACTTTGGGAGGCCGAGGTGGGCGGATCACAAGGTCAGGAGATCGAGAACATCCTGGCTAACATGGTGAAACCCCCATCTCTACTAAAAATACAAAAATCAGCTGGGCATGGTGGCGCGTGCCTGTAATCCCAGCTACTCGGGAGGCTGAGGCAGGAGAATCGCTTGAATCAGAAAGTCGGAGGTTGCAGTGAACCGAGATCACACCACTGCACTCCAGCCTGGCAACAGAGAGACTCTGTCTCAAATAAATAAATAAATAAATAAATAAATAAATAAATAAATAAATAAATAAATAAAACATCTTAAAGAAATAGAAAATACTAGTAGAGTTTTCACTCTGATTTCAGAATCAATTTGTGGAAATTCAGTTTCACAAGAATGAAAAAAGCCCCCTAAGCACGGTAGCTTTTTTCTTTTTTTAAAAAATGGGGTCTCACTATGTTTTCCAGACTGATCTCAAACTCCTAGGCTCAAGCAATCCTCCTCCCTCAGCCTTCTGAGTAGCTGGGACTACAGGTACGCATCACCACCACCCTGCTAGGATATGGTAGCTTTTTAACCAAAACACACCACCATGCAATGGAGAGCATGTAACTTGTTATTTGGTCACACAAATACATCAGAATAAATTCCAACTCTCCTGTGGAGCCCTTTTTCCTACATCTGCACAGAAACCAGCACTAGCAGGACTGCATCTGAGGCAGATTCGAGAATTAGCAGACTCTGGCTCAGGCAGGACAATAGAGGAGCAGGAAATTTCTTTCAAGGGCTTTTGTTGCTGTTGTTGAGATGGAATCTTGCTCTGTCACCCAGGCTGGAGTGCAGTGGTACTATCTCGGCTCACTGCAATCTCTGCCTCCCAGGTTTAAACAATTCTCCTGCCTCAGTCTCTCAAGTAGCTGTGATTACAGACATGTGCCACCACGCCCAGCTAATTTTTGCATTTTTAGTAGAGATGGGGTTTCACTATGTTGCTCAGGGAGGTCTCGAACTCCACCTCAGGTGATCTGCCCACCTCGGCCTCCCAAAGTGCTGAGATTACAGGCATGAGCCACTGAGCCCGGCTTGAGCCCTTGAGGGGCTTTTTAACCAAGAGATGGTGTAGGGACAGAAGCCAGCAAGAAGAACATGGTGGACTCTCTGTGAGGCCCCAAACCCCAAATCATGAGCCTCCGCCCCCTGAAAGTATTCCAGGATCTCCGAGGGAGGTTTTGGGAGGGGGCCAAGTTCCTGCAATTGGGTGGGTGGGGCTCCAAGCCATTGTTCTTTGCACATTCTTGCCAATGTGACCTAATTGGCTAAGCACAGGCTGGAGAAGCTAGATAAACCTATTTAAATTCAGAGCCAAAAGACACTCAAGGATGTTTTCTGAGGGGGTGTGAGGGTTGGAAAATCATCCTATATTTAATTTATCTCCCACCTCATGTCCTGAGTCAATTCCTTAGTCTTAGATGAGGGAGAGGACTTGGGAGTCATCCTTGTTTTTGATGAGCTATACAACCCTATGGCCAGCAGAGGGAAGTACTGCATTTCAGAGTGACAATTTGAGATCTATGAAAGAATTTCAATCGAGAATAAGAGGCCGGGCGCGGTGGCTCACGCCTGTAATCCCAGCTCTCAGGGAGGCAAGAGGCGGGAGGATAGCTTGAGCCCAGGAGTTCGAGACCTGCCTGGGCAATATAGCGAGACCCCGTTCTCCCGAAAAAGAAAAAAAAAAAAAAAAAAAAGACAAAAAAAAAATAAGCGTAACTCCCCTCAAAGCAACAACCCCCCCCCCCTTTTTTCATATTCTTGCCTGGAAGAAGGGCCTTGCTTTTCTCTGCTTCTTAAAGCTGGGAAAAGTTAAAGCCGTTCTGAAATGCTGCTGCTACTGCTATATGTGGGGGAGAAAGCAAATTTTCTTTTTACTTTTGTAATCAATATTTATTTTAAGTTCGAGGGTACATGTGCAGGATGTGCAGGTTTGTTACATAGGTAAACGTGTGCCGTGGTGGTCTGCTGCACAGGTCAACCCATCACCTAGGTATTATATTAAGCCCAGCATCCATTAGCTATTCTTCCTGATGCTCTCCCTCCTCCCACCCCACCAACAGGACCCCAAATTTCCTTTCTTTTTTTTTTTTTGAGATGGAGTCTAGCTCTGTCACCCAGTCTGGAATGTAATAGCTCAATCTCAGCTCACTGTAACCTCCACCTCCCAGGTTCAAGTGATTCTCCTGCCTCAGCCTCCTGAGTAGCTGGTACTACAGGCATGTGCCACCACTCCTGGCTAATTTTTTTGTATTTTTAGTGGAGACAGGGTTTCATCATGTTGACCAGGCTGGTCTCAAACTCCTGACCTCAAATGATCCGCCTGCCTCAGCCTCCCAAAACTGGGATTACAGGTGTGAGCCACCGTGCCTGGCCTCCAAATTTTCTTATTTCGATGGCCTTGAGCAAAATTATACTATCCTAGACAAACACACACACACACACACACACACACACACACACACCCCATTCTCCCCCCTTCTTGCTGTCTTTCTCAGATATGAGATTCTCCTCCAATGGCCATTTTAAGCTTGCTCTTTTGCTCTGTAATGCAAGGCTTTTTCCCTGTTAAAAGGAATGTCAGGCATCTGTGAGCAAGTAGGGAAAACATTGCAGGAGGCAAGTAAACTTCTCAGGATACCTGCCATCGTTCATACCTCGAAGGCAGGTCAAGCCTGTAGCATCTGAGTCTTCCATCCCTGAGGCACCAGCAGCTCCGACTAGAGGTCCTGTCCTGTCTCCTAGCTGTGGCCCCAGCTCTCCCTGATGGTGACAGTTGCGGCTTCCAAACTTGCTCCTCCCCATGTCTGTAACAGCCCAGCGTACATTTGCCTCATGGGTGACACTGGACTTCCTTTGTGAACCATGTTTTCTTTCACCTTGTCCCAATCCACAATTAACCAAATCTTGGCCCAAATTATGTGCTGACTGGTGTTGGGCAGCTGTGAGACCCCTCCTTGCCCCTGTCTCTGTCTTCTAGGCTCTTCTGAGAACCAGTGTTCTTTGAGATCTCAGATGGGATTTAGAGGAAGGTTTCCACCCAGACCACTTTCCACAAATTTCACTTCTGCATTTCATCTGGTAGGGTGTTGTTTTCAACTAGAAGCCCTAATGGGGAAGAAAAAAATTCATTCACCATTCAGGACAAGGTGTTCACATTTGAACAAGGCAGAAATAACTGAAAGAAACTGAATTCTAAAGGGACTCTCAGCTTTTGGGGGAGACATATTTGAGTGCAGGAGGCTAGACCACCCACTAGCTGGCTCTTTGCTCCTCACTGAGGCCAGCCTTGACTCTAAACAGATAACACAGGGCCGAAACACACCCAGCCAGCTTTGATAAGCAACCATCTCTGCCAAACAGTTTCTTTCACAGGGCCCAGATGATCTCATCACAGAGGCTGCATTCTCTGGTATCTGTTCCGAGCACAGACTCACTTCTGATTACCTTTGCAAATAATAGTCAATCTATCCTGAGAAGCTCCTTTATGTCCCATACTGGGCTAAGGTCTGAAGAGGGTACAGTTAAAGAACCCATGATCTCAGGCTGGGCATGGCAGCTCATGCCTGTAATCCCAGCACTTTTGGGAGGCCAAGGCAGGAGGACTGCTTTAGCCCAGGAGTCCAAGACCAGCCTGGGCAACATAGTGAGAACTCTCGAGACCTTGTCTCTACAAAAAATAAAGAAAATTAGCCATGCATGGTGGCTTGCACCTGCCTGTAGGAAGCTGAAGCAGGTGAGCCTGGGAGGCAAAGGTTGCAGTGAGCCAAAATTGCACCACTGCACTCCAGCCTGTGTGACAGTGAGACTGTCTCACAAAAAAGAAAAGAAAAGAAAAAAAAAAAAAAGGACGCATGGTTCCTCATGAAGCTTGCCTCTGGATCTAATTCATGGTTCTCTATTTCCACAAGCTTTGTGGAGCAAGGGGCTCATGACACTTCATCTTTTATGGTGCGGATAACTCACCAAAACTGGATTTCTTTAGCTACTGGTCCCACACCACTCCCTCCAGGAGCCACCTTCCCTCTCCATGTTTTTCTCATGAATTTTGAACGGGCCATTTCTATTTTATTTTATTTTACATTTATTTATTTATTCATGGAGATGGAGTTTCACTCTTGTCACCCAGGCTAGAATGCAGCGATGCTATCTTGGCTCACTCCAACCTTCACCTCCCGGGTTCAAGTGGTTCTCCTGCCTCAGCCTCCCAAGTAGCTGGGATTACAGGTGCGTGCCACCACACTCAGCTAATTTTTGTATTTTTTAGTAGAGATGGAGTTTCGCCGTGTTGGCCAGGCTGGTCTCGAACTCCTGACCTCAGGTGATCCACCTGTCTCGGCCTCCCAAAGTGCTAGGATTACGGGTGTGAGCCACTGCACCCAGCCAAAATAAAAATAGATTTTAAAAATGAAAATAAAAATAAAATAATAAGATGAACACCACCTCGGTGATCTGTGGGATAGTATCAAGTGGTCTAACATAATTGGAGCCCCCCCCCAAAATGAGGGAAGGCTAAAAAATTAGCCAAAATTTTTCTAAACTTGAAACTGTTTAAAGCAAAAAATAATAACAATGCCTTATGAGGTTTATAACATATGTAGAAGTAAAATGAATAATCGTAATAGGCCATCAGGAGGCTGAGGTGGGAGGATTGCCTGAGCCCAGGAGTTTAAGGCTGTGATGCACTATGATCATGCCTGTGAATGGCCACTGCACTCCAGCCTGGACAACATAGTGAGACTCTGTCTCCAAAGAAAAAACAGAGGAAAAAGAAAAAGAAAGAAAATAATAGCCCAAAGGATAGAAGAGAAGAAATGAGAATAAATTGTTATAAAGCTCTTCGATTTTGTGTGGAGGAGTATAATAACATTTGAAGATATTCTGGGTTAAGCAGTTTATCCAAGGTGGCACATATGATGGAGCTAGGATCCAAATTAAGCTTTCCAGATTCAAAGCTTCTTGTGGGGAGATGAGATGTGAGGTTAGGCTCGCACATGCCACAAGACAGTTTCCCCAAAGGTTGTGGGAATTAAGTGCTTTCATCTCTGTAGTGGGTATCCCCTCAAAAGACATGTTCAAGTCCTAACCTCCATACCCATGAGAGTCGGCTTACTTGGAAATAGGCTCTTTGCAGATGTAATCAAGTCATACTGAGTTAGGGTGAAACCTAACCCAATGACTGGTGTCCTTATTTATAAAGGAGGGGGCACCAGGTATGGTGGCTCATGCCTGTAATCCCAACACTTTGGGAGGCCAAGGCCGGTGGATCACCTGAGGTCAGGAGTTCAAGACTAGCCTGGCCAACGTGGTGAAACCCTGTCTCTACTAAAATTACAAAAATTAGCCGGGCACAGTGGCAGCCACCTGTAGTCCCAGCTACTCAGGAGGCTGAGGCAGGAGAATCACTGGAACCTGGGAGACAGAGGTTGCAGTGAGCCGAGATCACACCATTGCACTCCAGCCTGGGTGACAGAGCAAGACTCCATCTCAAAAAAAAAAAAAAAAGGACATTTGAACACAGAGAGAGAAGACACACACAGGGAAAATGCCATGCAATGATGGATATCTATAAAGTGAGGAACATGCCCAGAAGTTAGAAAGAGGCAAGGAAGGCTCTCCGAGAGGCTTCAGAGAGTGTGAGGCCCTGCCAACACCTAGATTTTGGACTTCTGACCTTCAGAACCAGAGAGAAGACATTTCTGGGTTTCGTTTGTTTGTTTGAGATGGAGTTTTGCTCTTGTCACCTAGGCTGGAGTGCAGTGGCGTGATCTCGGCTCACCGCAACCTCCATCTCCCAGGTTCAAGCAATTCTTCTGCCTCAGCCTCCCAAGTAGCTGGAATTACAGGTGCCCGCCACCATGCCCTGCTAATTTTTTCATATTTTTAGTAGAGATGGGGTTGCTCCATATTGGTCAGTCTGGTCTTGAACTCCTGATCTCAGGTGATCCACCCACCTCAGCCTCCCAAAGTGCTGGGATTACAGGCATGAGCCACCGTGCCCGGCCATATTTCTGTTGTTTTAAGCCACCTTGTCTGTGGCATTTTGTTACAGCAGCCCTTGGGAACTAATACAATCTCTAAAACTTCCTCTTTTTGATGCTCCCAGTCTTTACAATGTAAAGAAGCTCCACCTCTACCCATGAATGGGCCAAGCATAAAGTGAGTGTTGATAGCAGGACATTAAGTTGATGAAATAAACCAGCTTCAGGATCTAACAGCCACAGGGGAAAAGCATGAAGTGTGAACTGGTTGGACTGGTTTTTCTCATAAATCTCAATGACTTTGATCCCAACCAGGTGGAATTTTAAAGTTAATTGATTCAGGGAGGAACACCTGAGCAGCTGCACCATGTTTGAGCCCTGTGCTAGGCCCACTGGGGAAGCCAGGTAAGTCAGGTGCCTCTGCCTTTGGGGAGCTCATAGGATTCACCTCTACACAAGGTGTGATGGAACAGGTCAGTCACTAGCCAAGGTGTGAGTAACAGGCTGTGCAAGTTCAAAATCAAGAGAGTGATTGATTTCCCCTGGAGGAGCATCAGCCAGACCGCTTCACTGAGGAGGAGGCAGTGGCGACATCTCTCTAAATATCTGACTATGGAGTCCATAGCCCAGATAAGGTCTTGTGTGTCTATTAGAGACAAGCAAAGGGAAACAAATCTACCAGGAATGCTGGTGTTTCTCTGGAGAGTGTGTCACTGATCACAGGGTAGTGCTCTTTGCTCAATGGAGAGATGCAAAGCTGTCTAGCCCCTGCTTGCTCTGAGGGGGAATTCTCTGGGCTCTCGGAACCTCTTCTTTTCCCTTCTGCTTCTCCACTTGGGGTGAGTGCTTATCACCACCTTCTGCAGAGATTGAGGAAAGTGGAGAAGGTACATAGAGGCTTTGGAGTTGCTAGCAATCTCAATGACATCTTGTAAGAGAGCTGGTGGCTCGAGAAGGAGAGAGCAGGCCCTTGTGTTGCATTTGCAGGATCTGGGGCAATAGTACGGCCCACATATCTAAGCTCCATTTACGTTGCCAAAAGTAGCATAGGCCACACATCTAAGCTCCATCTACATTGACACTCCATGACCCCACGTAGGCCACCCCGGTGTCATGGCCCAGTCTGGAGAAGTGACCCTGCGAGAAAGCTGTGTATGCCCTGCAGGTAGACTTGACCCTTCTGTGCAAGAAATTTTGATGTCCTGCAAACACCCAGAATGGTCTAGGAGAGAGGGAACAGGCTCCAGTGGACATATTCTCTTGGCCCTGTTGACTCCCTCCTCCATGGGAAGGGACTTGGCTGAAACAAGCCTAGAGCAGGACTCTTTAAGGTCTGGGGCCCTGAGTAGGAATCTACTTACCCACGTCGAAGGTAGAATTGGGAAGAAGCACTGTTATAAACTCAACATAAAGTGATACTGAGTTTCATTTTTTTTTTTTTTTTTTTTTTGAGACAGTCTTGCTCAGTTGCCCAGGCTGGAGTGCAGTGGTGTGATCTCGGCTCACTGCAAGCTCCGCCTCCCGGGTTCACGCCATTCTCCTGCCTCAGCCTCCCGAGTAGCTGGGACTACAGGTGTCTGCCACCACACCCAGCAATTTTTTTTGTATTTTTAGTACAGACAGGGTTTCACCATGTTAGCCAGGATGGTCTCGATCTCTTGACCTCGTGATCCACCCACCTTGGCCTCCCAAAGTGCTGAGATTACAGGAGTGAGCCACTGTGCCTGGCCGATACTGAGTTTCTTGGTTTTGCTCTGGAACTAATGAATTCCAATCCTCACGGAAGCCCTGTGTGAAGCATTTCATGGAGAGAAATTTGTATGATGCAGTGGTTTGCAAATGGGGGAAATGTGGCATACAGTGACATTTGGTGATGTCTATAGGCATTTTGCTTTGTCAAATTGGAGGATACTGCAAAGTATCTGGTGGGTAGAGGCCAGGGATATTGCAAAATATCCTACCACGTTGCCCTGCAGGATAGCGCCCCATAAGAAACAATGATTTTGGCCAGGCATGGTGGCTCACGCCTGTAATCCCAGCACTTTGGGAGGCCGAGGAGGGCAGATCACTTGAGGTCAGGAGTTCAAAACCAGCCTGGACAACATGGTGAAACCCCATCTCTACTAAAAACACAAAAATTAGCCAGGCGTGGTGGCATACACCTGTAGTCCCAGCTACTTGGGAGGCTGAGGCAGAAGAATTGCTTGAACCCGGGAGGCGGAGATAGATGGCAGTGAGCCGAGATTGCACCACTGCACTCCAGCCTGGGCGACAGAGCACAACTCCATTTCAAAAAAAAAAAAAAAATTAATGGTGAGCTTGGGACTGTACTATCAGCCTCAACAAATAGACTTGGCACCCAGCAGCTGTGCCAAGCTCCTGAAGACCCACCAGCCTGAACTGTCCATTCCTTTGCCTTGTGCAACTTTGCCACCCACATCACCCACCATCCCTCACCTTTGGTCTTCACTGGGGCAGCTCTCCATTCAACTAACTCCCCTGCACTTAAGTTAATTATCTGAGTTTTCTTTGCAGCTTAATACTTACCAGGCCTCATGGTGTCTACTTTTCTTTTTTCTTTTTTTTCCCCAGACAGAGTTTCGCTCTTGTTGCCCAGGCTGGAGTGTAATGGTGCCATCCCGGCTCACCGCAACCTCCATCTCCCAGGTTCAAGCAATTCTCCTGCCTCAGCCTCCCAAGTAGCTGGAATTATAGGCATGCGCCACCACGCCTGGCTAATTTTGTATTTTTAGTAGAGAAGGTGTTTCTTGCATGTTGGTCAGGCTGGTCTTAAACTCCCAACCTCAGGTGACCAGCCTGCCTTGGCCTCCCACAGTACTGGGATTACAGGCATGAGCCACTGCGCCTGGCCCAGTGTCTACTTTTCTTATCAGGCTGAACAACTCAGGACACAGATAGAATTTGGACTTAGGTACGTGTGAACCCAAAGGGCCATGCTCAACTGAGCAGCCGGCACTGCCTCCCTGGATCAGCCAGGATTCTGGGAGGGATACTTTGTACAACATTTTATGAAATGTTTCTGGCCTCCTTCTAGACCAGAGCAGAAAGGAGTGGTTAGGATGTTCTAAACACCAACTCTCTCTACTCCATCCCCAGGTTCATGACAACTTTTTAAGCTGAGCATACTGCAATCACTTAATTCTTCTAGACATAAGGTAAGCCAGTAGCCACGTCCACTCTGAGCCTGTGAACAGGCAGGATCAAGTCTAAGAGCATCTCTTCTTTGGAATCTTAAGGCCTAGGATCCCAGCAGTTTGGGGGTCTAAAGACTTTTCAGGCTCCCAAAACTCCCTCTATTTTTTTTTTTTTTTTTGAGACAGAGTCTCGCTCTTTCACCCAGGCTGGAGTGCAGCGGCACGATCTCGACTCACTGCAGGCTCCGTCCCCCGGGGTTCACGCCATTCTCCTGCCTCAGCCTCCCGCGTAGCTGGGACTACAGGCGCCCGCCACCTCGCCTGGCTAATTTTTTTGTATTTTTTAGTAGAGACGGGGTTTCACTGTGTTAGCCAGGATGGTCTCGATCTCCTGACCTCGTGATCCACCCGCCTTGGCCTCCCAAAGTGCTGGGATTACAGGCGTGAGCCACTGCGCCCGGCCTAACTCCCTCTATTTTTAATAATTTTAAATGTTTCCCCAATACTTAGCTAAGTAAAGAAGGAAAAGGTGTACTTTTATTACACAGTCAGTTCTGGATAATTCTAAGGGAAATTCTTCCATTTTAGAAATCTCTGCTTTCTTCTTTTCTCCCAGACTCTTCCTTCATTAATTCCCTCAGTAAATATTTGTCTGTGGCCGGGTGCAGTGCTCATGCCTGTAATCCCAGCACTTTTGGAGGCTGAGGATGAATCACCTGAGGTCAGGAGTTTGAGACCAGCCTGGCCATCATGGTGAAACCCCATCTCTACTAACAACACAAAAATTAGCTGGGCATGGTGGTGCGCGCCTGTAATCCCAGCTACTTGGGAGGCTGAGGCAGGAGAATTGCTTGAATCAGGAGGCGGAGGTTGCAGTGAGCCGAGATCACGCCACTGCATGCCAGCCTGGGTGACAGAACAAGACTCCGTCTCAGGAAAAAAAAAAACTATATATATATATATATATATACACATACATATATACATATAAATATGTTTTTATTTGTATATATGTACATATACATATAAATATGTTTTTATTTGTATATATGTACATATATACATATAAATATATGTTTTTATGTGTACATATACATATAAAAACATATTTATATGTATATATGTATACAATACATATACAAATAAAAACATATTTATATGTATATATGTACATATATACATATATATTTATCTGGCACCTACTAGATACCCCAGGTACCACGGTAAGCACAGGTGTACAGTGATGAAGAGCATTTTCCTATAAAATATTACCCAGGCTGACTCCAAGTTTTAATACCTCAGGTAGGAAAGGGAGGAGAGTGTTAATAAAATGTTTGCCATGGAATTTCACCAGCGTAAAAACAACATTCTGGGAAATAATTATCTGCACTTCAGTTATTTGGGGTGGTACCGGAGGGAATCGTTACAAAAGTGGTATTAATGGAGAAGAGGAAGGGAAGTGATTGTTTTTCCAAGCACCTCGATCTACTGGATTTCCTTTTTTTTTTTTTTTGAGACGGAGTTTCCCTCTTGTCACCCAGGCTGGCGTGCAATGGCGCGATCTCGGCCCACTGCAACCTCCACCTCCTGGGTTCAAGCGATTCTCCAGCCTCAGCCTCCAGAATAGCTGGGATTACAGGCGCTCACCACCACTCCCAGCTAATTTTTGTATTTTTAGTAGCCATGTTGGCCAGGCTGGTCTCAAACTGATCTGCCCACATCGTCCTCCCAAAGTGCTGGGATTACAGATGTGAGCCACCACACCCAGCCAGCATTTCCTATAAACAAATGCTCCCATAAATAAATGCTCCTACAAATAAATAGTACAAATATCTTTCCAAATCTGAGAACTACTAGTAAGCATCAGTTTTAGAGATAAAGAGAACAAAGCTCCTTTTCTGCAGTAAGAATATATTAGCTTAATGTTGCTTTTTTAGAAAGTTTCCACTGACCTTAAAAACACTGAAATCCAAGAAATTGGATTCTGGAATCTGAGGGCGAGGGAATCCCAGGGTTGTGGACACGCGGTCACATCAACAACAAAAACTAAAAGGAAATGAAAAAAAAAAAAAAAAACGGGACAGCAGCCTGAAATACTAAGAATCCAGATCCCTGCAGGAAGCCCAGGGGACTGCCAGGAACACAGCCCCATCCTGGCCACGTGGTCATTCTCTAGCCTTCCCCTGGGGCCTGGAGACAAAGGAGAGGGGAGGAGACTTGGGGACAAAGAGCAGGAGCTGTAGAGTCTAGCCCTGGGGTGAGGATGCCACTGCTACCCGGGTCTGACTTTCTGCCTCTGTTTTTTGATCTTTCCCAAAGGAAGTTAAACATTAATCCGAGCTGTAAAAGGACTAAGCAAGCAAAGGTGCCTGTGAGAACCTCTAAGGGCACCTGCTCGTCCAGTCTGCCCACCACACTGAGAGCAAAGCGTAAAGGGGAAAGGCTTTCACAACCAGCTCGAGCCCCCAGCCCCTCCTTTCGGGGTTCTTCCCTGCCTTTCAGAGTCTCCCCTCCCACTTCTCCTTTGGATCTCTGGGCGAACCTCTTTCCTTTCTGCCTCCGTCTTAGCATTTATGCCTTAAGTTGCTGTCCCTATGCTGAAATAAATTCATTATAGAAAAGTATGCTCCCTGATAAACGGGTATCACGTAACGGCCAATGGTGAGAAGGGAGATACCTTTTGTTCTTCGATGTTGTTTAAAAAAATTGCAAATGTCATGATAATGAGGCCAGTCAAGAAGACAAGGTGAAAGCCGGACAGAAATTCAGGTCCCTGCATGGCTGTGGAATCCATTTCTTCTGGGTACAGTGAGACTACTTCCCCTAGCTTCCATTTATGATTATTTCCATTATTTGGAACGTTTGTTACTCTTTCTCTCTCTTTCTGTCACACACATGGGTACAGTGAGAGCTAGATGCAGTTTAGAAACCAAATCTCTGTTGAATGGACTGTTAATTTAAATTTTTGAAAAAAAGGAATAAAAATTCTAGTTCTATAGTTCAGTGTTCAGTTTATTTTCCTTGTCTTTTTATTAGGAGTTTTGCCTTTGTCTCCTACCTGCTTCTGCTCCTGTCTGATTTCTCTTGTGGCTGATGCAGAGGAATCTTGGTATTGCATGTTCTTCTGAGACTCCTAGTGATGCTTTCCCAATTATAGAGCGAAAATACTCATTATGAGGCCAGTTTTAAAAATGGCCAGCTAGGCACATATAAGGTTTTTCTTGGTTGTTTAATCTGTAATTAGCTCTGAGGGCACCACTTTTCTTTAATTTTGTTTTTGTTTGTTTGTTTGTTTTTGTAATGGAGATATTTACCTACAATAGGCTGAACACAGTGGCTCACACCTGTAATCCTATCACTTTGGGAGGCCAGGCTGGAGAATAGTTTGAAGCCAGGAATTTGGGTCCAGCCTGGGAAACATAGTGAAACCCAAGTCTCAAATAAAAATAAAAATAATAATAATTTACATACAATAAAATGCACAGCTCTTAGAGGTACATAGAGCATTGACAAATGCATACATGTGTGTAGCCCACACCTCTATCAAAATATAGAATATTTCCATCACCTCCTAAAGATTTCCTCATGCCTTTTCCCAAGGGAGGGGACTCCCAACTCCGTCCCTGTCCCAGGCAACTTTGTTCTGATTTCTGTCACCATAGATTAGCTTTGCTTGTTTTATAATTCTGTATCAATGGACTAATACAGTATGTACTCTTTTGTATATGGCTTTTATTACTTAGCATAATGCTCTGAGGTTTCTCCGTGTTGTTGCAGATATCCGTAGTTCCTTCTGACCTTCAAAACAAAGGTACCTTTGATGGAAAACCCCCACAATTTATTAAGTGCCCTATGTATAGGGTCTGTTCGTAGGCACTGTGCTTGGTGTTGAAGAAGTGCAGTGGCTTTCTTCTGTGTCAACTTAGCTGAGCTGGAACATTTCCCAGAATTCCTGTCCCTATATATTCTGGGTTAGTGTTGGCTACAAGAGAAATTTGCAGTGTTTGGAAGAGGTAGGAAACAGCAGCCTTTTTTCTTTTTTACTGCTCTGAAGGTAAAGTGCAGGCCTAGCAGACACTGAGGCAGCTCCCATGCATTGTTCCAGTGATGCTTAGATCACTGGCAGGAGGCTATATCTGGACTGCGGCTCCTCTAGCCCCATCAGAACTTTGTCTGTACTCCTAGCATGTAGGTTAAAAGCGGGGAGAAGTAGACCTGGGTTCCAGTTGTCCTCATGAGTTTCCATGTGTCCTCACTCCCATTCAAGTCCAGCTTTCTTTTCCGACGCCAGTGAGGCCACAGAGACTTTAGGCTAAACACTAGATACAGAGGCAGCAGTCTTCTTGTTTTCCACCAGTTCCCATAATTGTGTGATTCTATATCATCCCTATATAAGTCCTTTATTCTCTATCCTTTCTAATGGCTCTGCTTCTCTGATCAAATCCTGACTGATTCAGGAGAGACAAGACATCAGCATCCATGTGGACAACACATCCAGCCAAACCAACCTGGCCTCCTGGCTGCTTAGATTTGGAACCCATTCATGGTTACCTGTTGTCCACTTCCGCACTCCTCTGCTGCAGCCACACACTGGTCACTAAGAACCCTTGGAACTGCTCCACCTCTCCATCTCCCTGCACAGATTTCGGGGTCCTCCCATTTTCTTACTCCCTTTCTCTCACTTACCTGCCCTTGGACCTCATCTAGAATTCCTGCCCTTGGCTTCTCCTTTTTGTCTCAGTCCATCAGCCTCCTCTGGCTTCCTTGTACCTCCTCTCCAATCTATACCTCACTGAATATCACCTTACCCACTTGCCTGCCAGGAGCTTTGGTGCTGTTAAAGAAAAATTATTGGCTGGGCACAGCAGCTTATGCCTGTAATCCCAACACTTTGGTAGGCCGAGGCAGGTGGATCACCTGAGGTCAGGCGTTCAAGACCAGCCTGGCAAACATGATGAAACCATGTCTCTACTAAAAGTACGAAAAATTAGCTGGGCATGGTGGCAGATGCCCGTAATCCCAGCTACTTGAGAGGCTGAGGCAGGAGAATCGCTTGAACCAAGGAGGTGGAGGTTGCAGTGAGCCAAGATCATGCCACTGCACTCCAGCCTGGGAGACAAGAGAAAAACTCTGTTTCAAGAAAAAAAGAGGCTGGGCGCAGTGGCTTATGCCCGTAATCCCAGCACTTTGGGAGGCCGAGGCGGGTGGATCACCTGAGGTTGGGAGTTCAAGACCAGCTTGACCAACATGGAGAAACCCCGTCTCTACTAAAAAAATACAAAATTAGCCGGGTGTGCTGGTGGGCACCCGTAGTCCCAGATACTCAGGAGGCTGAGGCAGGAGTATCACTTGAACCTGGGAAGTGGAGGTTGTGGTGAGCCGAGATCGTGCCATTGCACTCTCCACGTTGGGCAAGAAGAGTGAAACTACGTCTCAAAAAAAAAAAAAAAAAAAAATTATCCCAAACTTGGAAACAAGAAAAGAGGATGACTGCATTCCTTTCAAAGTTGTTTAACGTGGTTTACAGGCTCACTCAAGGATTATTTAATTATTTAGAAGAATAAATCCTCCTAGAACCCTGGGTTTTTAGGCCAAAGTCTCACCTATTTCTTTTCTTTTTTTTTCTTTTTGAGGTGGAATCTCGCTCTGTTGCCCAGGCTGGAGTGCAGTGGCACAATCTCAGCTCACTGCAACCTCTGCCTCCCGGATTCAAGCAATTCTCCTGCCTCAGCCTCCAGAGTAGCTGGGACTACAGGCACGTGCCACCATGTTCGGCTAATGTTTGTATTTTTAGTAGAGACAGGGTTTCACCATGTTGGCCAGGATGGTCTCAATCTCTTGACCTCGTGATCCAACTGCCTCAACCTCCCAAAGTGCTGGGATTACAGGCATGAGGCACTGCGCCTGGCCAGCCTCACCTATTTCATTGTATTCCCTTAAATGTACAGTCATGGGTCACTTCACAATGGGGATACATTCTGAGAAATGTGTTGTTAGGTGATTTTGTTGTGCAAACATCATACAGTGTGCTTACCCAAACTTGGATGGTGTAGCCTGCTACACAACTAGGCTATATGGTGTAGCTTATTGTTCCTAGGCTATAACCTGCATAACATGTTACTGTACTAAGTACTGTAGACAGTTGTAGCACAATGGTAAGCATTTGTGTATCTAAACGTACTTCAACAGAAAAGGTACAGTAAAAATATGGTATAACAGATTAAAAATGGTACATCTATATAGGGAAGTTACCATGAATGGAACTTGCAGGACTGGAAGTGAGTGAGTGAGTGGTGAGTGAATGTGAAGTCCTAGGATATGATCGTACACTACTATAGACTTTATAAATGCTGTACACTTAGGCTACATGAAATTAAAAAAATATATTTTTCTTGGCCAGGCACGGTGGCTCATGCCTGTAATCCCAGCACTTTGGGAGGCCGAGGTGGGTGGGTCACTTGAGGTCAGCAATTCAAGACCAGCCTGGCCAACACGGTGAAACCCTGTCTCTACCAAAAAATACAAAAATTAGCCACATGTGATGGCGTGTGTATGTAGTCCCAGCTACTCAGGAGGCTGAGGTAGGAGAATCGCTTGAACCCGGGAGGCAGAGGTTGCAGTGAGCAGAGATAGCACCATTGCACTCCAGCCTGGGCAACAGAGTGAGACCCTGTCTCAAAATAAATAAATAAAAATAAAAAGATGTCCAGTGCCTAATCTAATAAACACTGATTGGAAAGGCAGATGATTAAGCACAAATAAAGCCTGTTTAGTCAAGAAATTTACTATTGGATACATAAGATGAATCTATACATAAAAATGAAAAGGCAATGTTAGAGCTATGTAGGAGTGAATGCAAATTAATAAAATGTCATTGGAGTGAGACAAGAACTTACTGACAAGATTTCCATTGAAATCTTAGTGTGTGTGTGTGTGTGTGTGTGTCTGTGTGTGTGTGTGTGTGTGTGTTTAGATGGAGTCTCGCTCCATTGCCCAGTCTGAAGTGCAATGGCTTGATCTCTGCTCACTGCAACCACCTCCTGGGCTTAAGCAATTCTCCTGCCTCAGCCTCCTGAGTAGCTGGGATTACAGGCACCCATCACTACATCCGGCTAATTTTTGTATTTTTAGTAGAGACAGGGTTTCACCATGTTGCCCAGGCTGGTCTTAAACTCCTGACTTCAAATTTTGATCCACTGGCCTCAGCCTCCCAAAGTGCTGGGATTACAGGCATGAGCCACTGTGCCTGGCCATCTTAGTGATTTTTTTTTATCCATCTATCTATCTATCTATCTATCTATCTATCTATCTATCTATCTATCTATCATCTATCTATCTATCTATATTTTATTTTTTTGAGACAGGGTCTCATTCTATCACCCAGGCTGAAGTACAATGGCACAATCATGGCTCATTGCAGCCTCGATCTCCCAAGCTAAAGTGATCCTCCCACCTCAGCCTCGCAAGTAGCTGAGGCTACAGGTGTGTGCCACCACATCCCTTTAGTTTTTTAAAATTTATTTTTCTTTTGTAGAGACAGGGTCTCACCATGTTGCCCAGGTTGGTCTTGAACTCCTGGGCTCAAGCGATCCTCCAAGGCCTCCCACCTCAGCCTCCCAAAGTTATAGGATTATAGGTACGAGCCACTGTGGCCCCTCTAGATTTTTTTTTTTTTTTTTGAGATGGAGTCTCACTCCGTTGCCCAGGCTGGAGTGCAGTGGCACGGTCTCGGCTCACTGCAAGCTCCACCTCCCGGGTTCACGCCATTCTCCTGCCTCAGCCTCCCGAGTAGCTAGGACTACAGGCGCCTGCCACCACACCCAGCTAATTTTTTTGTATTGTTTTAGTAGAGACGGGGTTTCACTGCGTTAGCCAGGATGGTCTCGATCTCCTGACCTTGTGATCTGCCCGCCTCAGCCTCCCAAAGTGCTGGGATTACAGGCATGAGCCACTGCGCCTGGCCCCCTCTAGATTTTTAAATGATATTATATTAAATGATATTATAAGTAATTCTTTAATTCATAGGAACTTAATCTCAGGGCACAGCATGAGATCAGAACTTCAATGCATTTTCGTTTTTTTTTTTGAGACAGAGTCTCGCTCTGTCGCCCAGGCTGGAGTGCAATGGTGCAATCTCAGCTCACTGCAAGCTCCGCCTCCTGGATTCATGCCGTTCTCCTGCCTCAGCCTCCCGAGTAGCTGGACTACAGGCGTCTGCCACCACGACCAGCTAATTTTTTTTTTTTTGTATTATTAGTAGAGACAGGGTTTCACCCTGTTAGCCAGAATGGTCTTGATCCCCCGACCTCGTGATCCACCCACCTCGGCCTCCCAAAGTGCTGGGATTACAGGCGTGAGCCACCGTGCCTGGCAATGCATTTTTTAAATAACCATTTTTTCCCATACCATTGAATGAATTATCCATCTCTTTCCAGGGGAATGAAATTCCCCTGTAAAAATGAGCCCTTGACTCACACCTCTAATCCCAGCACTTCGGGAGGCTAAGGCGGGCAGATCACTGGAGGCCAGGAGTTCGAGATCATCCTGGCCAACATGGTGGAAACCTGTCTCTACTATAAATGCAAAAAGCAGTCAGGCATAGTGGCATGCACCTGTAGTCTCAGCTACTCGGGAGGCTGAGGCACTAGAATCACTTGAACCTGGGAGGCAGAGGTTGCAGTGAGCCAAGATAGCATTACTGCACTCCAACCTAGGTGTGGAGGGACACTCTCTCATTGAAAAAAAAAAAAAAAAAAAGACAAGCCCTCAATTACAAACTTCTTTTGGAGTCAATCAGAAGTTATTAAGTGCTATAGTTTGTCTGATGCAGAATTAAACATTTAAAGTTTTTTGGTTTTGTTTTTGTTTTTTTTGAGATGGAGTCTCGCTCTTGTCGCCCAGGCAGGAATGCAGTGGCGCGATCTCAGCTCACTACAATGCCCGCCTCCCTGGTTCAAGCAATTCTCGTTACTCAGCCTCCCAAGTAGCTGGGATTACAGGCGCCTGCCACCACACCCGGCTGATATTTGTATTTTTAGTAGAGACGGGGTTTTCCCATGTTGGCCAGGCTGGTCTCGAACTCCCTACCTCAAGTGATCCACCCGCCTCGGCCTCCCAAAGTGCTGGGATTACAGGCGTGAGCCACCGTGCCCAGCCACATTTAAAGTTTTGACATAAACTTTAGGGTTGGTAAGAGCATTAAGTGAGTTAATTGCATACATGTTAGCTATTACATCACAAATTACTGAAATGTTGTAGTTTACTGTCAAATTATTACAAGTTGCTAAAAGTGGACTTGCATGGGAATCTAAAGTACAATAAAAATAATGCTTAATTATTAGCCAAAGCGCTCTCTTAGCTGAAATGTTTACTCATTGGTCTGCCATGAATGCTTTCAAATAACAATATTCTCTTTGGTGTTCAGGAAAAGATCAGTATCTAGACTTAAATTTCGGAGCTCTGAAAGGAAAGCAATGAACTCTCCCTCCAACACTTTCGGATGTTTTTATGGACTCCCTCAACCCCATAGGCCCCCACGGTACCCTCATGATACTTTTGGGAACCATGATGTCTCTTTCTTCTGAAAAGCTCAGTGCTGCACTCTGGTACTATTGCCTGATATTAATATGTAGTTATTTATTTTTTAACTTCATGTGTATGTCTGATCCTTCCCAACTGGGATGGAAGCTCCTCAAGAACAGGATCTGACTTGGCACAGTGGCTCACGCCTGTCATCCCAGCACTTTGGGAGGCTGAGGCAGGAGGATTGCTTGCGCTCAGCAGTTTGAGATCTGCCTGGACAACATGACGGAACCACATCTCCACAAAAAAAACACAAAAATTAGCTGGGTGTGGTAGCACTTGCCTGTAATCCCAGCTACTCAGGAGGCTGAGGTGGGAGGATTGGTTAAGCCTGGGAGGTTGAGGCTGTAGGGAGCCATGATTGTGCCATTGCACTTCCAGCTTGGGCACGCCTCTGACTAAAAAAAAAAAAAAAAGTAAATAAGTTACAAATTAATACCATACGAGCCTGTGCTTCAGTACAGTGATTAGAAAGGTCCTAAAAGGCCCTGATGCCTGAAATATGTCTCTCAAAGACATGCTTCTGTGCCTTAGATTCTCCACTATTGCTTAGTTCTTTTATTTTTATTTACTTATGTATTTATTTATTTATTTTTGAGACAGAATCTCGCTCTTGTTGCCCAGGCTGCAGTGCAGTGGTGTGATCTCAGCTCACTGCAACCTCCGCCTCCTGGGTTCAAGCAATTCTCCTGCTTCAGCCTCCTGAGTAGCTGGGATTACAGGTGTCCGCCACCATGCCTGGCTAATTTTTTTGTATTTTTAGTAGAGATGGGTTTTCACCATGTTGGCCAGGCTGGTCTCAAACTCCTGACCTCAGGTGATTGCCCACCTCGGCCTCCCGAAGTGCTGGGATTACAGGTGTGAGCCACCGCGCCCAGCCATGTATTTACTTTTTTGAGACAGGGTCTCGCTCTCTTGCCCAGGCTGGAGTGCAATGGTGTGATTACGGTTCATGGCGGCCTCGACCTCCTAGGCTCAAGAGATCCGCCTATCTCAGCCTCCTGAGTAGCTGGGACCATAGGCACCACCACATTAGCCACCACGCCTGGATGATTTTTTTTTTTTTTTTTTGAGACGGAGTTTTGCTCTTGTTGCCCAGGCTGGAGTGCAATGGCGTGATCTTGGCTCACTGCAACCTCCACCTCCCAGGTTCAAGTGATTCTCCAGCCTCAGCCACCCTAGTAGCTGGGATTACAGGCATGTGCCACCGCATCCAGCTAATTTTGTATTTTTAATAGAGATGGGGTTTCTCCATGTTAGTCAGGCTGGTCTTAAACTCCCGACCTCAGGTGATTTGCCCACCTCGGCCTCCCAAAGTGCTGGGATTACAGGCTTGAGCCACTGCTCTTGGCTGATTTTTGTATTTTTTGTAGAGATGGGGTTCCACCATGTTGCCCAGGCTTCACTTGCTTTTGTTAGATAAAATGTTGTCTCCAGGCCAGATGTGGTGGCTCACACTTGTAATCCCAGCATTTCGAGAGGTCGAGGCGGGAGGATCACTTAAGCCTAGGAGGTTGAGACCAGCCTGGGCAGCATAGTGAGACCTCTGTTTCTGCAAAAAATAAAAAATTAGCCAGTCATGGTGTTTCGCACAAGGTACTTGGGAGGCTGAGGCGGGAGGATTGCTTGAGCCCAAGAGGCTGAAGCTGCAGTGAGCTGTGAGTGCACCACCAGACTCCGGCCTGGGCAAGAGAGTGAGGCTCTGTCTCAAAAACAAACAAACAAGGCTGGGTGCAGTGGCTCACGCCTGTAATCCCAATACTTTGGGATGCTGAGGTGGGCAGATCACTTGAGGCCAGGAGTTCAAGACCAGCCTGGCCAACATGGCGAAACTCCGTCTCTACTAAAAATACAAAAATCAGCCAGATGTGGTGGTGTGTGCCTGTAGTCCCAGCTACTTGGGAGACTGAGGCACGAGAATCACTTGAACCCAATAGGTGGGGGTTACAGTGAGCCAAGATCATACCAACGTATTCCAGCGTGGGTGATAAAGCAAGACCTTGTCTCAAAACAAAAAACAATAACAACAACAACAAAAACACAAAGAACAAAACAAAACAAAACCAAAGAAACACAAACTTTGTCTCCAGAAGGCCTCTATTAGAATCTAAATACCTAACCTTCGAGGTGTAACTCACTAGCACGTTGTCTCTCTAACAGTTTCCTAGCAGACAGTTCAAGTCTAGGATTGTATCCAGGGACAGAGCTAGAGAAACCGAAGCACCACTGTGGGGATGCTGATGAGGTAGACCCCTCAGTGAGGCCAGTGAACAGATAAGTCCACTGGGCTAGGCACCTGTGAGATGGGGCAGAGGAACACCTAGATAGGTTAAAGGGCATCTTGACACAACCAGAGTTTATCTGCAGCGTAGTCTTCACAAACCAAGCCAGAACCGCATGAGAGTGAATTCCCATCTGGCTTTGGGGGACAAATGTCTCATCCAAGGCTACACTCACAGCGCTGAGTGGCGACTGGGAGCCAGTGAGCTCTGCTGACTGCTCCACTTTCAGAAATACTTGCAGATCTCAATTATCTAATTGCAATTGCAATGAGAACCAAAGCAGGGGAGCAGAGATAAACAATTTCTGAGGTAACCAGATGGCCTTATTAACTCAAGTTCTCGCCTAAAATTGCCCTCAAGAATCCTGTGGGAATGGGTTGCAGTGGTGTGGCCCTGGATTCACAGCCGACAGAGCTTCTGAATTCTGAGTGATCTGTAGACAAACACACCTCTGCCTGGGTTACACGGTAAGGGCCTCATGTACATAATCGCAGCATGCTTTCCTAGAAATCGCTTGGTAGCGTGATGGGTGGGATTCAGAAGTCAGCAGGAACCCAAAGTGAGTGGAGGGTCATGGCCATGAGTCAGAGGCCTCTGTCCTTCAGCAGCCTCCAACAGGAAGCAGACAGGGAAGGTTCCTATAGTTACAAGGGCTTGGCTGGTTTATTACTTTCATTCTAATGGGCGTTTTTACAAGACATAAGCAAAGTACGAAATATTTTATAGCCATTTGGAGAGGAAGTCCGCCACACATTTCAAAGAATCAATGCTCTCTGTAAGGATGAGCAGCTAACTACAAGCTCCTTTTGGAATTGACTAGAAGTTATTAAGTACCACGGCTTACCTGATACTCAGATAAATATTTCTCCAAGTTTTGACTCCTGAGAAGTAAACTTCCAGGTTGACAGCACCGAGGCTATGTGGTATACTAAAAGGGTGTGGGTTTTAGAGTCCCACAGACCTAGGACCAAGCTTTATGGCCACCATTCACCAACACCAACAATAGGATCTTGGGATTTACTTAATTGTGGTTAACTAGTTTTCTCATTTGTGAAATAAAAATAAATGATACCTAGCTCACAGTCTCCGTGAAGATTAAGTGAGATAATATGAAAGAAATCACATTGTACTTAAATGTTTCATGTTCTTTTCTCCTCCTTTATATGTGTTAAGCTGAATTAGCAAACTACTAAGGAAGATTTCTTTTCTTTTTTTTTTTTCTGAGATAGGGTCTTGCTCTGTCGCCCAAGCTGGAGTGCAGTAACATGATCATGGCTCACTACAGCCTTGACCTTCACCTCCCAGGTGCAAGCCATCCTCTCGCCTCAGCCTCTCACGTAGCTGGGACACAGGCATAAACCACCATGCCTGGCCAATTTTTTTTATTTTTAGTAAAGACAGGGTCTCACTGTGTTGCCCAGGCTGGCCTCAAACTCCTGGGCTCTCCAATCACATTCGGGATTAGGTAAAAAATTAAAAACAAAAAAATAAAAAAGAACTTCTGGGCTTAAGTGTTCCTCCCACATCAGCCTCCCAAAGTGCTGGAATTACAGGGGTGAGTCACAATGCCTGGCCTAAACCACTCACTCTTTTTTTTGAGACCGAGTTTTGCTCTCGTTGCCCGGACTGGAGTGCAATGGCACGATCTTGGCTCACTGCAACCTCCACCTTCCTAGTTCAAGCGATTCTCCTGCCTCAGCCTCCTGAGTAGCTGGGATTACAGGCGCGTGCCACCACGGCCAGCTAATTTTGTATTTGTAGTAGAGACGGGGTTTCTCCATGTTGGTAAGGCTGGTCTCGACTCCCGACCTCAGGTGATCTGCCCGCCTAGGCCTCCCAAAGTGCTAGGATTACAGGCATGAGCCACCATGCCTGGCCTTTTTGTTGTTTTTTCTTTTTTCTTTTTCTTTTCTTTTTTTTTTTTTGAGGCAGGGTCTTGCTCTGTTGCCCAGGCTGGAGTGCAGTGGTGCAATCTTGGCTCACTGCAACCTCTTCCTCCCAGGTTCAAGCCATTCCCCTGCTTCAGCCTCCCAAGTAGCTGGGACTACATGTGGGCACGACTGCACCTGACTAATTTTTGTGTTTTTAGTAGAGACAGGGTTTTACCATGTTGGCCGGGCTGGTCTCAAACTTCTTCTTTCTTTCTTTCTTTCTTTTTTTCCTTGAGACAGAGTCTCACTCTGTCACCCAGGCTGGAGTGCAGTGGCGTGATCTCGGCTCACTGCAAACTCCACCTCCTGGGATCAAGCAATTCTTCTGCCTCGGCCTCCCGAGTAGTAGCTGGGACTATAGGCGCATGCCACCACATCCAGCTAATTTTTGTATTTTTAGTAGAGATGGGATTTCACCCTATTGGCTAGGCTGGTCTCGAACTTCTGACCTCAAGTGATCTACCCGCCTCAGCCTCCCAAAGTGCTGGGATTACAGGCATGAGCCACCGAGCCCAGCCCTACTAAGGAAGATTTCTGGCCAGTAGCCAAATAGGACTTTGAAAATCTTTAACAGTAGGAAGAATCTAAAAAATAATCTTCAAAAAAGAAAGCAGCATGTTTCATGAAAATGTGTAATTATGTAGAAATGGTTGTGGCCAGCCAATGCTAATTCTACTAATTCTGTGTACTAGAGTTATCTATATGGATATGTAGAAACTCCTCGAGGGAATGTGTGAGGATGGAGAATTCATCTTGTTGACCATGAATCTCTACAGAACTAGTACAGAGCCTTGTAGTTTGATAATTCATTAAAACAGAATCATTTTATATCCCCTTCCCACTAACTGGTTCTGAAATACCATTCTCCTTGGGTAATTTTGTTTTTTTGTTTTTTGTTTGTTTGTTTGAGACAGTCTCACTCTGTTGCCCAGGCTGGAGTGCAGTGGCGGGCACCATCTCGTCTCACTGCAACCTCCACCTCCCGGGTTCAAGTGATGCTCCTGCCTCAGCCAACCAAGTAGCTGGAATTACAGGCATGTGCCACCATGCCTGGCCAATTTTTGTTTTTTTAGTCCAGTCGAAGTTTTGTCATGTTGGGCAAGCTTGTTTTGAACTCCTGGCCTCAGGAGATCTGATTGCTTTGGCCTCCCAAAGTGCTAGGATTACAGGCATGAGCCACCGTGCCTGGGCTCTTCAGGTAATTTTGGATCCCCTAAAGGCTCACCCACAGGCCGGCTCTCATATTTTTGCCCACACTTTATGTTCAAAACATGTATCAGTGGTTACCTATGCTTTCAGACAGAATATTCCTACAAGAGTGAGCCAGCTTGCACCACAGACAAGGCAAACTATGCCTGTGTCCTTATCTATAGCTGCATAATCCCACTGGTTAGTGAGCTCCATTCCATGGACCCCCTGCTGTCTCATACAAAGCATTTCACACTTAAGGATAGAAGCAAACTGCCATGTCCTCTATGCCACGATGCTTACTAATCCTTCACCACTCTGAGATATTCTTGGAGCTATTTATAGCTAATTTTCCTGGGCTGACTTTTGACCAAAGAGGAGATGGAAACTTGGTTCTTAACAGTGCTCCAACTGTGTGATTCAACTTGGCTGCATTCCAGCAAGTTCTGTGAGTTGTTAATGGAGGTGAGAAAGGAGTGGGGTGGGGAGTCACAGGGATGCTAACTGTAGATTTGCTTTTTCTCTTTTTTTTTAAAGTTTGTTTTTAGAGACAGGGTCTTGTTCTGTTGCCGAGCCTGGAGGGTAGTGGCATAATCATGGTTCATTGAAGCCTCAAACTCCTGGGCTCAAACGATCCTCCCACCTCAGCCTCTCAAGTAGCTAGAACTACAGGTATGCACCACCAGGCCTGGCTAATTAAAAAAAAAAAAAAATTTGTAGAGACAGGGGTCTTGCTATGTTCCTCAGGCTGGTCTCAACTCCTGTTCTCAGGCAATCCTCTGACCTCAGCCTCCCAAAGTGCTGGGATTTCAGTTGTAAGCCACCATGCCCAGCCCTGTAGGTTTGCTTCCTTTTTTTTTGAGACGGAGTTTCGCTCTTGTTGTCTAGGCTGGAGTGCAATAGTGTGATCTCTGCTCACCGCAACCTCCACCTCCAGGGTTCAAGTGATTCTCCCGCCTCAGCCTCCTGAGCAGCTGGGATTACAGGCATGCACCACCACGCCCAGCTAATTTTGTATTTTTAGTAGAGACGGGGTTGCTCCATGTTGGTCAGGCTGGTCTTGAACTCTCAACCTCAGGTGATCTGCCCACCTCAGCCTCCCAAAGTGCTGGGATTACAGGTGTGAGTCACAGCGCCCAGCCTAGGTTTGCTTTCTGTAGGACTTTATATTGTCATCCTCATCACCACTATTTTAACAAGCTGCTAGTTTACCTAATAAATCCTACATGAAATAGAAATGTGGTCATTATTGGCCGGTGCAGTGGCTCACGCCTGTAGTCCCAGCACTTTGGCAGGCCGAGGCGGGTGGATCACAAGGTCAGGAGTTCGAGACCAGCCTGGCGAACATGGTGAAACCTCGTCTCTACTAAAAATACAAAAATTAGCCGGGTGTGGTGGTGCACACCTGTAATCCCAGCTACTGGGGAGGCTGAGGCAGGAGAATTGCTTGAACTCGGGAGGCAGAGGTTGCAGTGAGCTGAGATCGCGCCACTGCATCCAGCCTGGGCAACAGAGCAAGACTCTGTCTGGGCGGGGGGCATAAAGAAGAAGTTTGAGACCAGCCTGGCCAACATGGTGAAACGTTGCCCCTGCTAAAAATACAAAAATTAGCCAGGTGTAGGCTGGGCACGGTGGCTCACACCTGTAATCCCAGCACTTTGGGAGGCCAAGGCGGGCGGATCACAAGGTCAGGAGATTGAGACCATCTTGGCTAACACTGTGAAACGCCGTGTCTACTAAAAATACAAAAAAATTAGCCAGGCGTAGTAGCGGGCACCTGTAGTCCCAGCTGCTGGGGAGGCTGAGGCAGGAGAATGGCGTGAACCCAGGAGGCAGAGCTTGCAGTGAGCCGAGATCGCGCCACTGCACTCCAGCCTGCGCAACAGAGCGACACTCCATCTCAAAAAAAAAAAAAAAAAATTAGCCAGGCGTGATGGCGGGCGGCTGCAATCCCAATCCCAGCTACTTGGGAGGCTGAGGCAGGAGAATCGCTTGAACCCAGGAGGCAGAAGCTGCAGTGAGCCACGATCACACCACTGCGCTCCAGCCTGGGAGACAGAGCAAGACTCCATCTCAAAAAAAAAAAAAAAAATGTGGTCATTACTTTATCTATTCACAACACTTCCCTACAGACTCCTGGAGTTCACCTTCTTTCCGTAAACAAGGGAACCAACCAACAGACATGACATATCCTCCCTCCCCCACTACCCTATCCACATTCTTGGTTTCCTTTTTCTTTGACTTCCTTCTGGAACTTGAGAGCTTGTTTGGAGGTTCTAGCAGGGGAGCACAGCTACTTGTATACCCTTGACTGAAGACCAGTCCTCCTCTATCGGGGCTGGTCGTCCTCTTCGACCTAACATGCAGCTTCGGGAGGGACGCACATGGAGCGGTGAGAGAGGAAGGGGACGCCTACCTATCCAGCCAGATCAGCTGAATCAACCCTGGTGATCAATAGGGTGACAGATGTCGTAGGAACCTTATTGAGCTGGGTATTCTGAGTCAGTTTCGTGTACAGTGATGATGTGTGTTATGTATGGCTCAGCCAGACTACGACACTTGACAACTCCCTCATCCTGAGTAGGAGTACAAATAAAATTAAGTTTGTGACATTTAGTTCATTCTTTTTTTTTTTTTTGAGGTGGAGTCTGGCTCTGTCACTCAGGCTGGAGTACAGTGGTGCAATCTCATCTCACTGCAACCTCTGCCTACTGGGTTCAAACGATTCTCCTGCCTAGCCTCCCAAGTATCTGGGATTACAGGCGCACACCACTATGCCCGGCTGATTTTTTTTGTATTTTTAGTAGAGACAGGGTTTCGCCATGTTGGCCAGGCTGGTCTTGAACTCCTGACCTCAAGTGATCCGACTATCTAGGCCTCCCAAAGTGCTGGGATTACAGGCGTGAGCCACCACGCCAGGCCCGTTTAGTTCATTCTTACTACACACCTTGATTTTCCATGAACATCTCAGGAATCGGAACATACAGATAATTCCAGAAAGGAGAGGAATCTGTGTATTTTTCCTTTTTTGTTTCCTTATTATGCCTTGTGAGAAGCCAATGCATGAGTTCTTAACCAGCTCCATGAGAACCCACAGAGACAGCCTCGTTTGACCCAGTCTGGTTATCAGAAGAGGGAAGTTCCTTATAATTGTGTATGTATACCTGATTGGTTCACAGATGTCCTTAAACATGAGAACCACTATGTCTGAAAAAAACTCTCAAGTTTCACTGGGGCTGTTGCACACTCTATAAATGACCCATCATAAAGACCTCACCCCTCTCTGATAGGATAAGGCAAAGGTTAAGGTCCATCCTGTTAGCCACACTCTATTTCCTTCTAGCTAGGCCAGAACATAATATCTGGAGCCAACTGTTCCCTCTCTCAGCTGGCTGTAAGAATGCTGTATGCTTTTTTTTTTTTTTTTTTTTTTTTTTTGAGACAGGCTCTTGCTCTGTCGCCCAGGCTGGAGTGCAGTGGTGGGATCTCGGCTCACTGCAGCCTCTGCCTCCTGGGTTCAAATGATTCTCCTGCCTCAGCCTCCCGAGTAGCTGGGATTACAGGCACGTGCCACCATTCCAGGCTAATTTTTATATTTTTAGTAGAGACGGGGTTTCACCATGTTGGCCAGGCTGGTCTCGAACTCCTGACTTCAGATGATCCGCCCACCTTGGCCTCCCAAAGGGCTGGGTTACAGGCTGTATGCTTTTTATAGTGTTGGGTGGTTAAGTCTTACACAAAGTAAATGCCCAGTGAATACTTATTACTGGTCATGACTCAACCATTCAGGTTGTTAGTAAGCTAAGACCAGTCACCCCACAGTCCCTGCCACACCATATGCTCCCAGAGAGAGCACTTCTGGCCCTCCCTATGATGGCTGCCACCACCACTACTTTGTAGGGAAGAACAGTCATCCTGACGGTTAGTCATCCCTAACCTTTGGACTAACTATGCACAATTCAGTTTAGGCTGATTTCTCATTGCGCCTTATATTCCTATGTGCCTCAGTCACTAGAAGAATAAGCCTTCTAGATCATCCAACATGGATAGATCATCAACAGTGGATACTATCCCAGTACCCTGAGTCCACTGCTAATCTGATCAAGCCCCTCTCCCTCCCCTTCCCAAATTCTTCCACTGTGCCTTTGCAACTCCATATCTGTTGCCATCAAACGTCTTCGTAGCCTCATCCTCTTCTTTGAATGTTCTCTTCACCACTTGGCAATAAATGAACCTGGCTGTCCCTGAGCACCCCATCTCCTGAGCAGTCCTCTGAGGTAGAAGCTGCTTTACTTTTCCCCTGACATTTCAGGCTCCTAAGGGCCAGGGGGTGTAGCAGGTTTCCTACTTGCCATTTCCAAACTGTTCCTTGCCTCTCTTCCTTCAGACACACAGCTTCTTTGAAGCCTCTCTGATGACCTCCTATCCTTCCAGCTCACTTACTCAAGAACTCCCACTGTCTCAGTTCTTCAACTGTGTCTGACACCATTTCTCTCTCTTCTCTTGTCTTCACTTCCCAACCTCACTTAAGTTCCAGGGCCCAGCATTTTTATTCCACATTTGCAAATACTGTCCACAACAATCTTATCCTTCTCTCTTCTATCATATTTTATTTCTAGACAGAGTCTCGCTCTACAATAGTCACTTTTAAAATTATTTATTAGCCAGGCGAGGTGGCTCACGCCTGTAATCCCAGCATTTTGGGAGGCCAAAGCAGGCAGATCACCTGAGGTCAGGAGTTCGAGAGCAGCCTGGCCAGCATGGCGAAACCCCATCTCTACTAAAAATACAAAAATTAGCCAGGTGTGGTGGCACATGCCTATAATCCGAGCTACTCTAGAGGCTGAGGCAGGAGAATTGCTTGAACCTGGGAGGCAGAGGTTGCAGTGAGCTGAGGTAACGCCACTGCACTCCAGCCTGGGCAACAGAGCAAGACTCTGTTTCAAAAAAAAAAAAAAAAAGAATACCATTCAGACCATTCAGCGAACTCCAGCGCCCAGGCCCAGGCGGCCTGGTCCTCCATCTCACCCTTTGCTCCATCTTGCCCTTAACCTGAGCCCCCCTGCACCCTGCTCCTTCTCCCCCTGGCCATTTGGGGTCACAGTGCACCAAGAGAAGAGGACGCCACCTTCCCGGTCTCATCCCTACTCAGGTGTGCACCTTTGCTAGGGCCAGTGCCTCCACCCAGGTCAGAGCTTGGAGATTCACCCCCTTGCTTTCACGTTTAAATAAGATGCAGGCAAGGGCCGGGTGCAGTGGCTCACTCCTGTAATCCCAGCACTTTGGGAGGCCGAGGCGGGCGGATCACGAGGTCAGGAGATCAAGACCATCCTGGCTAACACGGTGAAACTCCGCCTCTACTAAAAATACAAAAAACTAGTTGGGCGTGGTGGCGGGCGCCTGTAATTCCAGCTACTCAGGAGGCTGAGGCAAGAGAATGGCGTGAACCCAGGAGGCGGAGCTTGTAGTAAGCCGAGATCACGCCGCTGCACTCCAGCCTGGGCAACACAGCAAGACTCCGTCCCAAAAAGAAAAAAAAAAAAGATGCAGGCAAAAGGCTGTTGTAGAATAGGCGCTGCACACTTGTTCATAAGCACTTGGTAGAAGCACATAATAGGTGCTTAATATTTACTGAAAAGTCTAGTACCTAGTAAGTGCTCAAAACTTGATGAAACGCCAGATGCGGTGGCTCACGTCTGTAATCCCAGCACTTTGGGAGGCCAAGGCGGGCGGATCACCTGAGGTCAGGAGTTTGAGACCAACCTGGCCAACATGGTGAAACCCGTCTCTACTAAAAATAAAAAAATTAACTGGATATGGTGGCATGCACCTGTAGTCCCAGCTACTCAGGAGGCTGAAGCAGGAGAATTGCTTGAACCTGGGAGGCAGATGTTGCAGTGAGCCGAGATCTGGCCACTGCACTCCAGCCTGGGTGACAGAGACTGTCTCAAAAACAAACAAAGAAACAAACAAACAAACAAAAAACAAAACAAGCAAAACCTGGTGAAAATAAAGCACCTGTCAACAATGCTTGGTGCCCAATGCCTGGCACTTAATATGTGCTCCATGAGTGGCAGTTATAATTGTTGCTATATTCTATCAGTGTTCCACACTAATTGACATAAACTTTACAAATATGCTGAGTTGGCCAGGTGCGGTGGCTCATACCTGTAATCCCAGCACTTTGGGAGGCAGAGGTAGGTGGATTACTTGAGTCCAGAAGTTCAAGACCAACCAGAGCAAGATGGCAAGACCTCCAACTACATTAAAAAATAATAATAATAAATAAATAACATTCAAACTCCTAACCATTCCTTAAGGCACTGTATAAGCTCACACCTGCCCTCTCTCAATCACCACAGTGGTTAAGGACTTTTACTCTTCATTCTATATAAAGGACTTTTGTTTTCTACTCATCTATTACTCATAGGATAACAAAAATTTTTAGAACTGGTAGTCTAATTATATATATATCTATATATATACATATATATAGATATATAGATATATATCTATATATATATATATATATTTTTTTAGACAGAGTTTTGCTCTTGTTGCCCAGGCTGGAGTGCAATGGTGTGATCTTGGCTCACCACAACCTCCGCCTCCTGGGTTCAAGTGATTTTCCTGCCTCAACCTCCCAAGTAGCTGGAATTACAGGCGCGTGCCACCATGCCCAGCTAATTTTTAGTAGAGACAGGTTTTCACCAGGTTGCCCAGGCTGCTCTCAAACTCCTGACCTCAAGTGATCCACCCGCCTTGGCCTCCCAAAGTGCTGGGATTACAGGCGTGAGCCACCGTGCCTAGCCTGAAAATATTAATAAATGTGCTTAAATATGGCATTAGAACTACAAAAGATTCACAATTAAAACATAAAATGAGTAATTTTGAGCAGAGAATGACAAATTGAGAAGGTGTTAAAGAGGTATTAAAATAAACAATACCGGCCGGCGCAGTGGCTCATGCCTGTAATCCCAGCACTTTGGGAAGCTGAGGCGGGTGGATCACCTCAGGTCAGGAGTTCGAGACCAGCCTGGCCAACGTGGTGAAACCCAGTCTCTACTAAAAATACAAAAATTAGCCGGGTGTGGTGGTAGGGCCTGTAATCCCAGCTACTCAGGAGGCTGAGGCAGGAGAATTGCTGGAACCCAAGAGGTGGACGTTGCAGTCAGCCAAGATCATGCCACTGCACTCCAGCTTGGGTGACAGAACAAGACCCCATCTCAAAAAAAAAAAAAAAAAAGAAAAAGAAAAAGAAAAAGAAAAAATACCCTGGATCGGCCGGGTGTGGTGGCTCAAGCCTGTAATCCCAGCACTTTGGGAGGCTGAGGTGGGCGGATCACCTGAGGTCAGGAGTTCGAGACCAGGCTGACCAACATGGAGAAACCCCATCTCTACTAAAAATACAAAAAATTAGCCGGACGTGGTGGCACATGCTTGTAATCCCAGCTACTCAGGAGGCCGAGGCAGGAGAATTGCTTGAACCTGGGAGGCGGAGGTTGTGGTGAGCTGACTGAGATGATGCCATTGTGCTCCAGCCTGGGCAACAAGAGCAAAACTCTGCCTCAAAAAAAGAAAAAAAAAAAAAAAAGAAAAGAAAAAATACCCTGGATGTATACTCAGATACAATGAGTCGGAGATTAGTCTGGTATTTTGTCATTTATTTAATAATTATGCTTACTCAATTCACTTTATTATCATTAACAATAAATAGCTGTCCAGTTATAAGAAGATGAAGTTCTCCAGATTAGGTAAACAGATTTAGACCTCAGAATGGAACATTTTGCCAATAAAGCCACAATAACCAGTTAGATTATTCTTGGGAAAAGTACATGTAATTTGGAGAAAGGCAAACTTCCTGAAAACATCCAAAATTCAGCAGACAACAAAAATCTGGTTAACTTGTTCCTGATTTGTTAGTACTATTCTTTTTTTTTTTTTTTTTTTTTTTTTCTGAGACAGAGTTTTATCAAGGAAATTGGTTCACTGCAACCCTTCCAGGTTCAATGATTCTCTGCCTCATCTCTGATATTGGATTACAGGCAACTTTTTGTATTTTTAGTAGAGACAGGGTTTCACCATGTTGGCCAGGCTGGTCTCGAACTCCTGACCTTAGGTGATCCGCCCGCCTGGGCCTCCCAAAGTGCTGGGATTACAGGCGTGAGCCACTGTACCTGGCCTAAATAGCTTATTTCATATACCAAGTGAAATTTAAATTATACAAAACAAATTATAGAGGTCCTTAGAACAGCATGACTATTTACATTAATCAATTTGCCTGCACTTCAACAGAATACAACATAGAAATGATTGTTCTAATATAAACATAAGTTTTGATTTGACATATACTTGTAGAAATTAATCAAACTTAGCTGAATCTTAAAATTGCTTTTTTACCTTTCCTCTTTTTTTTTTTTTTTTTTTTTTGATATGGAGTCTTGCTCTGTTGCCAGGCTGGAGTGCAGTGGTTGGATCTCGGCTCACCGAAACCTCCGACTGGTTCAAGCAATTCTCCTGCCTCAGCCTCCTGAGTAGCTGGGATTACAGGTGGCTGCCACCACATCTGGCTAATTTTTGTATTTTTAGTTGTTACTTTTATGATTTCTTTAGTGGATAAAAAGCTTTTAAAAAATAGGTTACAATGATATTACAGCTAATAAAAAATAACATTAAAAACACTAAATAGTATATGTATGAAGTCTTTATAATTATTTTAATATTGTAATAATATAGTGTGTTGTGAGTTGAATTCATTTGCACGGAAATCGATTACGGTCCTTTGTTTCTATTTCCCTATATTTTCTTTCCGAAGGCCTCATCAACATTGTTCTTTAACAGTAACCAAAACCCGAAATCAGCTCGGTTCTCAGTATTTGGCTCTATGGGAACACCTTTTCTTTTCTCTCTCTCTTTTTTTTTTTTTTTTTGAGACGGAGTCTTGCTCCTGTCGCCCAGGCTGGAGTGTAATGGCACGATCTCTGCTCACTGCAACCTCCGCCTCCCAGGTTCAAGCTATTCTCATGCCTCAGCCTCCCGAGTAGCTGGGATTACAGGCATGCGCCACCACGCCCGGCTAATTTTCTATTTTTAGTAGAGATAGGGTTTCTCCATGTTGGTCAGGCTGGTCTCGAACTTCAAACCTCAGGTGATCCGCCCGCCTCGGCCTCCCAAAGTGCTAGGATTACAGGCGTGAGCCACCGCGCTCGGCCTGGGAACACCTTTTCTTACATCTTCAAGTGCCAGAAATGCTTATGAAAACGAGAAAAGAATTATTAAGAGTAATTATAAAGAAACACTCATTTTCTTCCCAAGAGAACCAAGGAGATTTCTTCTTTCCTCTTCTTTTTTTTTTTTTTTTTTTTTTTTACTAATTTCAAAGGAGTATAATTAAATTGCCAGGTAAAAGCTCAAAGGTCTTTTTTATAGTGTTGTGGAAGGTTCTCTGCTTGTGTTTGTATTCCCTTTAGCCTCCACGTTCCTCTATCCAGTTCCCGCACCCATTCCCCCAGGCCGCGTTCTTCAAGGCTTCAGAGCAGCGCTCCTCTGGTTAAAAGGAAGTCTCAGCACAGAATCTTCAAACCTCCTCGGAGGCCACCAAAGATCCCTAACGCCGCCATGGAGAGGAAGCACCTGGGGCGGGGCGGAGCGGGGCGCGCGGGCCCACACCTGTGGAGGGGGCGGCGCCCCAACGGCAGCGCCGGGGCTGGGGGAGGGGAGCCTACTCACTCCCTACTCCCGGGCGGTGACTCATCAACAAGCACCAGCGGCCAGAGGTGAGCAGTCCCGGGAAGGGGCCGAGAGGCGGGGCCGCCAGGTCGGGCAGGTGTGCGCTCCGCCCCGCCGCGCGTACAGAGCGCTAGTCCTTCGGCGAGCGAGCACCCTCGACGCGGTCCAGGGACCCCCCTCGTCGCTGTCCTCCAGACGCGGACCTGCGCGCCCCTCACGGTGCCTGGCCGGCTCCTCGTGCCCCACTCCCGGCGCACGCCTTCCCGCGAGTCCCCGGCCCCTCCCGCGCCCCTCTTCTCGGCGCGCGCGCAGCATGGCGCCCCCGCAGGTCCTCGCGTTCGGGCTTCTGCTTGCGGCGGCGACGGCGACTTTTGCCGCGGCTCAGGAAGGTGAGGCGCGGACTTGGAGCAGAGTTGTGGAGTTAGGCTGGGCTGGGGGGCAGCGGCCCCCGGCCCCCGAAACGGGAATAATAGGGAGGGGACCAAGAGGCCGCGCTTTCCAGCCTGGAGACCGGACGACGCGGCAGTGCCCCGGCCCAGGCCCTCCGCGCGGTAGGAAACGGCGAGGCGGCGCTCACTCGCGCCGTCCCGGGGAGCTGCCTCACTTTGCAGCTTTGCTCGCCTCGGTAGGGAAATGGCCCGGGGCAGAGGCGGGGGTCAGGCGGGGAACGGTGTGGCCAAGTCCAGGTTTCCTGCGGCCACCGAACCGGTGTCTCGCGCCCTGGCGCACCCACGTCCTCGGTTCGGGGTGGCCTTGGGGTTCTTTGGAACAGCCCACAGCCCCACCCGGTGGCGGAGTCTCTGCGACAGGGACCAGCGGGCTCGCCCTTGTCCTTGCAGCGGGCCCCGGATGTGGGCCTCAGGCGGGGACAGGTGCCCGCAGGGAGGCCTCCAGGGCCGCTATGCACCTGCGCGCGGCAGGCGGCCTGGACTACACAGGGCGTGTGGGTGTTTTCCCTTTTCTAAGGATCATATGAGTAATGCCAAGCTTATTGTAGGGAACGCAGAAATAATAACCGTAAAGAGTAGAAACCTATAATCCCAGCATTTTGAGAATCCCATAATTAGTAATTTCTTTCTTTTTTTTAATTTAATTTTATTTTATTTTATTTTTTGAGACTGAGTCTTGCTGTGTCCCCAAGCTGGAGTGCAATGGCGCGATCTCGGCTCACTGCCACCTCCGCCTCCCGGGTTCAAGTGATTCTCCTGCCTCAGCCTCCTGAGTAAAGTAGCTGGGATTACAGGCGCGCCACCACCCCCCGCTAATTTTTGTATTGTTAGTAGAGACTGGGTTTCTCCATGTTGGTCAGGCTGGTCTCTAACTCCTGAGCTCATGACCCGCCCGCCTCGGCCTCCCAAAGTGCTGTGATTACAGGCGTGAGCCACCATGCCCGGCCTATTTTATTTTTTTATTTGAAACAGCCTTGTTCTGTCGCCCAGGCTGGAGTGCAATGGCACTATCTTGACTCATTGTAGACTACGCCTCCCGGCCTCAGATCATCCTTCTGCCTCAGCCTTTATGCCTGGCTAATTTTTGTATTTATTATTTATTAATATTATTATTATTTTTGAGACAGAGTTTCGCTCTTGTTGCCCAGGCTGGAGTACAACGGCACAATCTCATCTCACTGCAATTCAGGCGATTCTCCTGCCTCAGCCTCCCAAGTAGCTGGGACTACAGGCATGCACCACCACGGTCAGCTAATTTGTATTTTTTGTAGAGACGGGTTTCACCATGTTGGCCAGGCTGGTCTCGAACTCTTGACCTCAGGTGATCCACGGACCTTGGCCTCCCAAAGTGCTGGAATTACAGACGTGAGCTACCGTGCCCGCCGAATATTTGTATTTGTAGAGACGAGATCTTGCTATGTTGCCCAGGCTGGTCTCGAACTCCTGGGCTCAAGTGATCACTCCGTCTGGGCCTCCCAGAGTGCTGGGATTACAGGCGTGCGTCACCACACCCGGCCTTAAAAACAAGATTTAAAATGGTGACTGGTATGTTGCACCATTATTCAAATGTTAGACATGTAGTTTGAATTCAGTTTCTCTTAACTGTGGAATAAACAACTTGGCTGCCGTGTCTCTCTCTCTCTCTCTCTTGGAAACAGTGTCTCGGTCTGTCGTTCAGCCTGGAGTGCAGTGGCACATTTACAGCCCACTGCATCCTCCATTTCCCAGGCTCAAGCAGTGCTCTTACTTGGACCTTCCAAAGTGCTGGGATTACAGGCATGAGCCACCGGTCCGGCATCTCTTGATTGATTTGTAAGATGGTGCCTAGAAGTGGAGTGGCGTTTGCCAAAGGTCTCTGGAAGGGCTTTTACACTTTCACCAATGGAGTGGCCTAAATTCAGTAATTATACTCTCAAAGTAATGCACTTTAGTCAACTCAGTGTTTTTCTGGCTTCAATCTGGGACTACATGCTTAATGTTAAATTGCTTTAAAGTGGTCATAGCTGCTACAGGTTTGTGCTCAGAAAGTCTGCACCCGACTGGTCTGATTTAAATTTCATGCCCCTTAGGGATGAACAGTGTGTTTTAAACAAGTACAGGATGGGGCTGCAGAAGATTTAAACGCTCGAGAACAAGTGCTGTATTCTCCCCTTTTGTGACCCCAGTATTGAGTTTAGTGTTGGGCAAATTAAAGGTGGTTCATATCGATTATAACTTGAACAGGGAAAAATTGAAGTCAACTTAGGGTACTTGAGATACAAAGGATCAATATAAAAACTCTGGTTTGTCGTGCTAGCTTTTTCTTTTTTTCCCTCTTCAGTTGAACTGAGGAGATAGTTTTTGTTTTTAATGATTGTGCTCTTTTAACTAGACAAAAGGAATTAGATAGTCTTGCCAATTCGAAGTTAAATGAACTTTTGAGGTTGTTAAGGACAAAACTATTAAACTGACATCAATAACCCAGAATGGGCTGCTTAGTGTCACTTTCCAAATCAGGTACTAGGATTTAATTTAGTTAGGAAACTCACTTACAGGGAGGACTACAACTGCATTTGAAAGTGTAATTTTTCCAAGATATAAAATGGTTTAAAGGTTGAATATATTCCTGTTAAGCCCCAAAGGAAACATCCCTCATTTAACAAAATGGGGTGGGAGAGCGAGAGGTGAGGATTCGCAGATCCTAGAATTGGAATTGTTGATTTTTTTTGTAAAAGAGGCAGTGACAGCTGGGCATGGTGGCTCACGTCTGTAATCCCAGCACTTTAGGAGGCTGAGGTGGGTGGATTACCTGAGGTCAGGAGTCCTAGACCAGCCTGACCAACATGGTGAAACCCCGTCTCTACTAAAAATACAAAAAAAAAGCCGGGTGCGGTGGCTCACACCTGTAATCCCAGCACTTTGGTAGGCCGAGGCAGGCGGATCACGAGGTCAGGAGTTTGAGATCGGCCTGGCCATTATGCTGAAACCCCATCTCCACTAAAAGTAGAAAAATTAGCCAGGTGTGTTGGCGGACCCCTGTAGTCCCAGCTACTCGGGAGGCTGAGGCAGGAGAATCGCTTGATCCTGGGAGACAGACATTGCAGTGAGCTGCGATTGTACCACTGCACTCCAGCCTGCGCGACAGAGTGAGACTGTCTCAAGAAGAAAAACAAAAAAAGGCAGTGACTAACAGGGGTGTTATTTAGCAGGAGAGGAGTGTGGAAGGAGCTAAGACTGGGAGTTTCACAAAGACAAAGCTAGAAATGACGCTTGGAGAGCTGTGTTCTTGTTTTAAAAAATTGTAACAGGACGCCAGGCACAGTGGCTCATGCCTATAATCCCAGCACTTTGGGAGGCTGAGGCGGGAGGATTGCTTGAGGCCAGGAGTTCAAAACAAGCCTTGGCAACATGGTGAAACCCCATCTCTACAAAAAGTTAAAAATTAGCCAGGCATGGTGGTGCATGGCTGTAGTCCCAGCTACTTGGGAGGCTGAGACGGGAGGATCACTTGAGCCCAGTAGGTCCAGGCTGCAGTAAGCCAAGATTGTGCCACTGCATTCCAGCCTGGGCCACAGAGTGAGACCCTATCTCAAAAAAAAAAAAAAAAAAAAAAATCAAAACAGGAATGCATGCAGATTAAACTATGTGTCTGTATACAGTATGCAAACTTTAGCAAGTGCCAGGCACTTAGGCAGTAGTCTATAGCTGAAAAATAAGACATTCAGCACCACTTTTTAAGGTTTTGTGTCCTTGTAACTTTAGGCATTATTATTACAATATAACTTTGCTGGGACGTGAGAGTTAATAGATCCACATTTTAAAGTAGATTTTTTTTTTTAAATTTTCTAGAATGTGTCTGTGAAAACTACAAGCTGGCCGTAAACTGCTTTGTGAATAACAATGGTCAATGTCAGTGTACTTCAATTGGTGCACAAAATACTGTCATTTGCTCAAAGCGTGAGTAAAATATCCTTATTACCTGTAAGCTTTATTTTGACTTAATACTTCTTTAATTGATGTGCCTTGAGTTGGAAAGAGTTTTATTGGCTTAAATCTGAATCATGTTATAAAGTAAGTGTGGGAACACATAAGTTTCAAATAATCTTTGACCCTGGAACTTTAATTTTTTTTTTCGTGTAATCATGAAATCAGTTATTTTTCAGTTTGGCATTAAGGTTTCTTTTTCAGTGGCTGCCAAATGTTTGGTGATGAAGGCAGAAATGAATGGCTCAAAACTTGGGAGAAGAGCAAAACCTGAAGGGGCCCTCCAGAACAATGATGGGCTTTATGATCCTGACTGCGATGAGAGCGGGCTCTTTAAGGCCAAGCAGTGCAACGGCACCTCCACGTGCTGGTGTGTGAACACTGCTGGGGTCAGAAGAACCGACAAGGACACTGAAATAACCTGCTCTGAGCGAGTGAGAACCTAGTGAGTGGGGCTGCCAATACTACTTGTTTTCATGCTGTTCAGATTCATTTAATTAAATTCATTTTTGATTATGTAATACGATTTCATGGTTTAGAATTCAGAAGATATGAGTGTCCAGTGAAAAGCTTCCTTCTCATTCCAGTCCCCCCCGCTACCTAGTGGACCTCCATAGAATTGATGTTATTCATTATTCTATAACCTTCCAGAGATAGTTGATGAATTTGTTATATATCTATTTTGTTATTTTTACATAAGTGGTAGCATACTAGGTATAATTTTTCTTTTATATCTTTACTTAACATTATTCAGTATTTCATAATTGCATTAGTAGTAAATGTATGTAATTTAACCTATGTATTTGCTCATTGATTGTGTTTTAAAAGTGAGATATGCTTGTTTTAGGGATTGTTTAATGAAAAGGAACAGAAACCCACTCACGCTAGCTTAAGCAAAAAAAGACTTCATTGGAAGGGACTAGAAACTGGAAAGGATGTCAGGACCAAAGTGGGCACTTTCTGTTTTTCTATTTTGGTCTTCTAGAGCCTCGTTGTCAATTTTCTCTTTGTGCCCTTTCTTTTGTTTTTTCTTTTTTCTTTTCTTTTTTTTTTTTTTTGAGACGGAGTTTCCACTCTTGTTGCCCAGGTTGGAGTGCAGTGGCCCAATCTCAGCTCACTGCAACCTCTGCCTCCCGGGTTCAAGCAACTCTCCTGCCTTAGCCTCCTGAGTAGCTGGGACTACAGCTATACCACACCTGACTAATTTTTGTACTTTAGTAGAGATGGGGTTTCACCATGTTGGCCAGGCTGGTCTCCAACTCCTGACCTCAGGCAATCCACCTCCCAAAGTACTGGATTACAGGTGTGAGCCACCATGCCCGGCCCTTTCATGCCTTTTCATCTTTTCAGTTGAACAGGGCACGACACTGCCAGCTAAACTTTGACTTCATGTGACTTTATGTATTGTGCCCAGGGAACAGACGGTCAATATTAGAAAGGGTGTTCCCTCCTGGGTGTGTCCTTTATGAAGGATGTGTAAGGGAAGAAATTATGGGAATATCTACTGCATAAATTTTTTTTCTCTTAGTCCTTATAATTCGAGAATTTTAGGATTAGCTTATTAGGAAAATAGTATAAAAGACTGAGTTAGAGTTAACTGACATTGTCTTTTTACTTTATAGCTGGATCATCATTGAACTAAAACACAAAGCAAGAGAAAAACCTTATGATGGTAAAAGTTTGCGGACGTAAGTGCAATTAAATGCATCATATTATTCTTGCACAATTGGTGGCTCAAATCTTCCATCCTACACCATTAGAAAAACCAACTCTAAATGCTTTTTTATATTTCTGAAAAATAAAGTTACTTGAAATAGAGTTGCAAGAATAGCACAGAGATTCCGGGAATACACTTCACTCAGATTCACCAATTAACATTTTGGCACATTTGCTTTTTATATGTGTATGTGTGGATGAATATGTGTGTGTGCTTTATATTAGTGTATCTATGCATGTATAAATATTTTTCCCAGAAGCACATGAGAGCAAGTTGTAGACATTAGGCCCCTTTACTCCTAAGTACTTTAGTGTATCTTTTGCTAAGAACAAAAGGCATTCTTTTATATAAACCACTATACAATGATCAAATTTAGGAAATTTTTTTTTTTTAGACAGAGTCTCGCTCTGTCACCCTGGCTGGCGTGCAGTGGCGTGATCTCTGCTCACTGCAACCTCCACCTGCTGGGTTCAAGCGATTCTCCTGCCTCAGCCTCCCAAATAGCTGGGACTACAGGTGCCTGCCACCACGCCCTGCTAATTTTTGTAGTTTTAGTAGAAACAGGGTTTCACCATATTGGCCAGGCTGGTCTCGAACTCTTGAACTTGTGATCCTCCCACCTCCACCTCCCAAAGTGCTGGGATTACAGGTGTGAGTCACCATGCCCGGACAGGAAATTTAATGTTATATCACGTTGTGCCCATTTTCCCAATATTGTCCTTTGTAGTAATTTTTCCCCTCTGATTCAGGACCCAGTCCAAGATCATGTATCACATTTAGTTGTCGTGACTCTTTAGTCTCTTTTAATATTGAACAGTTTCTTGGCCTTTCTTTGTCTTCCATGAACTTGCTATTTTTGAAGAGCATGGGCAAGTCATTGTATATAATGTCCCTCAAATTTTGATTTGTCTGATGTTTCCTCTTTTTTTTAAATTTTTTGAGTTGGAGTTTCCTTTTTGTTGCCCAGGCTGAAGTGCAATGGCGCAGTCACTGCTCACCGCAACCTCTCCTTCCCGGATTCAAGCGATTCTCCTGCCTCAGCCTCCCGAGTAGCTGGGATTACAGGCATGCGCCACCATGCCTGGCTAAATTTTTTTGTATTTTTGGTAGACACGGGGTTTCTCCATGTTGGTCAGGCTGGTCTCGAACTCCCGACCTCAGGTGATCTGCCCACCTCAGCCTCCCAAAGTGCTGGGATTACAGGTGTGAGCCACCTCACCCGAGCCTTGATGTTTCCTCTTAACTAAAAACAGGTTATGCATTTTTGACAGGAAAACTACTTAAGCGATCTTGTGTCCTTTATAATACTTCACATTAGGAGTTGCATGATGTCAGCTTGTCCCTTTACTAGTAATGTAAACTTTGGTTAAAGTGGTATCCACCAGGTTTTTCCACTGTGACGTTACCATTCTCCCTTTGTAATCCATAAATAATCTATGGGCAGATACTTGGATACTAAGTAAATGTTCTTTTTCTAATTAAACTGGTACCCAGCAGTTTGAATATCAATGGATGATTCTAGCCTGAATCAATTATTATTATGATAGTTGCAAAATGGCAGAAAAATTTTAACTTTAATGACAATTTTAGACCCTGAGCTATCTGCTTAAAGAGCAGTGCTTCTTACTGTTGTGTGGTACAAACATTTTTTTTAATACAGATTTTAAATTCTTTACAGTGCACTTCAGAAGGAGATCACAACGCGTTATCAACTGGATCCAAAATTTATCACAAATATTTTGGTATGATTTTTTAATAAGTGAGCTTTAGCAGACAGTTGGTGAGACAGTATGTTTTGAGTATAAGGACAGCCAGTGATTTAAGTGGTGGTTAAATGCACTTACTGGAGCAACATTTTCAGATCTGAGTACTTAATGTGAATTTCCTGTTACTGTTTTTCTGTTTGTTTGTTTCTTTAAGACAGACTATTGCTCTGTTCCCCAGGCTGGAGTGTCATGGCAAGATCTCGGCTCACTGTAATCTCTGCCTCTAAGGTTCAAGCAATTCTCATGCCTCAACCTCCTGAGGAGCTGGGACTACAGGCACATGCCACCATGCCCAGCTAATTTTTGTATTTTTAGTGTCGACGGGGTTTTGCTATGTTGGCCAGGCTGGTCTCGAGCTCCTGGCCTCAAGTGATCTGCCTGCCTCAGCCTCTCAAAGTGTTAGGATTACCGGTGTGAGCCACCACGCCCGGCCCATTGTTTTTGGTTATCATTGTTTTCCTTCCATAGCCTTTGAAAAGCCTAGTTTTACCCCTAAAGAAAACGTAGTATCTCTTAGTATCTCTAAAACATTTGAGTTTTCTTATCCTGGAGAACCTGTCCCTGTGGATGAGCTCCAGCAACATCTTAAAGTAAATATGCACCAAAATTACTTTTGTTAAATGTAGTTTTGGTGCATATTTACTTTAGGATGTTACTGGAGCTCCCATCTTCTCTGCTTTAGGGAACTAGTCCTTAACCAGTTAGCCCTTACTTAACTCTTTAAACTCTGGTTTAAAAAATAAAAAGAAGCTTGAATAGTGTGACAGAACTCTTTAAAGGCAGTATGAATTTGTTCAAGACTCTTAAGAACATGATGGCCGGGCGCGGTGGCTCACGCCTGTAATCCCAGCACTTTGGGAGGCCGAGGCAGGTGGATCACAAGATCAGGAGATCGAGACCATCCTGGCTAACACAGTGAAACCCCGTCTCTACTAAAAACATACTAAAAAGTTAACCAGGTGTGGTGGCGGGCACCTGTAGTCCCAGCTACTCGGGAGGCTGAGGCAGGAGAATGGCGTGAACCCAGGAGGCGGAGCTTGCAGTGAGCCGAGATCATGCCACTGTACTCCAGCCTGGGCAACACAGAGAGACTCCGTCTCAAAAATAAAACAAAACAAAAAAAACAACATGGTAAATGCATACTGCGTTTTACCTTGCATTTCTTTTTCTTTCTTTTCTTCTTCTTTTTTTTTTTTTGAGATGGAGTTTCTCTCTTGTTGCCCAGGCTGGAGTGCAATGGCGCGATCTCAGCTCACCACAACCTCTGCCTCCCAGATTCAAGCAATTCTCCTGCCTCACCTTCCCTGGTAGCTGAGATTACAGGCATGTGCCACCACGCCCGGCTAATTTTGTATTTTTAGTAGAGATGGGGTTTCTCCATGTTGGTCAGGCTGGTCTTGAACTCCCGACCTCAGGTCATCTGCCCACCTCAGCCTCCCAAAGTGCTGGGATTACAGGCATGAGCCACTGCACCCGGCCTTACCTTGCATTTGTTTAGTAATTTAGTTTTAAAGTAGTTCTAATCCAAATAAAATACTTTCATATCTTATTTAAAAATCTTTTCAATATAAGAAAATTCTCTTAGGAAAAATTGTACATTGTAATTATGTTTGGTTGCATGGCTGTCTACTTCCCTTTGATAGATTTAGAGACCTCCCAAAGATTTCTTGATTAGTGATAAACTTAATTATCCACTAATGGAAAGGAACAGTGAGTGATGCATGTAGATTATAGAAAATCAAACACTGAATGTTCTGATTTCCAAATAATGTTATTTTCAAATGATTTTGATTATATTAGTATTAATTTGTATTATTCAATTTTTTCCCCAGTATGAGAATAATGTTATCACTATTGATCTGGTTCAAAATTCTACTCAAAAAACTCAGAATGATGTGGACATAGCTGATGTGGCTTATTATTTTGAAAAAGATGTGAGTATAATCTTCTTTATTCTATTCCTGTGTTCAGGAATGTAGTCTATCGTGCCTCAGTGAATTAAATATATTTCATCACCTTTTTCTCCACTTATAGATCAACCAAATGGTTCTGCTGCTGCCATTAATTTTGTCCTCCCTGTCACTCACATGCATCTTGCTTGTTTGTATATTTATGCCTCTTATCAAATTGTTCTGCCTAAAATATCTCTCCTCTTTCTTATAATTCTTATTTATTATCTACTTGGTGGTTACTTAGTTTGTGCATATATGCTCCCCTATGATATGTATAATTTACACAAATAAGAGTCTGTTAAAAAAGACTATGTAACTGGTATGATTAAAATATTTTGTTTAAACTTTAATATATTATAGTGAGGTATTTTCTGCTGAAATATGAGGTTTGCTTCAAAATAATCTGGGCAGGGGTGAAGGGATAAAAGGAAGAAGAGATGAAGTAAGAGAGGCTGTGTGTTGTCCTTGCATCTGGGTGATAGGTACATGGGCATCATTGCACTACTCTACATTCGTGTATGTTGAAAGGTTCCTGTAATAAACAGTTTTTTAAAGTTCCAATAGATTAGATTGTTATCACTAAAACCATAAAGATTCTTGGCAGCGGTTCTTTTGGCATACAATTTGTATTTAATTATATGTGGCCATGGTTGGTTTTCTTAAATATTTTTAATTCCTTTTCTCCTTTTCAATACAGGTTAAAGGTGAATCCTTGTTTCATTCTAAGAAAATGGACCTGACAGTAAATGGGGAACAACTGGATCTGGATCCTGGTCAAACTTTAATTTATTATGTTGATGAAAAAGCACCTGAATTCTCAATGCAGGGTCTAAAAGCTGGTGTTATTGCAGTTATTGTGGTGGTGGTGATAGCAATTATTGCTGGAATTGTTGTGCTGGTGAGTACAGAACAAGTAAAATTTCATTTAAGGGTATATTTTTTCAAGAAAAAGTAATAATGGCTGGGTGCGGTGGCTCACATCTGTAATCCCTACACTTCGGGAGGCTGAGACAGGTGGATCACTTGAGCCCAGGAGTTTGAGACCAGACTGGGCAACATGGCAAAACCTTATCTGTACTAAAAATACAAAAATTAGCCAGGCATGATGGCTTGCACCTGTGGTCCCATCTACTTAGGAGGCTGACATGGGAGTAGTCAGTTGAACCCAGGAGGTCAAAGCTGCAGTGAGCCATGATCACACCACTGCGCTCCAGCCTGGGCAACAGAGCAGGACCCTGTCTCAAAAAAAAAGAAAAAAGGTAATATGAAAAAGTAACATCCATATTCCAAAACATTCGGGGAAAAAAAATCTTCATTTTTAAATAATTTTTTATGGTGAATGAATGTATTGTATTTCTGGTCTCTGTTTACAAAAGTTATTTTATGAAGCAAGAAAGGACACTAATAGTAAAAAGCTGTGGCTCTGCACCTCACAGGCCAGTTAAATTGCCATCTAGCAGCAAGTGTCTTTCAGTTCTCACTGCAAACAATTCAACACCTAGTGCAAAATACCTGAACCCCCAAACCACTCAATGAGATGAAACGACAGAACACAAAGTTAACGTTAGCCATAGAAAAGAGTTAAAAGTGATATGTGAATCAATACTTCCAAGTAAAGATGAGCAAATTGAATTTAACAGTGCTTCAGCAAAAGAATGTATTGCTTGAAGAAGTAAAAGGTTTATTTTAGGAATGTAAGGATACTTCGGTATCAAGAAATCTTACTAACACTGGCCAGGTGTGATGGCTCAGGCCTGTAATCCCAGCACTTTGGAAGGCTGAGGCAGGTGGATCACTTGAGATCAGGAGTTCAAGACCAGCCTGGCCAATATGGTGAAATCCTGTCTCTACTGAACATACAAAAAATTAGCTGGGCGTGGTGGCACGTGCCTGTAATCCCAGCTGCTCAGGAGGCTGAGGCAGAAGAATAGCTTTAACCTGGGAAGCGGAGGTTGCAGTGAGCCAAGATCATGCCATTGCACTCCACCCTGGGTGATAGAGCAAGACTCTGTCTCAAAAAAAAATTAAAAAAAAAAAAAAGAGGCCAGGCACGGTGGCTCATGCCGGTACTCTCAGCACTTTGGGAGGCTGAGGCGGGTGGATCACGTGAGGTCAGGAGTTCGAGACCAGCCTGACAAACATGGAGAAACCCCATCTCTACTAAAAATACAAAATTAGCCGGGCATGGTGGCTCATGCTTGTAATCCCAGCTACTCAGGAGGCTGAGGCAGGAGAATCGCTTGAACCCAGGAGGTGGAGGTTGCGGCTGAGATCATGCCATTGCACTCCAGCCTGGGCAACAAGAGTGAAACTCCGTCTCAAAAAAAAAAGATCTTACTATACTAACACAACAGAATTCAGAAATAGGTTTGAGCGTATTTGGGAACTTAGATTTCCAGTTCAATCAACCATGTTTGGCTATCCATCTGGAACAAAACAAAAGTTGAATTCCTATTTCACTCCACCAGGCTGGCCATATTGCCCAGCTGTGTGAGGGTGGCATGTCCAGAGCACAACAGCAGGAAAGGAGTTGGGCAGTGTATCCATTTTCAAAGACATTTACATTTTTAAAAATATAAAAAAGTAAAGTCCCAAGAAAATTAATTGAGGGAATGTTTGTACAACATTGTGGTAGGGGAAACCATGTAAGGCAAGAAATCAGGAATCCATGAAAGAAAAGATACATATATGTGTATGTATATTTTGAGAGAGTGTCTTGCGGTGTCACCCAGGCTGCAGTGCAGTGGCATGATTATAGCTCACTGCAACCTCCAATTCCTGGACTTAAGTAATCCTCCTGACCCATCCTCCCAAGTAGCAAGGACTACAGATATGTGCCATCATACCTGGCTAATTTTTAAATTTTTAGTAGAGATGAGGTCTTGCTATGGCTGCCGAGGCTGAGCTTGAACTCCTGGGCTCAAGCAGTTCTTTTGGGTTAGCCTCCCAAACTGCTGGGATTACAGGCATGAGCCATTGTACCTAATCCTATATATATATATTTTGGCTTCATTAAAATTAAACATTTTATATGGCAAAGAAACCGTAAAGTAAAAAATATCAACGATAGGCATGAAAAAGATATGGTGCATAAAGCAAAAATGGATGTTATACATAATATACAAAGAGTTCTTACAAATTGATGAGGGAACCTAAAGAAAGAATGACAACAGGTAGGGATAGAGAGTTAATAGAAATTTCAGATGGCAAATGAACACGAGTTGTTAATGCTGGAAGTCTGATTGTCCTGTAGAAATAAATGAAAACACAAGTGCAGTAAGGAAGCACATTCAGTTATTGTATCATAGCATTGCTTATAAGAGTGAATCTGGCCAGGCGTGGTGGCTCACGCCTATAATCCCAGCACTTTGGGAGGCTGAGGCGGGCGGATCAACTGAGGTCAGGAGTCCGAGACCAGCCTGACCAACATGGAGAAACCCCGTCTCTACTAAAAATACAAAATTAGCCAGGCATTGTGGTGCATGCCTGTAATTCCAGCTACTCAGGAGGCTGAGGCAGGAGAGTCACTTGAACCCAGGAGGCGGAGGTTGTAGTGAGCCGAGATCATATCATTGCACTCCAGCCTGGGCAACGAGAGCAAAACTCCGTCTCAAAAAAAGAATAAAAACAAACAACAAAAAAAGTGAATCTGGAAAATAGCCTGAGTGTGTATCAGTAAGAGAGTAAATTGTGTTTCTTGTATCTACAATAGGGAATAATGTCAATGAGTTTGATCTTTATCTTTGGATCTGGAATGGTTGCTATGATGTTGATACAGGCTGTGCACAAGGTGTTGATGATACTGCATGATCCCATTTTTAGACCCCAAAACTTAGATGCATGTGTTTATGTACGATATTTGTATTAGTGTGGAAAAGGAGGATGTGGAAGAATGTACCCCAAACTGTTAAATTTCTTTCTTTTTTTTGGAATGGAGTCTCACTGGCCAGACGCAGTGGCTCACGCCTGTAATCCCAGCACTTTGGGAGGCCGAGGCGGGCAGATCACGAGGTCAGGAGATCGAGACCATCCTGGCTAACACGGTGAAACCCCATCTCTACTAAAAATACAAAAAATTAGCCGGGTGTGGTGGCGGGCGCCTGTAGTCCCAGCTACTTGGGAGGCTGAGGCAGGAGAATGGTGTGAACCCGGGAGGTGGAGCTTGCAGTGAGTCGAGATCGCACCACTGCACTCCAGCCTGGGGGACAGAGCAAGACTCCGTCTCAAAAAAAAAAAAAAAAAAAAAAAAAAAAAAAGAAATGGAGTCTCGCTGTGTTGCCCTGGCTGGAGTGCAGTGTCATGATCTCGGCTCACTGCAACCTCCGCCTGCCAGGTTCAATTGATTCTACTGCCTCACCCTCCTGAGTAGCTGGGACTACATGCGGAAGCCACCATGTCCGGCTAATTTTTGTATTTTTTAGTAGAGACAGGGTTTCACCATATTGGCCAGGCTGGTCTCGAACTCATTACCTTATGATCCGCCTGCCTGGGCCTCTCAAAGTGCTAGGATTACAGGCATGAGCTACTGTGCCTGGCTTCTTCTTTTTCTTCTTCTTCTTATTTATTTATTTTTTTTTGAGATGGAGTCTTGCTCTGTTGCCCAGGCTGGAGTGCAGTGGCACGATCTCGGCTCACTGCAACCTCTGCCTCCCAGGTTCAAGCCATTTTCCTGCCTCAGCTTCCCAAGTAGCTGGGACTACAGGCGTGCACCACCATACCTAGCTAGTTTTTTTTTGTATTTCTAGTAGAGATGGGGTTTCACCATGTTGGCCAGGCTGATCTCGAAATCCTGATGTCAGGTGATCTGCTCACTTCGGCCTCCCAAAGTGCTGGGATTATAGGCGTGAACCACCATGCCTGGCCTAAACTGTTAAATTTCTTTAAAGATGATTCATTGTTTCCTTTTTTTCTTTCTTTTTTGTTCTCCCATTGGATCCAGCATTGTTTTTGATTTTTTTTTTTTTTTTTTGGTTTGTTTCACTTGTGGTAGACTTTTTTTTTGTTTAGTAGTGAAAATTTTTATTTTATTTTATTTATTTATTTATTTATTTCAGACAGAGTCTCCTTCTGTTGCCCAGGCTGGAGTGCAATGGTGCACGATCTTGGCTCACTGCAACCTCTGCCTCCCGGGTTCAAGCTATTCTCCTGCCTCAGCCTCCCGAGTAGATGGGATTACAGGCGCCTGCCACCATGCCTGGCTAATTTTTATATCTTTAGTAGAGATGGGGTTTCACAATATTGGCCAGGCTGGTCTTGAACTCCTGACCTAAAGTGATCCACCCACCTTGGCCTCCGAAAGTGGTAAGATTACAGGCATGAGCCACTGTGCCTGGCCTATTTTATTTTTATTTTTTTTTTAGAGATGGAGTCTCACTCTGTCACCTAGGCTGGAGTGCAGTGGCGCCATCTCGGCTCACTGCAACTTCTGCTTCCTGGGTTCAAGTGATTTTCCTGCCTCAGCCTCCAGAGTAGCTGGGATTAAGGCGCCCGCCACCACGCCTGGCTGATTTTTTTGTATTTTTAATAGAGTCGGGGTTTCATCATGTTGGCCAGGCTAGTCTTGACCTCCTGACCTCAAGTGATCCGCCCACCTTGGCCCCACAAAGTACTGGTGAGCCACCACGCCCAGCCCACCTTATTTATTTTTAAGAGACAGGGTCTTACTCTGTAGCCCAGGCTGGAGGGCAGTGGTGCAATCTCCACTCACTGCAACCTCTGCCTCCCGGATTCAAGCAATTCTGGTGCCTCAGCCTCCTGAGTAGCTGGGACTACAGGTGTGCACCATGACACCTGGCTAATTTTTGTATTTGTAGTAGAGATGGGGTTTCACCATGTTGGCTGGGCTGCTCTGAAACTCCTGACCTCAGATGATCCTCCTGCTTCGGCCTTCCAAAGTGCCGGGATTACAGGCATGAGCCACTGCACCGGCGTGAAATTTTTAATTTAAGAAACAATAAATGTTTATGGATAGATGTTAAAATTAGTTTTTTCCAGATCAAAATTATGTCCATTAAAAGCATATATGTCCGTTTAGATAACCTTTTTTTGAGTAGCAGTCCTAAAACAATAGTTGTCTTTCTTCCACTCAGGTTATTTCCAGAAAGAAGAGAATGGCAAAGTATGAGAAGGCTGAGGTAAATGGATTACTTACCTAAATAGAAAGGCCCCTGTTGAATCTCTTACTCCTAATCACTCTACCTTCCTACACACTGATGCATTTCACTTATGCTGGAGTCCCTGTATACTTTTGTGTTTAGGTTCTTAGGGACAGTCTTAGAATGTGCTCTTACCTAAATCTTCCTGCGTGAGTCCCATGGCAGATCACCATCTATTTTCTGCCTCATAGAAGAGTGGAATGGGAAGCCTATGGTTTTTATTTTACAAAGCGTCAACATCTAACAGAATCTTCTAAAGGCATACTCCAGTGGATTCACCTTGGAGAAACTCATTGTGACTAATGATCTGATTTATTATCTCTATGCCAGTGAAATAATCATTTAATATGAACTTAATTTGTCATAATCTATTGTGTACTAACTAGTCATCTATACTAGTATGACATCAAAGTGTCAGATTGTTAGTGTGTTTTAGTCCCTTAGAATTGAATATGAACACTTGTCCTTGAACCCTATCAATAACATTTTTCATATATCTATCAATTTTTGTGTATCTTTGTAGTTGTATATGGGCCACTTACTAATATTTTAGCAAGTAATAAAAATAGAAATGTTAAGGAATATTGGAAAAAATCTAATAGAACCAGAAAGTTCTAGCATTTTTTTCCCATTCTGTAGTAGGTCATCTGGCTTATTTTGTTTGGTGACCATGAGTCTAGAAGACTAACCCTGAATTGAACTGTAACAGACAGGCAGAATGACAATGTAGGGTTGTAGTGCAGAGCAGTACAGACCTGGGTTTGGCTGGACAAAGTTATATAACCTCTTTAAGCCTCCATGTTTCCTCATCTGTAAAATGAGGATAATAGATAGTATGGACCTGTTGCAAGGATTAAATATAATCGGTGTAAAGTGTTGGTCCCATGCTTGCCACATAAGAAAATATTTGTCAACAGAGTAGTAGTCATCGTTATCATTGTCTCAGTTTGCCTGTAACTAGTTGTGTGATCTGAGACAATAATTTTGAACTTGAGTTTCCCCACATATAAAATGAACGATTGATAATAGAAAGTAAATCAATTTTTTCCTAGCCTTAAAAATAGTATGCATTTAATAAAAATCTTATTCTTAAAGATCTAGCTTACCTCCAACTTGCCCTAGTCACTTTGGCGATCTTGTCTCTAAATAGAACCTTGAAAACACTTAAATGTGTGTTTCCTTGCAATATAGCTTTTTCTTTTTTTATTTAAATAAGTCTTATAAACGTGGAAAAAATTATCTTGTGTTCCTTTAATTTCATTTTTATTTAATACTATTTTCAGAATGAACAAAAGATTGAAAAATTATTTAGAAATTCTTTCTGTACTTTTTCCTGTTTCAGATAAAGGAGATGGGTGAGATGCATAGGGAACTCAATGCATAACTATATAATTTGAAGATTATAGAAGAAGGGAAATAGCAAATGGACGCAAATTACAAATGTATGTGCATGGGACGAAGACATCTTTGAAGGTCATGAGTTTGTTAGTTTAACATCATATATTTGTAATAGTGAAACCTGTACTCAAAATATAAGCAGCTTGAAACTGGCTTTACCAATCTTGAAATTTGACCACAAGTGTCTTATATATGCAGATCTAATGTAAAATCCAGAACTTGGACTCCATAGTTAAAATTATTTATGTGTAACGTTCAAATGTGTGCATTAAATATGCTTCCACAGTAGTTTGAAAAACTATCTGATTTGTGATTGAAAGCTGCCTTTCTATTTACTTGAGTCTTGTACATACATACTTTTTTATGAGCTATGAAATAAAACATTTTAAACTGAATTTCTTAACTTGGACATTTCAAATTTCTTCTTTTTCTTTCTTTTTTTTTTTTTTGAGACGGAGTCCCACTCTGTTGCCAGGCTGGAGTGCAGTGGCACAATCTCGGCTCACTGCAACCTCCGCCTCCTAGGTTCAAGCGATTCTTCTGCCTCAGCCTCCCAAGTAGCTGGGACTACAGGCGCCCACCACCATGCCTGACTAATTTTTTTATTTTTAGTAGAGACGAAGTTTTACCATATTGGCCATACTGGTCTCTAACTACTGACCTCGTTATTGGCCCACCTCTACCTCCCATAGTGCTGGGATTACAAGCGTGAGCCACCAAGCCCGGCCTCTTTGTTTTTTTGTTTTTTCTTTCTTTTTTTTTTTTTTTTTGAGACAGGATCTTGCTCTGTAGCCTAGGCTGGAGTGCAGTGGCATGATCTTGGCTCATTGCAGGGTTCAAGCGATTCTCCTGCCTCAGCCTACCAAGTAGCTAGGATTTCAGGTGCCCACCACCATGCCCGGCTAATTTTTGTATTTTTAGTAGAGACAAGTTTTCTTTTTCTTCTTTTCTTTTTTTTTTTTTTTGGTGAGACAGAGCCTTACTCTGTTGCCCAGGCTGGAGTGCAGTGGCACGATCTCGGCTCACTGCAACTTCTGCCTCCCGGGTTCAAGCAATTCTCCTGCCTCAGCTTCCCAAGTAGCTGGGACTACAGATGTGCACCACCGTGCCCGGCTTATTTTTGCATTTGTAGTAGAGACGGAGTTTCGCCATGTTGGCCAGGCTGATCTCGAACTCCTGACCTCAAATGATCCACCCACCTTGGTCTCCCAAAGTTCTGGGATTACATGCGTGAGCCACCGTGCCTGGCCCTATTTACTCTTTATTAAGTGGAAGTGGATCATCATAAAGGTCTTGATCCTCATAGTTTTCACTTTGAGTAGGCTGAGGAGGAGGAAGAGGAAGGGTGGTTCTTGCTCTCTCCGGGTGGCAGAGGCAGAAGAGGTAGAGGAGGTAGAAGGGCAGGTGCACACTGGGTGTAACTTTTATTGAATAAAATGTGTTTAAATGTACCCGCACAATTCAAACCCATGTTCAGGGTCAGTTGTAGTTGTGACAGACCCAATGGCCCACAGAGTCTAAAATGTTTATTGGAAATGTTTGCTGACCCCTGCTCTAGGATGCTGGGGGAAAGCTATTCCTAGGTAGGTGTCTCAGCAGACACGGAAAGCAGCCTATAATATTGCCCCAGCAGGTGGGGTATGGGACAGATGCTCAGGGAGGCTGCTGGCTGCTGTCCACTGCAGGCCCAGAAGCATCCGGGAGAAGCCACCCCATGCTGCAAGAGCCAGATGATGGAGCAGCCCTGGATGCTGCAGGAGCCTGTCAAACCAGGACACCAGAGCTAGGAAACAAAACCTTCCTTTTCAGTGCCTCTCTAGCACCCTCTGCTGACAGAGCTTCAGATTCATTTTCACAGAGAGGTGCAAAGGGTGAATTTGTTTTTTAGTTTTGTGTGTGTGTGTGTGTGTGTGTTTTTTGAGATGGAGTTTTCACTCTCGTCTTCCAGGCTGGAGTGCAATGGCACGATCTCAGCTCACTGCAACCTCCACCTCCCAGGTTCAAGTGATTCTCCTGCCTCAGCCTCCCAAGTAGCTGAGATTATAGGCACCCACCACTACACTTGGCTAATTTTTTTTTTTTTTTTTTTTGGTAGAGATGGGGTTTCATCTTGTTGGCCCAGGCTGGTCTTGAACTCCTGACCTCAGGTGATTCGCCTGGCCTGAATTTGAAACTAAGAGGCAATAAATTAATAACTGGCACACTCTTCAACCCATTGCCTTCTAGACTCTCTCCTGTCTCTTGTGAAGCTACTTTCGCTAAGGTCAACACTGACCTGCTAATTGCTAGTGATCCTCTTCCCCCGGTGTTGAATCATTTGCTTTCTCTGCAGCTTATCGCCATGATGACTTCCCCATTCTCTACCCTAGTGTGTTTTCTTTTTTTTCCTTTGGCTTCACTGGCATGAATCTCTCCTGATTTTTTTCCTCTTCTACTGATTCTGTAATACTGATGTTCCCAGAATTTGTCCTTAGTTCTATTTTTTCTCCCTTTTTCTTCCTGGAGGATTTCATCCATTCTCTTGCCTTTGTTATCTTCTGTGAGGCTCAATGAGAACAGAAGCACCATCTCCATTTCTGTTCTTTTTTCCTGAGATCTATAGTAAAGTATGTATATTTCACATAACTAGTTTTTAATGATTTAATCATCTTCATCCACAAACGTATTTTATAGCTTGTATTCTCAGAATCAATTGATGGCATTGCCATGAACCAAGTCCCAAATTCCTTCTCTTTTACTTCCTCCATTGTTTAGTCGCTAGACCCTGTGATTCTCCCTGAGAAATAAATGCTCCTCTAAACTGCCTTCTCTTACACACTTTCCCTGGTCTCTTTATCAACAATGTATTCCCTCTCCAGCCCAAACCTCATATTGCTCCCAGGATTATTTGCCTAAAGTTGATCACAGCACTTTTTTACAACACAAGGTGTACCCCTTTCCCCTGCCAGAGGGGCATATATAAAGCCTTTCAGTCTGGCCCTGTAGTGAGCACCTTTTCTCCTTTTGGCTGTCTGGCATCCCATCTCCTCCGCAATTTGGGAAGAATTATCTGCATGTTTTGTGAGAGCGAGGTCTCTACCTCCCTCTTCAGAAGTTTAAGGGCAGAGATCTCTCATAGTTCTCAGCATCCAGGGCACAGGCACCCCCACACAGGACTTGCAGTCTTGTGATGGAAAGAAGTAAGAACAGTTGAGAAAACACCCATGGGCAGTGGTGGCATTTGACCAATGGCAGTTATAGGCATGTTGCAGTGGTGGCATCCCAGCCCTTGGTCATCTCTGCCCTACGTGACACTGTGGCCATCCAGCTGTGGTTGCTCTGCTTGGCCTCCCTTGGCTGCTGATTCCTCTCCCCTCCCATTGCCAATACCCTGCTCCAGAGCTTTATCACATGCCTGGATTAATTTAATTTCTGACTTTCCCAATACCAAATTCTCCCCACTCTCAATCCTTTCCCAACGTAATTCCCAGAATAACTAAAATCTAGTCACAATCTACCTTATTTCTCACTGTATCTCCAATACATCAAGTTTTCCTGCATTTAAGATTTCCCTTCCCATTCCTCAAATGTTCCTGTTCTTCCTCCTTCCTTCCTCCCTCCGTCCCTCCCTCCCTTTCTTCCTTTCTTCCCTTCTTTTTTTTTTCTTTTTTTTCCCTGAACAGGGTCTTGCTCTCTTCCCAGTCTGGAGTGCAGTGGCACAAACACAGCTCACTGTAACCTCTACCTCCAGGGCTGAAGTGATCCTCCCGCCTCAGCCTTCTGAGTATATATAGGACCACAGGTGTGCACCACTGCACCTGGCTAATTTTTTAAATTATTATTTTTTTGAGTCAGAGCCTTGCTCTGTAGCCCAGGCTGGAGTGCAGTGGTGCAATCTTGGCTCACTGCAACCTCTGCCTTCTGGGTTCAAGCAATTCTTGAGCCTCGGCCTCCTGAGTAGCTGGGATTATAGGCACCCACCACCACACCCAGCTAATTTGTTGTATTTTTAGTAGAGATAGGGTTTCACCATGTTGGCCAGGCTGAAATAATTTTATAATTTTTTTGTAGAGACAGGGTCTCACTGTGTTGCCCAGGCCAGTCTCGAACGCCAGGACGCAAACATCCTCCTACCTTGGAGGATGCAATACCGAAGTGTTAGGATTACAGGTGTGAGCCACTGTGCCTGGGCCCTCTGTCCTTCTATACCTTGACTTGGGTTCTATCTACCTTGGAGGATGCAATACCGAAGTATTGGGATTACAGGCGTGAGCCACTGTGCCTGGCCCCTCTGTCCTTTTATACCTTGACTTGGGTTCTGTCCTGCCTTTGCTTATGTTCTTTCTTAGGCTTGGGAAACCCTCTGCTTAGTCAAGGCCTAGCAGATCTTCTTTTACAAATCCTTTCACCACTTTAACCTCATGTTTTTCTACTATCAACACTAACAGCACTTTTGGTAGATACACTTTCCCAATTCTTTCCTACCATCCTAAGACATGTTCCCCCTGCCTCATTAAAAATTCCCACTGAAGGCTGGGTGCTGTGGCTCATGCCTGTAGTCCCAGCACTTCAGAGGCCAAGGCAGGCGGATCACCTGAGCTCGGGAGTTTGAGACCAGCCTGACCAACATGGAGAAACCCCGTCTCTACTAAAAATACAAAAGATTAGCTGGGCATGGTGGTGCATGCCTGTAATCCCAGCTACTCAGGAGGCAGAGGCAGGAGAATTGCTTGAACCTGGGAGGTGGAGGTTGCGTTGAGCTGAGATCGTGCCATCACACTCCAGCCTGGGTGACAGCAAGACTCCGTCTCAAAAAAAAAAAAAAAATTTCCACTGAAGGCGGGGTGTGGCAGCTCAAGTCTGTAATCCTAGCACTTTGGGAGGCTGAAGCGAGAGGACTGCTTGAGGCCAGGAGTTCAAGACCAGCTGAGCAACATGACAAGATGCCCAATCTCTAAAAAAATAAAAATAAATAAAAATTCCCACTGATCTTAGCCTTCTAACAAGCTACCATTCCCATCTCTCTTTTTCCTTCTTATCAAACTTTATTTTTTATTTATTTTTGAAATGGGGTCTCAGCCTGTCGCCCAGGCTGGAGTGCAGTGGCGCAATCTTGGCTCATGGCAACCTCCTGAGATGGGATAATTCCCTTGACCTTGACCCCCTTCGTGGGCTGGAACTGGAGTGGCTCCTTTCAGCCCACTGCTGGCCACTTTTTGGAAGAGGAAATGTGTGAGCAAGCAGTGTGGGAACCAGAGTGAACGAATGCTGGAACTGGTTGGTCGATCCTCTCTGGCGGGAGCAGGCTATGTACGGCCCTGGCAGCAGCGTCCAAGCCCCTGCCCTCTTGGCACCTGGATTCTTGTCTGGCGTCCAGGAAGAATCAGGACAAAGGAATGGACTGAAGGGGTAGTGTATGCGGAGGATTTTACTGGGTGATGGGAATGGCCCTCAGTGGGATGGCAGCTGGAATGGAGATGGTGCAGGAGGTACCCTCCGAAGTTAGCTGCGTCTGTCTGCAGTCTCTGACACTCAGTAGCTTCTCTGCTCGCTGCTCAGCCACTTATGTTGCTCTGCCAGCTGAAGTCATTATGGGCACAGGATAGGGGCATGGCAGGCCAACAAGGTAACATTTGAGCAGAAAAATGGGGTCAGCTGTTTTCACTTAGGGCCATGGTTCCAGGACTTAGGGGTGGGGTTTGGCCAGTAGCCCAGCCATTCTGTACCACTCTGCCTCCCAGGCTTAAGCCACCCTCCTACCTCAGCCTCCCAAGTAACTGGGACTACAGGAACCCACCACCACGTCTGGCCATTTTTTTTGTATTTTAGTTGAGATGGGGTTTCACCATGTTGGCCAGGCTGGTCTTGAAATCCTGACCTCAGGTGATCCACCCACTCAGCCTCCCAAAGAGCTGAGATTACAGGCATGAGCCACTATGCCCGGCCCCTTTCTTATCAAACTTTAAAAGGGAACTAGCCCATTCTGCTTTCAGAATGAACTGTTCAACCTACAGAGTTTCCGTTCCCCATGTCAACCAACCAAACAGCTTTCTCAAAAAATGACTTAATGGCCGGGCGCGGTGGCTCATGCCTGTAATCCCAGCACTTTGGGAGGCCGAGGTGGGTGGATCACCTGAGGTTGGGAGTGCGAGACTAGCCTGACCAACATGGAGAAACCCCGTCTCTACTAAAAATACAAAATTAGCAGGACGTGGTGGCACATGCCTGTAATCTCAGCTACTCAGGAGGCTGAGGCAGAAGAATTGCTTGAACTCAGAAGGCAGAGGTTGCGATGAGCTGAGATTGCCCATTACACTCCAGCCTGGGCAATAAGAGCGAACCTCTATCTCAGAAAAAAAAAAATTCAGACCCTTTGTCCATTTTTACTTTTTATTTTATTTTATTTATTTGGAGACAGGGTCTCGCTCTTTCCAGGCTGGAGTGCAGTGGCGCGATCTTGGCTCACTGCGTTCTCCGCATCCTGTGTTCAAGCCATTCTCCTGCTTCAGTCTCCCAAGTAGCTGGGATTACAGGCACCCACCACCACAGCTGGCTAATTTTTTGTATTTTTTTAGTAGAGATGGGGTTTTTACCATGTTGGTCAGGCTGGTCTCAAGTGCCTGACCTCCAGTGATCCGCCCGCCTCGGACTCCCAAAGTGCTGGGATTACAGGGGTAAGCCACCGTGCCCAGCCGCTTTGTCCATTTTTAAATTGAGTTCTTTATCTTCGTATCATTAAGATGTAAGATGTATATGTTCTGGATACACAAGCCTATTATCAAGTATAAGTTTTGAAAATAATTTCTTGGCTGGGTGCAGTGGCTCACGCCTGTAATCCCAACACTTTGGGAGGCCAAGGCAGGCGGATCACTTGAGGTCAGGAGTTTGAGACCAGCCTGGCCAACATGGTGAAACCCCATCTCTACTAAAATACAAAAATTAGCTGGGCGTGGTGGTACACGCCTGTAATCCTAACTACTCAGGAGGCTGAAGTAGGAGAATTGCTTGAACCCAGAAGGCAGAGGTTGCAGTGAACCGAGATTGTGCCACTGCACTCCAGCCTACATGACAGAGCAAGACTCAGTCTCAAAAACAAAACAAAACAAAATTTATACGATAAATAAATAAATAAATAAATAAATCAGTTTCAACACCAGCTGGTGCAGGGGGAGGGCAGGAATAAATGGAAATAATTTCTCCAAGAAAATACAGAGAACATAAAAAGATACTCAACATTATTAGTCATTCGGGAAATGCAAATCAAAACACAATAAGATACCATTTTCCACACACTAGGATAGCAATAATCAAGAACACAATATAATAACAAGCATTGGTGAGACTTTGGAGAAGTTGGAACCCTCATACATTGCTGATGAGAAAGTAAAATGTTGCAATTGTTTTGGAAAATATTTTGGCAGTTACTCAAAATGTTAAACATAATCATATGGGTTGTAGTTTAACATAAGTATTACAGTTAAACATATGTTAAAAGGCTGGGGCCCGGTGGCTCACATCCCAGCACTTTGGGAGGCCAAGGCAGGCGGATCACCTGAGGTCGAGAAGTTCCAGACCAGCCTGACCAACATGGAGAAACTCTATTCTACTAAAAATACAAAATTAGCTGGGCATGGTGGCACATGCCTGTAATCCCAGCTACTTGGAAGGCTGAGGCAGGAGAATCGCTTGAACCTGGGAGGTAGAAGTTGTGGTGAGCCGAGATCTTGCCATTGCACTCCAGCCTGGGCAACAAGTGAAACTCCGTCTAAAAAAAAAAAAGGTTAAAACTATGAGCCAGCAATTCCACTTCAAGGTATACATCTAAGGGCAATAAAAACATGTCCGCATACAAACTTGTACACAAATGTTCACAGCAGCATTATTCATAATGGCCAAAGAGTGGAAATAACCCAAATGCCTACCAAATGATGAAGAGATAAATAAAATATAGCCATACAGTGAAATATTTAGTAATAAAAAGATGTGAAGTACTGATACATGCTACAACATGGATTAATGTTAAAAATATGCTAAATGAAAAAAGCCAGTCACTAAAGACCCTATATTGTATGATTCCATTTATATGAAATGTCCAGAAGAGACAAATCTATAGAGACAGAAAGTAGATTAGTGGTTGTCAAGGGCTGGGGAGGAGGACATGAAGAGTGACTGCTAATGAGTATGAGGTTTCTTTCTGGAGTGACAAACTTCTAAAATTAGATTGCAGTGATGATTATGCAACTCTATTAATATACTAAAAGCTATTGAATTGTACACTTTAAATGGGTGGATTGTATGGCATGTGAATTATATCTCCATAAAGCTGGGTTTTGTTTTTTGTTTTTTGTTTTTGTTTTTGAGACAGAGTCTTGCTCTGTCACCCAGGCTGGAGTGCAGTGGCGAAATCTCAGCTCACTGCAACCTCCGCCTCCCAGGTTCAAGCGATTCTCCTGCCTCAGCCTCCCGAGTAGCTGGGACTACAGGTGAGCACCACCAAGCCTGGCTAATTTTTGTATTTTTAGTAGAGATAGGGTTTCGCCATGTTGGCCAGCTGGTTTTGAACTCCTGGCTAACATGGTGAAACCCCGTTTCTACTAAAAATACAAAAAATTAGCTGGATGTGGTGGCACCCTCCTGTAATCCCAGCTACTCGGGAGGCTGAGGCAGGAGAATCGCTTGAACCTGGGAGGTGGAGGTTGTAGTGAGCCGAGATTGCACCATTGCACTCCAGCTTGGGCAACGAGAGCGAAACTCTTGTCTTAAAAAAAAAAAAAAAAACAAACTCACACACACACAAAAGATTATTTAGGCCAAGTGGGGTTGCGCATGCCTGATGCCTGTAATCCTAGCACTTTGGGAGGCTGAGGCGGGCGGATCACCTGAGGTCAGGATTTCGAGACCAGCCTGGCCAACATGGCAAAACCCCATCTTTACTAAAAAAATACAAAAATAAGCCAGGCGTGGTGGTATGAGCCTGTAGTCCCAGCTACTTGGGAGGCTGAGGCAGGAGAATAGCTTGAACCTGGGAGGTGGAGGTTGCAGTGGACTGAGACTGAGCCACTTCACTCCAGCCTGGGTGACAGAGCGAGACTCCATCTCAAAAAAAAAAAAACCCAGCCATGTTGAGGTGATAATTTTACTGGATTCTATCAATCATGCTATGTCTTCCAGTTATATTTTTGCAAAATTCCTCTTATTTTCAGAAATTCAGTTTCCCATGTGGGAGTGGAAAGTATATAAAATATCTGTGGGCCGGGCGCGGTGGCTCACGCTTGTAATCCCAGCACTTTGGGAGGCCGAGGCGGGCGGATCACGAGGTCAGGAGATCGAGACCACGGTGAAACCCCGTCTCTACTAAAAATACAAAAAATTAGCCGGGCGTGGTGGCGGGCGCCTGTAGTCCCAGCTACTCGGAGAGGCTGAGGCAGGAGAATGGCGTGAACCCGGGAGGCGGAGCTTGCAGTGAGCCGAGATCGCGCCACTGCTCTCCAGCCTGGGCGACAGAGTGAGACTCCGTCTCCAAAAAAAAAAAAAAAAATTAATTAATTAACTAATTAATTAAATAAAATAAAATATCTGTAAGACAACTGAGACATGAATAATACAGGGTAGTTGTGGGAGAATAGAAAATTCCAGGCAGGAGGCCGGGCATGGTAGTTCACACCTGTAATCCCAGCTACTCAGGAGGCTGCGGCTGGAGAATCGCTTGAACCCAGGAGGCGGAGATTGCAGTGACTGGAGATCATGCCATTCCACTCCAGCCTGAGTAATAGGAGGGAAACTCCGTCTCGAAAAAAAAGGCCGGCGTGATGGTGCATGCCTCTAATCCCAGGTACTCGGGAGGCTGAGGCAGGAGAATTGCTTGAACCCCGGAAGCAGAGGTTGCAGTGAGCCGAGATCATGCCATTGCACTCCAGCCTGGGCAACAACAGCAAAACTGTGTCTCAAAAAAAGAAAAAAGAAAAAAGTGTTTATTTATTTATTTTTGAGATGGAGTCTCACTCTGTTCTCAGCTCACTGCAACCTCTGCCTCCTGGGTTCAAGTGATTCTCCTGCCTCAGCCTCTCAAGTAGTTGGGATTACAGGCATGCACCACCACACCAACTAATTTTTTTTTTGAGACCGAGTCTCACTCTGTTGTCCAGGCTGGAGTGCAGTGGAGCAATCTCAGCTCACTGCAACCTCTGCCACCTGGGTTTAAAGTGATTCTCCTGCCTCAGCGTCCCCAGTAGCTGGGATTACAGGCACCTGCCACTGCATCTGGCTAATTTTTGTATTTTTAGTAGAGACAGGGTTTCACCATCTTGGCCAGACTGGTCTTGAACTCCTAACCTCGTGATCCACCCGCCTCAGCCTCCCAAAGTGCTGGGATTACAGGCCTGAGCCACTGCACCCGGCCTAATTTTTGTAATTTCCGTAGAAATGAGGTTTCACCGTGTTGGCCAGGCTGGTCTTGAACTCATGACCTCAAATGATCCACCTGCCTTGGCCTCCTAAAGTGCTTGGGTTACAGGGGTGAGCCACTGTGCCCGGCCCTGGCCTGATCTACTTTAAATAAGAATTTATCAGCCAGGCTCAGTGGCTCACTCCTGTAATCCCACTTTGGAAGGGCCTAGGCAGGTGGATTGCTTGAGTCCAGGAGTTCAAGACCAGTCTTAACATGGTGAAACCCTGTCTCTTATAAAAATATAAAAATTAGTGGGGCATGGTGGGCTGCACCTGTAGTTTCAGCTACTTGGGAGGCTGAGGTGAGAGAGTCACCTGAGCCTGGGGAAGTGGAGGCTTCAGTGAGCTCTGATCATACCACCGCAATCTAGCCTGGGCAACAGTTAGACCCTGTCTCAAAAAAATAAATAAATTAAAAAAAGAATTTATCATGAATAGTTAATACATGTACATGGTTGGAAACAAAGGATATTGTTAAAACAGTTTCAGCTGGGCACGGTGGCTCACACCTGTAATCCCAGCACTTTGGGAGGCCGAGTTGGGTGGATCATGAGGTCAGGAGATCGAGACCATCCTGGCTAACAAGGTGAAACCCTGTCTCTACTAAAAATACAAAAAAATTAGCCGGGCGTGGTGGCAGGAGCCTGGGAAGCTGAGGCAGGAGAATGGAGTGAACCTGGGAGGCGGAGCTTGCAGTGAGCCGAGATCACACCACTGCACTCCAGCTTGGGCAACAGAGTGAGACTCCGTCTCAAAAAACAAACAAACTAACAGTTTCTTAGACAAATTGATTACAAGTGCATATCAAATTTTAATTTCAAGCTCGTTTCCTTTCCAAGCAGGCTAAATATTCCTCTTAGACATTTTGTAGAAAAGAAGCATGTTAGAATCATTAGTATTAGCCTGGAGAAAGCAAACAATGTCTGGAATCATTAGCTATCTTCTAAGTCTGGTTAAAGGTAACTGTCTTGTGCCAAGGCTGACAGTGAGCTAAATGAACTTTTTTTTTTTTTCATCTTGCTCTGTTGCCCAGGCTAGAGTGCAGTGGTGCGATCATAGCTCAATGCAGCCTTAAACACCTGGACTTAAGGAATTTTTCCACCTCGGCCTCCCAAGGACTACAGGTACATGCCTGGCTAGTTTTTTAAACTTTTTTTTTTTTTTTTTTTTGAGACAGAATCTTGCTTTGTTGCCCCCACTGGAGTGAAGTAGTGTGATCTTGGCTCACTGCAACCCCCACCTCCCGGGCTCAAGCTATCCTCCTGCCTCAGCCTCCCAAGTAAATAGAACTACAGGCATGTGCCACCAAGCCTGACTAATTTTTGCATTTTTAGTAGAGATAAGGTTTCACCATGTTGCTCAGGCTGGTGTTGAACTCCTAAGCTTAAGCGATCCTCCCACCTCAGCCTACCAAAGTGCTGGTATTACAGGCATGAGCTGCTGTGCCTGCCTTACAGTTTTTTATAGAGATGAGATCTTGCTATGTTGCCAGGCTGGTCTCCAACTCCTGGGCTCAAGTGCTCCTCTGGCCTCAAGTCTTCTAAAATGTTGGGACTACAAGCATGAGACACCATGCCTGGCCAACTCATTAAAGTCTATCAGAAATGGTAGCCCTCTAAAGGGGTAGCACATGACATCAGACTATAATACTCAGGTTTGAGGCTGGGTGTGGTGGCTCACACCTGTAATCCCAGCACTTTGGGAGGCCGAGGTGGACGGATCACTTGAGATCAGGAGTTCCAGACCAGCCTGGCCAATATTGTGAAACCCATCTCTACAAAAATTACAAAAATTAGCCAGGTGTGATGGTGTGCACCTGTAGTCCCAGCTATTTGGGAGGCTGAGGCAGGAGAATCACTTGAAATCAGCGGGGGTGGAGGTTGCAGTCAGCCGAGATTGTGCCACTGCACTCCAGCCTGGGAGACAGAGTGAGACTGAAAAAAATAAAAATAAAAATATAAAATAAATAAAACTCAGGTCAGAAACACATCTTCTTTCTCAGTATACAGTCTTGCTGCAGATTCTGTAAGCACACAGACGGTTAAGCATACAGAATCTGGAAGAAGACTGGATTCTAGATCTATCACTTACTAGCTCTGTGATCTGGCGCAAGGCCAGGCAATTGAATTTTAACCCGTAGGCCTGAGATTTCTTTCTTTTTTTTTTCTTTTGAGACAGAGTCTCGCTCTGTCGCCCAGGCCGGAGTGTAATGGTGTGGTCTCGGCTCACTTTAACCTCTGCCTCCCGGATTCAAGCGATTCTCCTGCCTCAGCCTCCTGAGTAGCTGGGATTACAGGTGCCCGCCACCATGCCAGGCTAATTTTTGTATTTTTAGTAGAGATGAGGTTTCACCATGTTGGCTAGGCTGATCTTGACCCGCTGACCTCGTGATCCTCCCGCTTCAGCCTCCCAAAGTGCTGGGATTACAGGCGTGAGCCACTGCGCCCCCTAGAGATTTCTAAATTGAGCTGATTGTCAGGAACATCCAGGGAGCTTTCAAAAATGATTCCAGGCTAAGGCCGGGCGGGGTGGCTCACGCCTATAATCCCAGCACTTGGGGAGGCCGAGGTGGGTGGATCACCAGAGGCTGGGAGTTTGAGACCAGCCTGACCAACTTGGAGAGACCCCCCCCATCTCTACTAAAAATACAAAAATTAGCCGGGCGTGGTGGCGCATGCCTGTAATCCCAGCTACTCCGGAGGCTGAGGCAGGAGAATTGCTTGAACCCAGGAAGCGGAGGTTGCAGTGAGCCGAGATTGCGCCATTGCACTCCAGCCTGGGCAACAAGAGCAAAACTCTATCTCAAACAAACAAACAAACAAAAAATAAAACCAAAAAAACAAAAAAAAAAACAAAAAATGATTCCAAGCTGGGCGCCGTGGCTCACACCTGTAATCCCTTTGGGAGGCCGAGGCGAGCGGAACAGGAGGTCAAGAGACCGAGATGAGACTATTCTGGCCAACACGGTGAAACCCCGTCTCTACTAAAAATACCAAAATTAGCTGGAGGTGGTGGTGCACACCTGTAGTCATAGCTACTCGGGAAGCTGAGGCAGGAGGATCGCCTGAACCCGGGAGGCAGTGAGCCGAGATTGCGCCGCTGCACTCCAGTGTGGTGACAGAGCCCGTCTCAAAAAAACAAACAAAGGTTCCAAGGCTCCACTCCAGAAATTAAGACCCATTATGTGTGGGCTGGGCACAGGAATATGTTTAAATCCCCCCCAGGGTGATTCTGCTTCTGAATTAGGTTTTGGAACCACTTCCATGGGGAAAGGGTAAACTCAACTGGAGAATGCAAAAACCTTTTTTTTTTTTTTTGAGACAGAGTCTCGCCCTGTTACCCAGGCTGGAGTGTAGTGGCGCAATCTTGGTTTACTGCCACCTCCACCTCCCAGGTTCAAGCGATTCTCCTGCCTCAGCCTCTCGAGTAGCTGTGATTACAGGCGCCCACCACTATGCCCGGTAATTTTTGTATTTTTAGTAGAGACGGGGTTTCA
>NW_026652290.1:77276802-77584814 GCF_009828535.3 Hylobates moloch | reverse complement strand
AAAAAAAAAAAGAAAACATTTTATTAATAAGGTTCATCGAGTTTGGATTTTTCCTTCTTGCTTATAAAATTTTAAAGTACGTTCAAGAGTTTGTTAAATTTTTAAAATTTTATTTTTACTTAGGCTTCTCCTGGCAATCTCTCTCAGTTTGAAGACATTCTCTTTGGTAACAATGATATGTCAGCTTCCATTGGTGTTGTGGGTGTTAAAATGTCTGCAGTCGATGGCCAGAGACAGGTTGGAGTTGGGTATGTGGATTCCATACAGAGGAAACTAGGACTGTGTGAATTCCCTGATAATGATCAGTTCTCCAATCTTGAGGCTCTCCTTATCCAGATTGGACCAAAGGAATGTGTTTTACCTGGAGGAGAGACTGCTGGAGACATGGGGAAGCTGAGACAGGTAAGTGAATTGAGTCTAGTGATAGAGGAGATTCCAGGCCTAGGAAAGGCTCTTTAATTGACATGATACTGTTTTATTTAAGGAAAAATAATAAAAAAAACTCTTATTTTTTTGTATCTAATTAAAATAATGTTTTGATGTTTACAGAAACTTTGTATATTTAATTGGACATTAGAACAAGCTGTTTCTTGTGTAAGATTTTACCCCAGATCTTTTCTCCCCACTTTCCTTTCTGTCTTGTGTTCCAAAAGAGTAATTATTACGGTAAATATTACTGTAATTATGGATTTATCAAATAAGATGCAGTTCTTTAGCATTTTTTGATAGTTCGAGTGGAACTTTAGCCTGTTATTTTACTATTTGTTTTATTTTAACTAAATTCTGATTGTGTCATGTTTTTTGTTTTTTGGTTTTTTTTTTTGAGACCGAGACTCGCTGTGTCGCCCAGGCTGGAGTGCAGTGGCACGATCCACAATCTTGGCTCACTGCCACCTCCACCTTCTTGGTTCAAGCGATTCTTCTGTCTCAGCCTCCCAAGTAGCTGGGACTGCAGGCACATGCCAGCATGCCCGGCTAATTTTTGTATTTTTATAGAGACAGGGTTTCATCATATTGGTCAGGCTGGTCTCTAACTCCTGACCTTGTGATCCACCCGCCTCAGCCTCCCAAAGTGCTGGGATTACAGGTGTGAGCCACAGCGCCCGGCCTAGATATTTCTTAAGGTATGTATCTCCCAAGGATTCTTCACTTTTTGTGGTCCTCAAGTACCATAAGCACTGCTGGAGATAACACATGTGATGGACATTTTTAGCATAGATTGTATCTAAGCAACTTTCCACAAGTAATAGTTCTGTTAAGGGTTGTTATTGTGGCCGGGCGCGGTGGCTCATGCCTGTAATCCTGGCACTTCGGGAAGCTGAGGCCGGTGGATCACCTAAGGTCAGGGATTTGAGACCAGCCTGTCCAATGTGGTGAAACCCTGTCTCTACTAAAAATGCAAAGAAGAAAAAAACTAGCCAAGCATGGTGGCTTGCTCCTATAATCCTAGCTACTTGGGAGGCTGAGGCAGGAGAATTGCTTGAACCTGGGAGGCAGAGGTAGCAGTGAGCCAAGGTCGTGTCACCACATTCCATCCTGGGCGACAGTGAGACTGTCTCAAAACAAAAAAAGAATTGTTACTGTTGGGACTATTTTTTGAAAGCTTTTTGTGAACGTAATTTTATATTTTGATGAAAATTTAGTTTATTGATGTAAAAAGTGTTATCAGTGCATCATATTATCAATGTCCTGCACATTGTATAAACATTTAATGTAGGTGAATCTGTTATCACTATAGTTATCAATGTTATAATTTTCATTATTGCTTTTCTTATTCCTTTTCTCATAGTAGTTTAAACTATTTCTTTCAAAATAGATTATTCAAAGAGGAGGAATTCTGATCACAGAAAGAAAAAAAGCTGACTTTTCCACAAAAGACATTTATCAGGACCTCAACCGGTTGTTGAAAGGCAAAAAGGGAGAACAGATGAATAGTGCTGTATTGCCAGAAATGGAGAATCAGGTACATGGATTATAAGTGTGAATTACAATATATATAATGTAAATATGTAATATATAATAAATAATATGTAAATTATACTGACTTTTTAGAGGGATATTTCTGTCATATTTATCTCAAAACCTAAGCTGTGTATCAATGATACTAAGCTTTTTTTTTTTTTTTTTGAGACAGAGTTTCACTTTTGTTGCCCAGGCTGGAGTACAATGGTGCTATCTTGGCTCACCACAACCTCTGCCTCCCAGGTTCAAGTGATCCTCCTGCCTTGGCCTCGCGAGTAGCTGGGATTACAGGCATGTGCCACCACACCTGGCTTGTCTTTTTTTTGTATTTTTAGTAGAGATGGGGTTTCTCTATGTTGGTCAGGCTGGTCTCAAGCTCCTGAACCTCAGGTGATCTGCCTGCTTCGGCCTTCCAAAGCGCTGAGATTACAGGCATGAGCCACTGCGTCCGGCCTGTTTTTATAGTTTATGTACATGGAATTATATATTCTCCCTAGCTTCTTTCATTCAATATTTGTAAGATTTATCCATATTATTGAGTGTAGTTGTGGATTTTTGCGTTCATATTTCATAGCACGAGCATGTCAGAATTTATCCATTTTACTTCCCTTCCGCCCGCCCCTGCTACTCTCCCCATTTTTACCAATTTTTTGTTTTTTTGAGATGAAGTCTCAGAATCTTGCTCTGTTGCCCAGGCTGGAGTGCTGTGGCATGGTCTCAGCTGACTGCAACTTCTGCCTCTGGGTTCAGCTGCACGCCACCATGCCTGGCTAATTTTTGTATTTTCAGTAGAGAGGAGATTTTGCTGTGTTGGCCAGGCTGGTCTCGAACTCCTGACCTCAGGTGATCCACCCGCCTCGGCCTGCCAGAGTACTGTGATTACAGGCGTGAACCACCGTGCACGACCCCCATTTTAATTTTGATGGACATTTGGGTAGTTTTCATTTTTGGCTGTTATAAATACTGCTGCGATTACAGTTAATTTTCACAGTTTTTTTTTTTTTTTTTGAGATGAGTTTTGCTCTTGTTGCTCAGGCTGGAGTGCAATGGTGCGATCTCAGCCCACTGCAACCTTTGCCTTCTGGATTCAAGCGATTCTCCTTTCTCATCTCCTGAGTAGCTGGGGTTTACAGGCATGTGCCACCATGCCCAGCGAATTTTTGTATTTTAATTTCACAGTTCTGGAGGCTAGGAAGTTCAGAATTAAGGCACTGGCTGATCTGTTGTCTGGTGAGGGCCCACTTCCTCATAGATAACCATTTTCTCACTCTAACCTCACAAGGTTGAAAGGGCCTAATTTTTATATTTTTAATAGAGATGGGTTTCACTATGTTGGCTAGGCTGGTCTCAAACTCCTAGCCTCGAGTCATCCGCCTGCCTCGTCCTCCCAGAGTGCTTGGATTACAGCATGAGCCACCGTGCCCGGCCCCCATTTTAATTTTGATGGACATTTGGGCAATTTTCTTTTTTGGCTATTCTAAATAATGCTGCGATTACTGTTAATTTTCACCTTGTGAAAACCATTTTCAAATCTCAAGAGATTAACCTGTGGTTTTCTTGGTTTGGATTGGGAAGGAACACCAAGGAAAATGAGGGACTTCAGAATTTATTTCCATTTTGCATTTGTTTTTTAAAATCTTTAGAACTGGATCCAGTGGTATAGAAATCTTCGATTTTAAATTCTTAATTTTAGGTTGCAGTTTCATCACTATCTGCGGTAATCAAGTTTTTAGAACTCTTATCAGATGATTCCAATTTTGGACAGTTTGAACTGACTACTTTTGACTTCAGCCAGTACATGAAATTGGATATTGCAGCAGTCAGAGCCCTTAACCTTTTTCAGGTAAAAAAAAAAAGGTTAAAAATGTTGAATGGTTAAAAAATATTTTCATTGATATATACTGAAGAAGCTTATTAAGGAGCTAAAATATTTTGAAATATTATTATACTTGGATTAGATAAGTAGCTTCAAATGGCTATATTTTTCTCTCCCCTCCCCCACTCCACTTTTTAACTTTTTTTTTTTTTTTTTAAGACAGAGTCTCACTTGTCCCCTAGGCCAGAGTGCAGTGGCACAATCTCAGCCCACTGCAACCTCCACCTCCCAAGCAGCTGGGATTACAGTTGCCTGCCACCATGCCTGGTTAATTTTTATATTTTTAGTAGGGACAGTGGGGACAGGGTTTCACCATGTTGGCCAAGTTGGTCTCAAACTTCTGACCTTAGGTGATCCTCGCACCTCGGCTTCTCAAAGTGCTGGGATTACAGGCTTGAGCCATCGCGCCCGGCCTACTTTTTACTTTTTTAGAGACTGGGCTTTGCTCTATCCACCCAGGGTGGAGTGAAGTGGCAAGATCATAGCTCACTGCAGTGTTGAACTCCTGGGCTCAAGCGATCCTCCTGCTTCAACCTCATGAGTAGCTGGGTCTATAGGCACAACCTACCATGCTTGCCTAATTTTAAGATTTTTTCAGAGTTGGAGTTTCACAGTGTTGCCCAGGATGTTCACTCACTCCTGGCTTCAAGGGATTCTTCTGCCTTAGCCTCTGGAGTGGTAGCTCGGATTACATATACGACCATGCTCTGCTGTTTTTTTTTTTTTTTTTTTTTTTTTTAAGAGACTGGTATCACTATGTATGCTCCCTAGGCTAGAGTGCAGTGGCTATTCACAGGAAGTGCCATCAGAGTGTACTACAGCTTCAAAGTCCTGGGCTCAAGCCATTCTATCATAGTCTCCAAAGTAGCCGGGACTACAGGTGTGTCTCACTGTGCCTTGATCTCGAATTGCTTTTTTTTTTTTTTCCTAGTTTCAAGCTATCTATGTAGTATTAGTCGTCACTTTATGAATAATTTTGTATACTACTAATAGCAATTTTTTTTTTTTTGAGATGGAGTCTCACTCTTGTCGCCCAGGCTGGAGTGCGGTGGTGTGATCTCAGCTCACTGCAACCTCTGCCTCTCGGGTTCGGGCAATTAGCTGGGATTAGAGGTGCCTGCCACCATGCCCTGCTAATTTTTGTAGTTTTAGTAGAGATGGGGTTTCATCTTGTTGGCTAGGCTGGAGTCTTAACTCTTGACCTCAGGTGATCTGCCTGCCTTGGCCTCCCAAATTGATGGGATTACAGGCGTAAACCACTGCGCCCAGCGTAGCAATTTAAGATGACATTCTAAGAAGTTTTATGTCTAAAACTGCAGTAAGTGGCTGGGTGACGTGGCTCATGCCTGTATTCCCAACACTTAGGGAGTCCAGGGTGGGAGGATCACTTGAGGCCAGGAGTTGAGACCAGCGTGGGCAACATAGTGAGACTCTGTCTTTACAAAAGAGAAAAAATTAGCAGGGCTTAGTGGCATGCACCTGTAGTCTCAGCTACTCGAAAGGCTGAAGTGGGAGGATTCCTTGAGCCCCAAGAGTTCTGGCTTGCCGTGAGCCAGGATGGCACCACTGTACTCCAGTCTGGGCAATAGAGTGAGACCCTGTCTCAACAAATAAAATAAAACTGTAGTAATTATAAAGTGGTTTTGGCTGGGGGAGAAATGTATAGCTGAACATACGGATTAAGAGGTTGAAAGTTGGTCTTAGGAAGAGGAACTTTTTGTGGAAATTTCTTATATTTGAAGAATATTATGTTATTGTTCCTCTGTTTTTCATGGCATAGTAAGGTTTTCACTAATGAGCTTGCCATTCTTTCTATTTTATTTTTTGTTTACTAGGGTTCTGTTGAAGATACCACTGGCTCTCAGTCTCTGGCTGCCTTGCTGAATAAGTGTAAAACCCCTCAAGGACAAAGACTTGTTAACCAGTGGATTAAGCAGCCTCTCATGGATAAGAACAGAATAGAGGAGAGGTATGTTATTAGTTTATACTTTTGTTAGTTTTATGTAACCTGCAGTTACCAGTTACCCACATGATTTTACCACTTACTGTAATATGCAGTTTTGCAAGTGTATCTTACCATTTAACTGTACAGAGTACATAGTAATAGAGTAGTAATGATTTAGATTGATTAAATAACTCATTTTTTTATGTTTTTTTACTATAAAAAAGTTTATTTTATTTGAGGTGGTGTGATATCGAACATGTTCATACTGTATGTAATCTTGGGTAAATTACTCAACCTTTATGTCATAGTTTCTTCACCTTTAAAATGACATTAATAAAACAGCTACTTAATAGGATTATAAGCACGAGATGATTTAATATACATAAAATACTTACGGTCTGACATATAGGAAGCATTTAACCCTTTATTCTAGAAAAGATTTAAGGTGACCTACACATATATGTCAGAAAATCTTTAAAATTGTGGAAATAGAAGGTTGTATAATTCTGCTATCCTAAAATTATTAGTATTTCAATATGTTTTATTTTAGTCTTTTCTTTTAGATACAAGTTTTAAAACTTTTAAGTGAAGTGTAATATATGTAAGTACTGCTTGATGAATTTAAGGTGATTTCTGAAGCCAGGTTTGTTGGGGAAGAGGAGTGGGATTTAGTGATTTAGAACCAGAAATTGGGGCTGGGTGCGATGGCTCATGCCTATAATTCCAGCACTTTGGGAGGCCGTAGTGGGAGGATTGTTTGTGTCCCGGAGTTCAAGACCAGCCTGGGCAACTCAGTGAGACACCATCTCTACAAAAGAAAAAAAAAAAATTAGCTCAGTGTGGTGACATGTACCTGTAGCCCGAGCTACTCGGGAGGCTGAGGTGGGAATATCACCCGGGCCCAGAAGTTTGAGGCTGCAGTGTGCTATGATTGTGCCACTGAACTCCAGCCTGGGCAATGGAGTGAAACCCTGTCTCAAAAAAAAAAAAACAAAAATTGAGGCTGGGCACGGTGGCTCACACATATAATCCAGCACTTTGGGAGGCTGAGGCAGGATAATTGCTTGAGCCCAGGAGTTTGAGATCAGTCTGGGCAACAAAATGACACCCCATTTCTACCAAAAAAATTTTTTAAAACTTTAGCTGGGCATGGTGGCATGTGCCTGTGGTCCCAGCTACACGGGAGGCTAAGGCTGGAGGATTGTTTGAGCCCAGGAGGTTGAGGCTGCAGTGAGCCATATTCATGTCTCTGCACTCCAGCCTGGGTGACATAGTGAGTCGCTGTCTCAAACAAAAATCAACAGGCTAGATGTGGTGGCTCACCCCTGTAATCCCAACACTTTGGGAGGCTGAGGCGGGCGGATTACTTGAGGTCAAGAGTTCGAGACCAGCCTGGCCAACATGGTGAAACACCATCTCTACTAAAAATACAAAATTAGATGGGCATGGTGGTGTGTGTCTGTAATCCCAGCTACTCTTGAGGCTGAGGCGTGAGAATCGCTTGAGTTGAGAGGCAAAGGTTGCAGTGAGCCGAGATTGTGCCACTGCACCCTAGCCTGGGTGATAAACGAGATTTTGTATCAAAAAAACAAACAAAAAAAGACACCCAAAATCAACAACAACAAAAACAATATTGGAATGATTGGGTCCCCAAACAAAGATAAATGTTTGAGATGATGGATATCTCAGTTACCCTGATTTGAGTATTATACATTGTATACATGTATTAAAATATTACAAACCCCCAAATGTGTACAATTATGAGGTACCAATAAAAAAAGAAGAGATTGGAAGGACTGGGTAATTTGCAAGTAATTAAGGCAATTTACAATTTTTAATTTTTATTTGTGAATAATAGTTATATTTATACGTGTCAAAATTCAAAAAGGACAGGTGGATATACAGTGATAAGTCACCCCCCCTTCTCTGTCAGCTCCATAAAGAGACTCTGTCTTGCATGGTTCCAGGGTCACATTTCCTATTGTATTTTGCCACCACCTGCCCTGGGAGCAACAGTGTTAGTTTCTTGAACATCCTTCCAAGCAGAGTCTGGGCCTACACAAGCAAAACAAGTGTGTCTATTCTCTCTCCTCTTTAATTTATTTTAAAGGAAGTGATTGATAATTTAACACTCAAGCTATAGGTCATTGGTTATATTTTTAATTTCCAGTTTATGGGAATAGAGGGTCAGTGATCCCCTTCTGGTTTAAGAACTGGAGGATACATGTGTTTAGATCCTTTAGAAACCTGAAATGTCACTTAATATAATTACCAGAGTAATACTTTTTAGAAAGCAAGCTATCTATCAAAAGTAGGTTTTTGAAGAAGAGGATAAGGGAAGGTTGCTTTCACGGGACATAGCAATAATTTCTAAAATCTAATGGTTTTACAAGACTTGTTCATTAGAAGTAACATCTGTGAGGATGGCTTTATGAGTCAAAATATTATCTGCTTATTACCCCACCTGTAGGGTAAGAAGAAATATTTTTTTCTTGGTGACAATAATTTTTAGCAGCAAGTGGGGAGGGCCTGTGGCTTTCAAGGCCAAACGTTGAAATACCACAGACTAGGAAGAAAAAGATACAGTCCTTATACAGGATTTGTTTGTTTCTTCTTTCTTCATTTTTGTAGAGACAAGGTCTCACTATGCCGCCCAGGCTGGTCTCTCTCTCCTTTTTTTTTTTTTTTGAGACCAAGTTTCGCTCTTGACGCCCAGGCTGGAGTGCAGGGGTGTGATTTTGGCTCACCACAACCTCTGCCTCCCGGGTTCAAGCGATTCTCCTGCCTCAGCCTTCCTGAGTAGCTGGGATTACAGGCATGCGCCACCATGCCGGCTAATTTTGTATTTTTAGTAGAGATGGGGTTTCTCCATGTGGGTCAGGCTGCTCTCGAACTCCCGGCCTCAGATGATCCACTTCCCTCGGCCTCCCACAGTGCTGGGATTACAGGCGTGAGCCACTGAGCCTGGCCAGGCTGGTCTCAAGCAATCCCCACCCACCTCAGCTTCCTAAAGTGCTGGCATTACAGGTGTGAGCCCCCATGCCCAGCCTGTTTCTTGTAATTATTCCTCTTTCTCAACTCTGTCAGCTGTGGTACCTCATGCTTCCTAGTTTAAGCCTTCTTGGGAGTTCTCAGGAGAAATCTGTTATCTCCCTTACTAAGCATTTCGGGTTGATCTTCCTTCCAGGTTACGTATAAAACCAAGTTTTTTTGGTTCTTTTTTTTTCTTTTAAAAGAAATGAGATTTTGTCATGTTCAGCCTGGTTTCAAACTCCCAAGCTCAAGTAATCCACCTTCCTCTGCCTCTCAAAGTGCTAGGATTACAGGCATGAGCCACTGCACCTGTACTTGCAGATGTACGTACAGAAAGATGATCTGTACTGTTCATTTTTCCATTCACTAAAACCTACTTGCAACTATGAGAATATGTTATTGCCATCTAGAAATGAGTTTCTAGGGATTTGTTCCTTTTTGTACTTTATTTAAACAATCGAATTAGAAATTATTATTATTTTTTGAGATGGAGTCTTGCTCTGTTGCCCAGGCTGTAGTGCAGTGGCGTGATCTCAGTTCACTGCAACTTCCACCTCCTGGGTTCAAGGGATTCTCCTGTCTCAGCCTCCCAAATAGCTGGGACTACAGGCGTGCACCACCACACCTGGCTAATTTTTATATTCTTTTTTTTTTTTGAGACGGAGTCTCGCTCTGTTACCCAGGCTGGAGTGCAGTGGTGTAATCTCGGCTCACTGCAAGCTCCGCCTCCCGGGTTCACGCCATTCTCCTGCCTCAGCCTCTCCAAGTAGCTGGGACTACAGGCGCCCGCCACCACGCCCGGCTAATTTTTTGTATTTTTAGTAGAGATGGGGTTTCACCATGGTCTCAATCTCCTGACCTCGTGATCCGCCCACCTCGGCCTCCCAAAGTGCTGGGATTAGAAGCGTGAGCCACCACCCCCGGCCTAATTTTTATATTCTTAATAGGGACAGGGTTTCACTATGTTGGCCAGACTGGTCTCAAACTCCTGACCTCAGATGATCCACTCGCCTTGGCCTCCCAAAGTACTGGAATTATAGGCATGAGCCACTGTGCCCGGCCGAAATTATTTATAATAAGGCATGGTGGCTTGTGCCTGAAGTCCCAGCTACTTGGGAAGCTGAGGCAGAAACTTTAAAGGATCAAAAGTTCAAGTCTACACTGGGAAAATAGTGGGAACCTTCCCTATCCCCAGTCTTCAAAAAAGAAAAAAATTTGCTGGAGAAGGTCACACAATGCTGATAGGTCCCATTGGGCTTTCATGCTTTCTAGCTTTCAGTGATAACTGGATGTTACTTTTATTGTCTGACTCATTATAGTGACCAACGCCCGATTTTTTACTTTCCCTTAAGCCTTCAGCTGTCTCCTACCTCTAAGCAGATGATTTCTTCCTTAACACTTAAAACCTCAAAATTTATCTGTACTTCCACTCTTTTACTCTCTGGCTCTTTCTCAGAAGAAGAAATAACACTTATTTCTTTTCAAAGCCAACCTTTCCATACTTTACTTGGAGACATATTTATTTCTTTTTTTTTTTTTTTTTTTTTGAGCGGAGTCTCATTCTGTCGCGCGGTCTGGAGTGCAATGGCTCAATCTCCACTCAGTGCAACCTCTGCCTCCCAGGTTCAAGCGATTCTCCTGCCTCAGCCTGCTGAGTACCTGGGATTACAGGTTAGCACACAACGCCTGGCCAATTTTTGGGTTTTCAGTAGAGACAGGATTTTGCCATGTTGGCCAGGCTGGTCTCTTAACTCCTGACCTCGCAATCCGCCTGCCTCGGCCTCCCAAAGTGCTAGGATTACAGGCGAAAGCCACCGCACCCAGCCCTCATGTAGCAATCTTAATTAGAAATATGTCTCTGGCTGGGCACGGTGGCTCATGCCTGTAATCCCAGCACTTTGGGAGGCCAAGGCGGGCAGATCACCTGAGGTCAGGAGTTCAGGACCAGCCTGACCAACATGGAGAAACCCTGTCTCTAGTAAAAATACAAAATTAGCTGGGTGTGGTGGCATATGCCTGTAATCCCAGCTACTCAGGAGGCTGAGGCAGAAGAATCGCCTGAATCAGGGAGGTGGAGGTTGCGGTGAGCCCAAGATCTCACCATTGCACTCCAGCCTAGGCAACAAGCAAAACTCCATCTCAAAAAGAAAAAAAAAAAAAAAGATTGCTGTGTTAATCTTATTTTATATAAAAAGAAATAATATTAAACAAGAAGGCAATAAAAATGCCAAATTCAATACACAAATTATTTTGTCAGCATTTTCACAAGAATAAACTATTTTATATGCTAACATATGTTCAATGTTCCTTACAGAATTCTGACATTAAAAAGGAAAAATTACCAAAGCTTCAGATGAATCTATAAATGGACAAAAGAAAAAGCTTAAAAGGATAAAGAGCAACACTCCAAGTGCATGTATAAATATAAGGACTCTTGGGACTTACCCTTTTTAAAAATCTTTAGGCCTAGCACAGTATTTGCTATTTAATGTATCAAATGGGTGGTTTTGACTTCATTAATCCATATGTAGGACAGATGAAAAAAAGAATTATAAACTTGTAATTACAGTTCTTTAGGAACCATATTTGCTGTCAGCCTTTTAAATACGCTGTCAGGCAATTCCAGTCAGCACTTTTGAAAAAAACCTACCTACCTACCTATCTATCTATCTATGTATCTATCTAGAGACTGAGTTATAAGACTAGCTAGTTTTTGTATTTTTGGTAGAGACAGGATTTTGTCATGTTTTCTAGGCTGTTCCTGAACTCCTGGGCTCAAGCCATCCACCTGCCTCAGCCTCCCAAAGCGCTGGGATTACAGGCGTGAGCCACCATGCCCAGCTAATTCTAGTCAGCTCTTAAAATGAAAGCCTAGAAATGGTAGGGTTAAAGAGGGGACAGAATGTTGATTTTAAAATACCTAGAATTTGGCCAGGCGCAGTGGCTGTAACCCCAGCACTTTGGGAGGCCAAGGCAGCCGCATTGCCTTGGCCTGCCCCAGCCTCCCAAACTGCTGGGATTACAGGTGTGAGCTCAGGAGTTCGAGACCAGCCTGGGCAACATGGTGAAACCCCGTCCTAGTAAAATATAAAAAATTAGCTGCATGTGGCGGCGTGCACCTGTGGTCCCAGTTACTTGGGAGGCTGCGGCAGGAGAATTGCTTGAACCTGGGAGGCAGAGGTTGCAGTGAGCTGAGGTTGCGCCACTGCACTCCAGCCTGGGCGACAGAGTGAGACTCTGTCTCAAAAAAAAAAAAAAAAAAAAAAACCCAAGAATTTGATTAATTCTGTCGGAATTTTAGGGGTTAACTGATCCCCAAAATGACTCAGCTGTATGCAGTTTAATACAATATTAATTCGCATGTTGACTCTCAGAATTGCATACAGCTGAGTCATTTTATTGACTAGGATTGATAGGTATACTATGTTATGCCAACAATAACTGTGGTACTTCTAAAATTGTGATTTTTAAATTAGCATTGTCACGGAAACAGCAGAGTAGTTGTTTTTTTCTTTAAGCTTCTTTTAGCCAGAAACATAAACTGAAACTGTAATTATTACTGAAATCATATGTTGAATAGACTTGTGAAACTAACAATTTATTAGGCCCTTAATGATATCTGGACCAAAGGCTGAGGGAGCTGGGCTGTGTGTATGTTGCTTTGTGCTTTGTTTTTTGGAAGTTTGTCGTTTCTTTGCCATTTTACTTCTTTCTTTTTTTTTTTTTTTGAGACGGAATCTCGCTCTGTCACCCAGGCTGGAGTGCAGTGGTGCAGTCTCCGCTCACTGCAAGCTCCGCCTCCCGGGTTCACTCCATTCTCCTGCTTCAGCCTCCCAAGTAGCTGGGACTACAGGCGCCCACCACTACGCCCAGCTAATTTTCTGTATTTTTTAGTAGAGATGGGGTTTCACCATGTTAGCCAGTATGGTCTCAATCTCCTGACCTCGTGATCCGCCTGCCTTGGCCTCGCAAAGTGTTGGGATTACAGGCGTGAGCCACTGCGCCTGGTCCATTACTTCTTTCTTAATGTTACATCATCCCTCCTTTTTTCTTTTTTGAGACGGAGTTTTGCTCTTGTCAGCTAGGCTGGAGTGCGATGGCGCCATTTTGGCCCACTGCAGCCTCTGCCTCCCAGGTTCAAATGATTGTCCAGCCTCAGCCTCCCAAGTAGCTAGGATTACAGGCACCCGCCACCATGCCCAGCTAATTTTTGTATTTTTAGTAGAGATGGGGTTTTGCCATGTTGGCCAGGCTGGTCTCGAACTCCTGACCTCAGGTGATCCACCCGCTTGGCCTCCCAAAGTGCTAGGATTACAGGTGTGAGCCACGGTGCCTGGCCTAAGTTTTGTATTTTTAGTAGAGACGGTGTTTCACCATGTTGGTCAGGCTGGTGTCAAACTCCTGACCGTGTGATCCGCCTGCCTCGTCCTTCCAATGTGCTGGGATTACAGGCGAGAGCCACCGTGTCCAGCCTGTTTAAGTATCTTTTAAAACCAGTAAGGACGAACTAGAGGTGTCAGCTCTCTTCATGGGCTTTGGAGAATATAAGACAAAAAGGAAAGAGATGTGTTGCTGGGCGCGGTGGCTCACGCCTGTAATCCCAGCACTTTGGGAGGCTGAGGACAGTGGATCACCCGAGGTCAGGAGTCAAGACCAGAGCCATTGCATTCCAGCCTGGGCAACAAGAGCACAACTTCATCTCAAAAAAAAAAAAAAAAGAAAACAGGAAAGAGATGTTTTGATTTTTGAGTGTTCTGTTCTTACTCTACAGCACTTAGCAGTAGTCCATCTATCCACCTTGTTTGTTCTTTACAACAAAACCCCATTGGTTCCCTCTTACCAAGTTTGCTTTATTCTTGGTTTATCCTTTGTAAGATGTGAAAGGGATATGAAGAGCAAATAGGAAGCGTTACTGTTGCTGCTTGAGAGAAAGCTGTTTTAAAATTTGTTGGCAAACAATTTGTAAAAGTACAACAAAAGTGTGCATTTATGGCTTCTCATTTATGTTTTATCATTGCTATATCTCATAATTTGTGGTTTTTTAAAATAATTTAACTTTTTATTTGAAAAGCACTGCAGGGTCACGTCATGTTTTTAAAAAATAAATTAAGAAGGTAAACACCCCTACTTCTACTTTACCTCCAGTCCTAGTCTATGGTGGTAATCAGTGTTAACAGTTTAGTTTGTGTTCTTACCCTTCCAGGGTTTTTTCCCTTTATGTATACAGATATATACATTTTTAAAAACGTAGATAACACTTAAAAACAATATGGGATCGTATTAGGAATACAATTTGCATTCCTTCCCAACAGTATTTACAGTTTTTTTTTCATTTCACTATGTATCTATTTATAAATTTTTTATTTCTGATAATTTCTCTTGAATAGGTAAGACATCATATAGTATAAAATTCAATAGAAAATCAGTTTTTCAGAGGTACAAAATTGGCTGACACTGCACAGACTCCTTTCAGTTCACAGGTAGGGATGCACAGCCACCTCTTCCACCAAGGAGAGGAAAGGATATGTGTGCTTGTGGGCTCTTCAACTCTGTTGATTACTTATGATTTATTTTCTAGTCAGTTTGAGAGGAAACAGTGATAGAATACTGGGAACAGGGAAGAAGCATAAGATTATTATTATTTTTTTTTTTTTTGAGACGGAGTCTTGCTCAGTTGCCCAGGCTGGAGTGCAGTAGCGTGATCTTGGCTCACTGCAAGGTCTGCCTCCCAGGTTCACGCCATTCTCCTGCCTCAGCCTCCCAAGTAGCTGGGACTACAGGCGCCCGCCACCACACCCGGCTAATTTTTTTTTTTTTTTTTGTATTTTTAGTAGAGACGGGGTTTCACCATGTTAGCCAGGATGGTCTCTATCTCCTGACTTTGTGATCCGCCCGCCTCGGCCTCCCAAAGTGCTGGGATTATAGGCGTGAGCCACCGCACCCAGCTTTAAACTTTTTTGAGACGGAGCCTCACTCTGTTGCCCAGGCTGCAGTGCAGGGGTGTGATCTCAGCTCACTCTAAGCTTCGCCTCCCAGGTTCACACCATTCTCCTGCCTCAGCCTCCCGAGTAACTGGGACGACAGGCACCTGCCACCACACCCAGCTAATTTTGTTTTTGTATTTTTAGTAGAGACGGGGTTTCACCCTGTCAGCCAGGATGGTCTCGATCTCCTGACCTCGTGATCTGCCCGCTTCGGCCTCCCAAAGTGCTGGGATTACAGGCTTGAGTCACCGTGCCTGGCCATAAGATTATTTTATCAGAAATATATTCTCTGTGTTTTTTACTATTGACCTCAGAGTCGCCCAAAGGATATGGCAGTTTTATGGAAAGAAGAGAAAAGGAAAAGTGAGGGTATAGGTCAGCCAGCAGTAGACTTTGTCATTCTTTTCTTGCCCCTTTATACCTCCTTTGCTGCTTTATTTTTATTTATTTATTTATTTTTTATTTATTTTTTGAGACGGAGTCTCACTCTGTCGTCCAAGCTGGAGTGCAGTGGCGCAATCTCGGCTCACTGCAAGCTCCGCCTCCTGAGTTGACGCCATTCTCCTCCCTCAGCCTCCCGAGTAGCTGGGACTACAGGCACCCACCACCACGCCCAGCTAAGTAGGGAACCTCGCTCTTTCACCCGGGCTGGAGTGCAGTGGCGCAATCTCGCTCACTGCAATCTGTGCCTCCCAGGGCAAGTGATTCTCCTGCCTCAGCCTCCGGAGTAGCTAAGACTACAGGTGTGCGCCACTACGCCCAGCTAATTTTTGTATTTTTAGTAAAGATAGGGTTTCACCATGTTGGTTGGCCAGGATGGTCTCAATCTCTTGACCTCGTGGTCCGCCCTCCTTGGCCTCTCAAAGTGCTGGGATTACCGGTGTGAGCCACCACACCTGGCCTCCCTGCTTTATGAAGATAACTAAGAAATTTCTGTGATTGCTAGGATTCAAATTTCTGTGAGCATAAGAATTAAGCTGTGTGCATAATAATTGCATGGGATTTCACAGCTGGGCCCCACTCCCAGGGATTTTGTATTATCTACCTCCAAGTGATTTTGATGCTGGTGATCCTTGGACCAGACTTGGTGAAGTCCAATGCTTAGCTAGGAAAGCCCCAAAAATTTGCTTTATTAGATTGTGTAATTTGACTACATCCATTTTTTCTTTTTTAAAATGTAGAGTTGTATGCCACAAAAATCTTTTCTGGAGCAGTAGGCATCCTAATTAATCTTGATGTTTGTTTTTAGCCCCATTGATGGGGCTATAAACGGCAGCAAATTGTTTTCCCACTAATTTGGCATTTTCCATAAAAAACATGTATCTGTTGTTAGCTGCCTAGACATTAGCTGGACGTGGTTTAGGTTACTTTTCTCTTAAAAACTGAATTTTAATTCAAGTTCCTTTAAGCCAGCAGTCTCAACCTGGGGCAGTTTTTCCCTCCAGGGGACATTCAGCAGTGTCTAGAGACATTTTTGGTTGTCATGCTGAGGAAGAGAGTGTATAGTGAGTGGGTAGAATCCAGGGATGCTGTTAAGCATGGAACAGCCCCTTACAACAAAAAATTACATAGCCTAAAATGGCAGTGTTGCCAAGATTGAGAAATTATGCTTTAAGTGTGTTTTTATATATGGCCATTTTGTGTTTACTCTGGAGATAACATGTTTTTCCTCATGTAACATGCTTGATAAACATTTTGGTAACACAGGAATTGTAAATGCTGGTGTTGTCAGTAAATAGTTACGAAATTTAGGGCTGGGCACGGTGGCTCATGCCTGTAATCCCAGCACTTTGGGAGGCCCAGGCGGGCGGATCCCGAGGTCAGGAGATCGAGACCATCCTGGCTAACACGGTGAAACCCCGTCTCTACTAAAAATACAAAAAAATTAGCCGGGTGTGGTGGCAGGCACCTGTAGTCCCAGCTACTCAATTTAGAAAGCAGATTTGTTTCCTTTCTATACCTGTGTAATTTGAGGTTTAGTTTACTGTCACATCGTTTATAAACATAAGGAAGATAGTTGCTCATCTGATAGCATTCCGAACCTTACATCTGTAATGCCTATGGCCTCCAGAAAAGCTTCTCTAAAACTGTACTTAGAGCTGTGTAAAATATGTAGGAACATTTTCCCACCTTCGATTGTTTGTTTACCTTTCAGCTTCTATAATTTACCTTTCAGCTATTACTTTAGTAACATCTCCAACATTGTTTTTCAAACTGCAAGGTGTGACCCAGTAGTACAAAGAGCATTTTTGAAGAATTAAATACAATAGAAAATAGCAGGGTGGGCTCACGCCTGTAATCCCAGCACTTTGGGAGGCGAGGCTGGCAGGTCACGAGGTCAGGAGATCGAGACCTTCCTGGCTCTAACATGGTGAAACCCCGTCTCTACTAATAATACAAAAAATTAGCGGGGTGTGGTGGCATGCGCCTCTAGTCCCAGCTACTCAGGAGGCTGAGGCACGAGAATCACTTGAACCCGGGAGCTGGAGGTTGCAGTGAGCCGAGATTGCACCACTGCACTCTAGCCTGGGTGACAGAGCAAGACTCTGTTTCAAAAAAAAAAAAAAGAAAATAGAGTGTATCACAAATCAAGTAAGTATTGATTTGTGAAACCTATTTTAATCATAGATCTATGTATGTATGTGCTGTATTGTGATGTAAAGACATTTCTTGCTGTGGTTGCACTGAAAAAAATGAAAACTCACTGATTTCCAATAACTTACAGAAGCAATATGAACTACGTATTCTATCGTTCTTGAAACAAGCTGAGATTTTATTGACTTTGGGAAGCAGTAAAATTATTTTCGTTTTTTAATTAACAGTTTTTGGCTTTGTACTGCCAAGAGATAATTTTAGAAAGCATTCTAAAAAGGTATAAGAGATACACTAAGTATTGGATTTGGCAACGTTCTTGAACTGTGTAATTCTGTTTCATTAAACATCACTATTTACATGTGCAACAGTGTCTGTAACAATGTCCCAGTAATGAAATTCTTTCTCCTATTTAAGGCATGTCTGTTTGATGAAAGTCAAACAAAATCGAGTATATGTCAGTGTCTTATGATACTGCTTAATTAAACATTAATTTGACTCTTAGCTAATCAGGAAATGTTTGCCTCACAGTCTTACAGAGCTTCCCCCCTTCTAAAAAAGCTAACGTTTCAGAATAGATTCAGGATTCAAGCTTCTTTCTTTCTTTTTTTTTTTTGTTTGAGACGGAGTCTCGCTCTGTCGCCCAGGCTGGAGTACAGTGGCACTATCGGCTCACTGCAACCTCTGCCTCCTGGATTTAGGCAATTCTTCTGCCTCAGCCTCCCGAGTAGCCGGGATTACAGGCGCGCGCCACCATGCCCAGCTAATTTTTTTGTATTTTTTGTATTTTTGTATTTTTTGTATTTTTAGCATGGGGTTTCACCATGCTGGCCAGGCTGGTCTGAAACTCCTGACCTTAAGATCTGCCCACGTCGGCTTCCCAAAGTGCTGGGATTATAGGCATGAGCCACTGCACCTAGCCTAGATTCAAGCTGCTTTTTTTTTTGCGACGGAGTCTTGCTCTTGTTGCCCAGGCTGGAGTGCAGCGGCACGATCTCAGTGCACCACAACCTCTGCCTCCTGGGTTCAAGTGATTCTTCTGCCTCAGCGTCCCGAGTAGCTGGGATTATAGGCATGAGCCACCATGCCCGGCTAATTTTGTATTTTTTGTGCAGACGGGGTTTCTCCATGTTGGTCAGGCTAGTCTCGAACACCCGACCTCAGGTGATCTGCCTGCCTCGGCCTCTCAAAGTGCTGGGATTACAGGTGTGAGCCACCACGCCCAGCAGATGCAAGCTTCTTAATTGGAATTCTGAGGTCATTTAGTTGAGACTTATATGCTTAGTTGACAAATTTTAATTTTATACTATTTTAGATTAATTCAAGTTAATTTATTTCAGATTGAATTTAGTGGAAGCTTTTGTAGAAGATGCAGAATTGAGGCAGACTTTACAAGAAGATTTACTTCGTCGATTCCCAGATCTTAACCGACTTGCCAAGAAGTTTCAAAGACAAGCAGCAAACTTACAAGATTGTTACCGACTCTATCAGGGTATAAATCAACTACCTAATGTTATACAGGCTCTGGAAAAACATGAAGGTAACAAATGATTTTGTTTTTTGTTTTCCTTCAACTCATTCAATATATACTTGGCAATGTGCTGTTCTCATAAAGTTGGTGGTGGTGACTCACTGTTAGGACACATTCAGATTTCTTTTTTTTCTTTTTCTTTTTTTTTTTGAGAAAGAGTCTCACTCTGTTGCCAAGGCTAGAGTGCAGTGGCACAATCTCGGCTCACTGCAACCTCTGCCTCCCGGGTTCAAGCAATTCTCCTGCCTCAGCTTCCTGAGTGGCTGGGATTACAGGCATGTGCCACCATGCCCGGCTAATTTTTATACTTTCAGTTTTACCATGTTGGCCAGGTTGGTCTGGAACTCCCAATCTCAGGTGATCTGCCTGCCTCGGCCTCCCAAAGTGCTGGGAGTACAGGTGTGAGCCACAGAGCCCGGCCATGTTCAGACTTCTAATAACAGGTTTGTATTGACTCTTAGCTTCATGGCAGAAGCCAAGAGACGTGAGACAGCTTAGAAATTTTTGCTTTTGGAAATGAATGTTAGAGTTACTGGTTTGTGATTATGGCCTATTGCACTGACAGAGGCAGTGAAAAAGGGTTTGATTGCCAAAGAAGACTCACACAGGGCCTAGAATGGCGATGGTTATGCATCTACAGTTTATTACAGGAGAAGGATACAATCCAGTAGCAGGATTATAGTAAGGATATGCATCACAGTCAAAGGCTGTCATAGCAAGTCATCCAGAGGGTTCCAGTGCAAGTTCCAGTTGTCCTTTGTTGTGTAAAGTCTGTGATAGGATGCATTTTCTCTCTCAGAGCAGGATGTGTGCACAGGACACCTTGGAACCTTGGAGCCCAAAATAGAGTCTTCACTGGGCTTTTTAATATTTTTCTTGTCAAGCGGACATGTTCCTGTTCTCTAGCTAGCCTCTTCAGTGGAAGTCAGAGGAAGAGCCTCATTGAGACCAAGTGCAACTCATCAGTCACATTAAACAATGCTGATAATAAACCACCTAAATATCCCCCGACCCACAAATACAAAACAACACCATTCAATCAGTATTTTTCATGCCTTGATCAGGGGTCATTGCCATGCAGGAACTTTAACAAAACAGTACAGGCTAATAATAGAATTGTTGGAATTAACTCACATAGGACACCTGTGAGAGAGAGTTAAGATAGAGGGTCTTGGTGGTCTCTAACAGTTGAATTCAAAGTGAAGTTACCAGAGTAAAGTGAGCAAAGACACATACTAATACAATATTATTGGTAGATAAAATCACCTTGCTCTAATAAGCATAGTTTTAAACTTTAACCATGTTTCTCCAGTAATTTTAGTAATTATATTGTTATGTCTAATACATAAAGCATTTTTTACTTTTTAAAAAAATTTTTAGGCAATGTGAGGTCCAAAGTAATTAAAAAATTTTTTTTTTAACATAAAGCATCTTAAAATTTTACTTAATCGTGATCGCCTAGAACTATTAAAACATACCTTTTGATATTATGGGGAAGCTTTGTTGTTCCTTTGTAGACAGACTTAAAGAAGTACAATTTTATGATGACAAGATATAAAATAAGTATAGATTTCAATTTTATAGAAACCTTTTCCTTTATCTAGTGCAAGAGGTAGCTAAGTGCTTATTTTCTCAAAGTACCTGTGTTATAAAAAGTATTCCTAGTGTAGTCAAAGCTTCTCTTTAGACTGATAAAACTTAGAGCACCTGCATTTACTTCCACCAAAGCAGAATTAAAGAAAATGAGACTTGGCCGGGCACGCTTGTAATCCCAGCACTTTGGGAGGCTGAGGCAGGCGGATCATGAGGTTAGGAGATCAAGACCATACTGGCTAACACAGTGAAACCCTGTCTCTACTAAAAATACAAAAACTTGGCTGACGTGGTGGCTCGCACCTGTAGTCCCAGCTTCTCAGGTGGCTGAGGCAGGAGAATCACTTGAACCTGGGAGGTGGAGGTTGCAGTGAGCTGAGATCACACTACTGCGCTCCAGCTTGGGCAACAACAACAACAAAAAAATAAGTCTTTACTGGCTGGGCACGGTGGCTCACGCCTGTAATCCCAGCACTTTGGGAGGCCGAGACGGGCAGATCACCTGAGGTCGGGCATTCGAGACCAGCCTGACCAATATGAAGAAACCCTATTTGTACTAAAACTACAAAATTAGTGGGGCGTGGTGGCATGTGCCTGTAATCCCACTTATTCGGGAGGCTGAGGCAGGAGAATTGCCTGAACCTGGGAGGCGGAGGTTGCATTGAGCAGAGATTGTGCCGTTGCGCTCCAGCCTGGACAGCAAGAGCGAAACTCTCCGTTTCAAAAAAAAAAAAAAAAAAAGAAAATGAGTCTTTATACTTTGCTGTTTGCATACTCTTTTAGTGTGGTGTAGGCAGCCATGTATCCCCCTTGTGCCTCTATTTCTCCGTTCTGTGAATGAGTGTCTTCCACTGCTGTGCTTTTCTGATTCCATAACCTCTTGTTTTATTCCAGTAGGACCAGGTAGAAACAGAAGGTGATTGACCAGTATTAGGGATGGAATCAGGGTACAATTATGGAGATAGGCTCTCTAAACAATTCACTCTCACCATTTAAATCAACTGTTTGATCATTTTTTTTTCCTCATATATCTTTACCATCACATAGTAAATAATATCCTTTTTATTTTCAAGAGGGAGTATTGGCGTTGTTAGGAACTCACTTAATTTTTTTCCCCCATCATCCCACCCGCACTTCTTACTCCTTACTTTCTACTTGCTTTTATTCTTTACTGGCTCTTTACCACTGCGTATTTTTAGGTGCATACATCTATTTTTAAAAAAAGCACCCTTGTTCCTGGGTCCTCTTCCAGTACCATCTGTTAATATATCTCTCTCGCTCTTTCCATTCCCAAATGGGTTTCTGAAAGCCTGCACTTCCCATCTTCCATTCATTCATCTGGTTTCCAGCCCTGACCACAGTACTGAGGTGACCTTTATTTTTTGCTAAATCCAGTGAATGTGGTATAGTCCCCCCGCTTCTTTCTTTCCTTCTTTCTTTCTTTCTTTCTTTCTTTCTTTCTTTCTTGCTTGCTTGCTTTCTTTCTTTCTTTCTTTTCTTTCTTTCTTTCTTTCTTTCTTTGTTTCTCTTGTTGCCCAGGCTGGAGTGCAATGGCGTGATCTCGGCTCACCGCAACCTATGCCTCCCAGGTTCAAGCGATTCTCCTGCCTCAGCCTCCCAAGTAGCTGGATTACAGGCACCTGCCACCACGCCTCACTAATTTTGTATTTTTATTAGAGATGGGTTTTCTCCATGTTGGTCAGGCTGGTCTTGAACTCCCGACCTGAGGTGATCCACACACCTCTGCCTCCCAAAGTGCTGGGATTACAGGTGTGAGCCACCACGCCCAGCCTCGGTATAGTCTTTAACGAAAGTTCACTGATCTTGACAATTTTGATCTTGAAACTCTTTTTTTTTTTTTGAGATAGAGTCTTGCTCTGTCACCCAGGGTGGAGTGCAGTGGCACAATCTCGGCTCACTGCAACCTCCACCTCCCAGGTTCAAGTGATTCTCCTGCCTCAACCTCCCGAGTAGCTAGGATTACAGGTGCCCACCACCATGCCTGGCTAATTTTTTGTATTTTTTAGTAGAGACGGGGTTTCACTATGTTGGCCAGGCTGGTCTTGAGCTCCTGACTTTGTGGTCCACCTGCCTCGGACCTCCCAAAGTGCTAGGATTACAGACGTGAGCCACCATGCCCAGCCTTGAAACTCTCCTAAGGTTATGTTAAACATTTTTGTATTCTTGGTTTTCTTTTTGTTCCATGGGTTATTTCTCTTTATCCTTGTTTTTAGCTTTCTTAAGTGTTCCGTTACCTTATCAAGTTCTATTTTTGGCTCCCATTTCACTTAATAACAGGAAAAGCTGGGGTTTTTTTTTTTCTTTTGTGGAGACAGAGTCCTACTTTGTTGCCCAGGCTGGAGTGCAGTGGTGCGATCTCAGCTCACTCCAACCTCCGCCTTCTGGGTTCAAGCGATTCTTGTGCCTCAGCCTCCCGTGTAGCTGGGATTGCAGGCGTGTGCCACCACGCCTGGCTAATTTTTGTATTTTTAGTAGAGATGGGGGTTTCACCACGTTGGCCAGGCTGGTCTTGAACTCTTGACTTCCAAGTGATCTGCCTGCCTGGGCCTCCCAAAGTGCTGGGATTACTGATTTGAGCCATTGTGCCTGGCTAAGCTGGGATTCTTTGAATGAGTTCTTAGAGGCTTCCTGAAACTTTGTGCAACATTTTGTGTATGTGTATATTTTCTGGGGAAAGGATTTGTAACTTTCTATTTTTTGAGATGGAGTCTCACTCTGGCTCAGGGTGGAGTGCAGTGGTGTGATCTCGGCTCACTGCAACTTCTGCTTCCTGGTTCAAGTGATTCTCTTGCCTCAGGCTCCCAAGTACCTGGAATTAACAGGCATGTGCCACCACGCCTGGCTAATTTTTGTATTTTTAGTAGAGACGGGGTTTCATTATGTTGGCCAGGCTGGGAATTTGTAACTTTCGTCAGATATCCCAAGGGATATATGTCTTTCCTGGTAGAGAGGGAAGAAACAAAAAACGTATGTAAATACCCTCCTCTCCCCCTAGAAGGTAAGAAGTACTGCTCTACACATTCCTTGGGTGATCTTTCTCACTCCCTGGGATAATTAAGGAAGTCAGGGATTGGGGTTGAGGGTAACTTCGCTTCCTTCCTCAACCTCCCTGTATAGGCACAGTCTAATATACTTGATGACAGTTTGCAACAAGTCAACAATTTCCTACTTTTCTGGTGTTAGATTTAAATTATATAGACCTATGAGTGATCATAATGTTATCTAAGTCAGATGCTTCACATTATAGGTCTTGCAGCTAATGGCCAGTTCAGGTATTTGAAGTGGCTTAGCCTGGAAAATGTTACAGGGGGAAAATCTGTTTTCTGTGTGTTATGCTCAGAGCTGTGTTCTTTTCTTTTACACAAAATGTTTGAAATTTGTTGAATTTTAGGTGTACCCTGGTCATTGGGAACTCCCTAAAGGATCTCTGTGAGGTTTTTTTTTTAAAAAAACAAAAAACAAAAAAAAAGTAGCATTTTGCAGAACTCAGTATAGCTCTTTAGCATACTGACTGCAAGGAGAAACTAAAAAGTGAGACTAATTTTACAAATTAGTCTCCCAAGTTTCTTTACAAGAAAATAGACCAAAGGTACTGTTTAAAAGCAAAATCATGGCTTAAAAGTTTTTCTTTTTCTTAATATATTAATATATTGCTATTAATTGAGTATGCTGTCTTGCTATCTTGTGATTATTTTTGGGTTTTTTTTTTTGAGACGGAGTCTTGCTCTGTCGCCCAGGCTGGAGTGCAGTGGCACAGTCTCGGCTCACTGCAAGCTCCGCCTCCCGGGTTCACGCCATTCTCCTGCCTCAGCCTCTCCGAGTAGCTGGGACTACAGGCGCCCGCCACTACGCCCGGCTAATTTTTTTGTATTTTTAGTAGAGACGGGGTTTCACCGTGGTCTCGATCTCCTGACGTCGTGATCCGCCCGCCTCGGCCTCCCAAAGTGCTGGGATTATAAGCGTGAGCCACCGCGCCCGGCCTATTTTTGGTTTTTGATTAACTCTAAGCTTAATGTTATTCCTGAAAAATAAATAAATAAATAAATAAATAAAGTGAATTCAGAGAGACAGTAGAGGGCAGCAGCCGTTTAGAAAGTAGATTCACATTGAGTGATTACGGCTTTTTAAAATCTTTCTCCACTAAGAGATAGCTAATTTCCGAAAAGGTATACTTGGCCTCCCATATTCCTTATGTCTCTGAAAACTGAAAAAGCTGGGACAAAACTTAAAATAACAGTATTCTACGGTTAGGGCAAATTTCTGATAGTGCTTAAAACAATTTACCCAGGTATCTTTATTTTTTTTTTTGAGACAGGGTTTCACTCTGTCACCCAGGCTGGAGTGCTGGAGCCTTGACCTCCTGGGCTCAGCTCAAGTGATCCTCTCACCTCCGTCTCCCAAATAGCTGGGACTACAGGCATGCACCATCATGCCCAACTAACTTTTAAAAAATTTTTATAGAGTTAGGGGTTTCATCATGTTGCCAGGCTGGTCTCGAACTCCTGGGCTCAAGCAATCTGCCCACCTCGTCCTCCTAAAGTACAAGGTTATAGGCATGAGCCACTGCTCCCAGCCTCAGATATTTTTATTGATGAATTTTATTATAACAGCTACAATACTGAGATGCGTAACCCTTCCCTTTCCTGATACCCACTTATCATCTGTTTCTGTTTAATACACTCCTTAAGTACTTCACATTGGCTATTTCCCCGCCCCCCATGGTCTATGCATCTTCTTCATTGAACTGGTAGTAGTCTTTGTTAGCTCGTCTGATCATGTCATCAATTCAGAACACATTACCTCTTCAGTTCAGAACACATTAATTGCTTCCCATAATCTTCAGGACACGGCCCCATTTCTTCACGTGCCTTGGCCATTGCTTCCCTGTTCAGCTTCCCCCACACTCCCTCACCTACACCTTCTGTCTCAGTATAGTACTGCTAGTCTCCAGACATGCCATGCCTTTTGTGCTTTTATGCATGTTTTCCTGTCTTTAATGTCCTTGTCCATGTGATGAACCCCTACTCATTTTTCCAAGATTGAACTCAAATGTCACCTTTTCTGTGAGCTTCTCTGTTCTTCTCATGCAGAGTAGAAGTGTTTATCTCCATTGCCCTTGACCCTAAATAACACAGTACATTAGTATAATAATCACATTTTTTACCTGATTGTGTGGTTTCCTTCTAAATGGAGAATAAGAATATAAAAGTGATTTATTTGACATTTCTGGAAAGGGAGATGATAAAAAGAATCTGCGTTACTTATTTAGCCTTTTTAAAAAACCCTTAGCCTATAAAGGCTACTATTTAAGGTTTGGTTGGATGTGTATGTTGGAAATATGTTCTTTAAATCTCATCTTCATCAGTTTATAAAAGCAATATAAGTTCTTTGTAGATCATTATCATGCCATCCAGATGTAGTCATTATTGTTTTGATATAGGTTGTTTCAGTCTTTAAACCAAATCATACACAGTCAGTTCCGCTGTAACACTTGTTTTGAAAACAGATTTGTTCCAGTGTGGGTGGTATATTAGGGAACGATTTGAGCATAATGTAAATTTTGAGTTTGCTTATGCACAAATCCCAAGGAAACACTAGGTGAATGCAGAAAAATGCATCCAACTGAACTGAGCAGTGTAGACATATACAAAAGATACACATACATGTGCTCTTCAAATACCTACCTTATTTTCCTCTATGTGTTATGAACCATACCCATTCACATCTGGTGTTACAACTTTGCCACCCATTTCAGACAGTATTCCTTTAACCATTTTGCAGTAACTCAGAAGCTGCAGCCCTTTAGAAGTCTACTCCACTGTCGCTCACACCTGTAATCCCAGCACTTTGGGAGGCTGAGGCAGGAGAATGGCATGAACCCGGGAGGCGAAGCTTGCAGTGAGCCAAGATTGCGCCACTGCACTCCAGCCTGGGCGACAGAGCGAGACTCCCTCTCAAAAAAAAAAAAAAAAAAAAAAGGCCACTCCACAAGCAAACCGCAGATGTTTTGCAAGGTGACTTATTTATTGTAATAGTTATGTATTTCTTAACCATTTCACATGTATAAAACTGTGCTACTACTTTTATGAGGTTCCTGTCTTTATTTTTTTTAACGTGTCACTGATGAAGGTTCTGAGAGTTGTGGCTTGAACTCGTTTTCTCATAAGCGCTGTTTTTTATTATTTTTTTGAAATGGTCTCGCTGTGTTCCCCAGGCTAGAGTGCAGTGATGTGGTCTCAGCCCTGCAGCCTTGGCCTCCCAGCTTAAGCTATCCTCCCACCTCAGCCTCCCAAGTAGCTTGGACTGCAGGCGTGATCCTTCGCCCACCTAATTTTTACACTTTTGTAGAGACAGTTTTTCCATGTTGCCAGGCTGCTTTGGAACTCCTTAGCTCAAGCAATCAGCCCGTCTTCACCTCCCAAAGTGCTGGGATTACAGGCGTGCCCCACCACACCTGGACAGCTCTGGTTTATACTGCATAGTGTTCTGATTTTTAGGAATACATACATTGCATTATATAGCAGAACTGGCTGTATGCAAAAGTCTAATAGAAAATATTGATAGGATAATAATGTATATAGTACTAATTGTCAGTTGCCATAATTTAACTAATATGGTTTGACTTTTTACTTTCTTTTTTTGAGATGGGGCCTTGCTATATTACCTAGGCTGGTCATGAACTCCTGGGCTCAAGCAATACTCTTGCCTCAACCTCCTGAGGATGTTTGACATTTTTTGACTTTTTTTTTTTTTTTTTTAAACAGAATCTTGCTCTGTCTCCCAGGCTGGAGTGCAGTGGCATGATCTTGGCTCACTGCAACCTCCACCTCCCGGGTTCAAGGGTTCAAGCACTTCTCCTGCCTCAGCCTCCTTAGTAGCTAGGATTACAGGTGTGCGCCACCACGCACAGCTGATTTTTGTATTTTTACTAGAGATGGGGTTTCACCATGTTGGTCAGGCTGGTCTTGAACTCCTGACCTCGTGATCCTCCCACGTCGGCCTCCCAGAGTGCTGTGGGTACAGGCGTGAGCCACCATGCCATCCTGCTTTTTGACAATTTAAATAGTAACAGTTACCTATTATAATTGATATTTAGCTAATGTCTATTGTTATTTTAACATTCCAGGAAATTATTATGCAGAAACTTTAAAGGTCTGTTTACTTCTCTGGTGTTTTGATTTTTTTTTCTTTTTCTGTGAGTAATTTTCTAAAACTGGTTTCTAGGCCAGGCTATTTATGTCTTGTTTTTTATTTTTTTGGAGACGGAGTCTCGCTTTGTTGCCCAGGCTGGAGTGCAGTGGTGCTATCTCAGCTTGCTGCAACCTCTGCCTCCTGGGTTCAAGCAGTTGTCCTGCCTCAGCCTCCCGAGTAGCTGGGACTACAGGCACATACCGCCACGCCTGGCTAGTTTTTTGTATTTTTAGTAGAGATGGAGTTTCACCATGTTGCCTAGGCTGGTCTCAAACTTCTGAGCTCAGGCAGTCTGCCTGCCTTGGCCTCCCAAAGTGCTAGGATTACAGGTGTAAGCCACTGCTCCCGGCCTTATTATTTTATTTTTATAGATTCGGGGTATATGTGCAGGTTTGTCCCATGGATATATTGTGTAATGGTGAGTTTTGGACTTCTATTTTGCCCATGAACATTGTACCCAATAGGTGGTAATTTTTCAATTCTCATCCCTCTCTCTGCCTCTGCCCTTTTGGAGTTCCCAGTATCTGTTAATTCTCTCTGCATGTCCGTGTGTACCCATTGTTTAGCTCCTATAGTTTTTATTTTATTTTATTTTTGAAACGAGTCTTGCTGTGTCACCCAGGCTGGAGTGCAGTGGTGCAATTTCGGTTCACTGCAACCTTGGTCTCTGGGTTCAGATGATTCTCGTGCCTTAGCCTCCCGAGTAGCTGGAATTACAGGTCCATGCCACGATGCCCAGCTAATTTTTGTATTTTCAGTAGAGACGGAGTTTTGCCATGTTGGCCACACTGGCCTCAAACTCTTGGCCTGAAGTGATCCGCTTGCCTTGGCCTCCCAAAGTGCAGGGATTCTGGTGTGAGCCACTACTCCTGACCCCATATTTTTTCTTTTAATTATAAAGGTAATAATGTAAAAAGAAGTCAACTCCCAGTTTAACTCTAGCAGAGTAACCAGTGTTAATTTTTTTTTTTTTTTTTTTTGAGACGGAGTCTTGCTCTGTTTCCCAGGCTGGAGTGCAGTGATGCCATCTCGGCTTACTGCAGCCTCCGCCTCCTGGGTTCGAGCCATTCTCCTGCCTCAGCTTCTTGAGTAGCTGGGATTACAGGCGCCCAATGCCACGCCTGGCTAATTTTTGTATTTTTAGTAGAGATGGGGTTTCACCATGTTGGCTAGGCTGGTGTTGAACTCCTGACCTCATGATCCACCTGCCTCGATGCTGGGATTACAGGCGTGAGCCACTGAGCCTGGCCAATCCATTCCTTTTTATGGCTGAGTAGTATTCCATTGTGTGTGTGTGTATATATATTCCATTGTGTGTGTGTGTGTGTGTGTGTATACACACACACACACACACATACCACAGTTTCTTTATCCACTTTTTGATTCATGGGCATTTGGGTTGGTTCCACGTTTTTGCAATTGTGAATTGTGCTGCTATAAACACATGTGTGCAAGTTTCTTTTTTGTATAATGATACCTTTTCCCCTGGGTAGATACCCAGCAGTGGGATTGCTGGATCAACTGGTAGTTCTACTTCTAAGGAATTTCCACACTGTTTTCCTTAGTGGTTGTACTGGTTTATATTCCCACCAGAAGTATAGAAGTGTTCCCTGTTCACTGCATCCACGCCAACATCTATTTTTGATTTTTTGATTATGGCCATTCTTGCAGGAGTAAGGTGGTATCACATTGTGGTTTTGATTTGCATTTCTCTGATCATTAGTGATGTTGAGCATTTTTTTATGTTTGTTGGCCATTTGTATATCTTCTTGAGAATTGTCTATTCATGTCCTTAGCCCACTTTTTGATGAGATTGTTGTTTTTTTTTCTTGCTAGTTTGTTTGAGCTCGTTGTAGATTCTGGGTATTAGTCCTTTGTCAGATGTATAGATTGTGAAGATTTTCTCCCACTCTGTGGGTTGTCTGTTTTCTTCTGCTGACTGTTCCTTTTGCCACGCAAAAGCTCTTTTTTTTTTTTTTTTGAGACAGAATCTTGCTCTGTCGGCCAGGCTGGTAACAAAGACACAGGTACTGGTAATACTGCCATGGCTTATTGCCTACATTAATAATGAAAGCAAATGCTAAATTTCAGCTAGAGGCTAGAGAACATAAAACTAGAATTTTCTTCTATGTTTATATACTACTATGAATACCAGGAGTCCTTTGGTTAAGACCTCAGGATAGCTTGTGTAGGGCTTTCTAGCCTGTGATCACTAGTGGAGAATGTAGCTTTACAAAGTCTAGTTGGAAATTGGCAACTGGGGTTTAGTACAAGTTACGAGGAAGGGAAGGAATTTAAGATGCTAGTGAAAGCTTGGAGGATAAGGGAGCAGGTGAACTTATAAGGAAGTTTATAAACTGAGAAGGGCTGCAGCAAAGTGGGCTCATGTGCTTGAGGAGCCAGAGGACATGTTGAGGGTGACGTAAGTTCTGAAGTTCGTATCGATATTTAATGCAGTATGGATTCTTGGAAAACCTTCTTCAGTCATGTGCTAGAAAAATAACAGCTTATGGAAAAAACAGGATTGAGGCAGACCTGAAAATACATGAATTTTTAAAAACCGCTTCTAACAGAAGCATAACAGACTGTAATAAAAACTGTGGCCTTCCTGGCATTTGCACCCAAACACCAGCATTAGCCAACTCTTTGAAGCCTTAGATCTGTGGCTCTTGTTTTCTCCTTTGAGATGTAGGTCCTTGAGGGCATTTGCTTCTAATAGAGGCTAGTTTCATCAGAATTAAAAATGTGAACCATGGTATGAAATTCAGTTCGTTTTTTTTTCTTTTTCGAAAACACTGGCAAATGTTTTGTACCCTTGAGCTTTCCCACATATCTTAACATAGTGAGTGGAAAGTACAGTGGCTGTTAAGCCAACTACTCTGAGGTCTTCACTGCTAAGGCTTACTCTTAATTGTGTGAGAGCTTAACCTTGATCCCTTTAAAACATTAATGGGCTGGAAAAAAAATCATTCATAAACCAATGCCACCTCTGAATTTTGCTACCACAATTCCCTTATTTACCAATAGTGCATGAGCTAATTTGGAATAAAGAACTAGGCATTGTAGCACAACAGACATTATGTGGGCAAAGTGTTGTTTATATTCTGTCTAAATAGTGCTTCACATTTATGTACTATTTTCCAAATATGTATAGATGCTTTTGTGATTAATAATAAAACATGAATTCTTAAAACAATTTTGCTGACTTCATAGTAGCTTTTCACCGTTTTCTCAGTAGCTGCTACAATTTCTGGAGAAGTTTGGGAACTATTGTTTTGGAGTGAAATGCAGTGTGTTAGATATCACTTGCAGAATTCTTCTAAGGGAATTTATTGGTGATTAGAAAAAAAAATCCTTGTGTTATACCAGTAGTAGTACAAAGTAACTGTTGTTCAGTTTCTATTAAGTGTCAAGGACTATACAAGTATTGTGTATAGTTATCTCATTTATTATTTTCTGGGTAGCTATTGTTATTATTCCTTCGTACAAAAAGGGAAAAGGAGGCTCAAAGTATCATGCTCCAGATAACAGAGCCAGTAGGTAGCAGAGCCAGGATTGCTACCCAGGTCTCTAGTCCTGCTTTTTCACACTATATACTCATTGCTTCACTTACTCCTTCATACATGATTCCCCAGTGTGTACTCTTTTTTTTTTTTTTTGAGATAGAATCTTGCTCTGTTGCCCAGGCTGGCGGGCAGTAGTGTGATCTTGGGCCAACTGCAACCTCCACCTCTTGCATTCAAGCAGTTCTCCTGCTTCAACCTCCTGAGTAGCTGGGATTATAAGCCTGTGCTACCACGGCTGGCTAATTTTTGTATTTTTAGCAGAGATGAGGTTTCACCTTGTTGGCCAGGCTGGTCTCAAACTCCTGATCTCAAGTGATCTGCCCACCTCAGCCTCCCAAAGTGCTGGGATTATAGGCATGAGCTATCATGCCCGGCCTCCTCATCATGTACCCTTAAATACCATCAAGCACAGTTCCATTGTGTAAAAACTTGGCTTGATTTAACCTGTTAATTGGAACACTGTCATTAATGGAAATTAGGAATGTGAGGTAAGCTAGAGGTTTTATTTTAATGACTTTGGGTTATTAAATCTATAAGAAATGAAATTCATTTAGTCATAATTAATGTCATGTTTCTGCATCTGTATTACTTGTTGTGTTTACAGACGAGGTAATGTATTATTAGTGGGAAGCTTTGAGTGCTACGTCATCTCTCTTTCTATAAAATAAATTGAGTATGGAACAATTTGAATTAAAACACCTGAGTAAATAGTAACTTTGGAGACCTACTGTACTATTTGTACCTTTTGGATCAAATGATGCTTGTTTATCTCAGTCAAATTTTTATGATTTGTATTCTGTAAAGTGAGATCTTTTTATTTGTTTGTTTTACTACTTTCTTTTAGGAAAACACCAGAAATTATTGTTGGCAGTTTTTGTGACTCCTCTTACTGATCTTCGTTCTGATTTCTCCAAGTTTCAGGAAATGATAGAAACAACTTTAGATATGGATCAGGTATGCAATATACTTTTTAATTTAAGCAGTATATATTTTTAAAAAGCAAAGGCCACATTAAGAAAATTTGTAGGTTTTTCTTCTTAGTATCTAATTGTAGCACCTTTGTAGACAGTGGATGTAAGATTAAGTGACAGATGGGAAGAGGATTTTTAAAAAAAATAGCAACTGTTTCAGTGGATGAAATAAAGATTAGTGGAGAAAATGAATATTGGGCATAACTTCTGGTTAAAGACAATCTCATAAATGAACAATTTCATAATTTCATAAATGCAACTGCGTTTTATTTTCAAAGAGAAGGAAAATTATAGTCACTGGAAAAGGAAAGAGAAGTTAGAGCTAAACATAGGACACACAAGAAAACTTTCATTTTGTTTATTTTCTTGTTTTTCTTTTGAGACAGGGTCTCCCTCTGTTACCCAGGCTTAAGTGCAGTGACACTATCATAGTTCACTAACCCCTCAAACTCCTGGGTTCAAGTAATCCTCCTGCCTTAGCCTTAGTAGCTGTAAATACAGGTGTGTACCACCATGCCTGGCTAATTTTATAAAAACTTTTTTATAGAGATGAGCTCTCGCCGTGTTGCCCAAGCTGGTCCCAAAACTCTGGCCTCAAGCTATCCTCCGGCCTCAGTCTCAGCCTCCCAAAATGCTGGGATTTCATATATAAGCTACCATTCCGGGCCACTTCTGTTTCTTTTCCATGTAGAGAGTTCTTTGCAGGAGGAGGTTAGAATAGGTGTGCATCTCCTAAATAGTTGTTGAATATAACTAAAAAGTTAACCAGGACTCTAAATACTATTTACTTCTAAAATTTCTTGTTAATTGAGAACATTTAGGGTTTAAGTGATCTATATCTCATGTCTTTAACAATTTTGAACGATGATTATATGTAAAGTGAGAACAATTTGTGAAATAGTTGAAAATATCCTTACATGAAAGTGAATTTTAAAGCAGAGTTTATGAAATGGTAATATTTTGTTTTATATCTGTTAAAAATTTGTTTATGTGAACAAGCTTACAAGTTTATTATGGTGAGCCCATTGAATATAGTGGGTTTTTTTGTTTGTTTTTGAGATGAAGTCTCACTCTTGTCCTCAGGTTGACGTGCAATGGTGTGATCTTGGCTCACTGCAACCTCTGCCTCCTGGGTTCAAGCGATTCTCCTGCCTTAGCCTCCCCGAGTAGCTGGGATTATAGGCGCCTGCCGCCAAACCCGGTTAATTTTTGTATTTTTGGTAGAGACGGGATTTCGCCACGTTGGCCAGGCTGGTCTCGAACTCCTGACCTCAGGTGATCCGTCTGCCTCGGCCTCCCAAGTGCTGGGATTACAGGTGTGAGCCACCATGCCCGGCCTGAATATAGTGTTTTTAAGTTGCAGGACTTTAAAAATAATATTTTGAAATTTTTCTAAGTTAAATTCCCTGTTAAAATGGTCATGCAGGAATATATGCTTGCATTATTCATATTAGGGTAACTGTTTGGTTTGCTAGTTGTTAGATTCTTTGCATTCCTTTTTTTTTTTTGAGACGGCGTTTCACTCTTTTTGACAAGGCTGGAGTGCAATGGTGCTATCTCGGCTTACCTCAACCTCTGCCTCCTGGGTTCAAGTGATTCTCCTGCCTCAGCCTCCCAAGTAGCTGGAATTACAGGAATAGGCCACCAAGCCCAGCTAATTTTGTATTTTTAGTAGAGATGGGGTTTCTCCATGTTGGTCAGGCTGGTCTCAAACTCCCAGCCTCAGGTGATCAGTCCACCTCGGCCTCCCAAGGTGCTGGGATTACAGGCATAAGCCACCGTGCCCGCCCCCTCACCCTTTTTAAAAAATGAGACAGAGTTTTATTCTGTCACCCAGGCTGGAGTGCAGTGGTGCGATCATGTTCACTGCAGCCTTGAATCTGGGCTCAAGTGATCCTCCCACTTCAGCCTCCCAAGTAGTTGGAACCGTAGATGTGCATCACCACACCTGGCTGATTTTTAAATTATTTGTAGAGATGAGGTCTTGCTTGTTGTCTAGGCTGGTCTCAAACTTCTGGGCTCAAGCAGTCCTCCTGCCTCAGCCTCCCAAAGTGCTGAGATTATAGACATGAGCCACCGTCTCTGGCCGCATTTTTCTTTTCTTTCTTTCTTTTTTTTTTGAGATGGAGTTTTGCTCTTGTCGCCTAGGCTGGAGTGCAATGGCGCGATCTCTGCTCACTGCAACCTCTGCCTCCCCGGTTCAAGCCATTCTTCTGCCTCAGCCTCCCAGTTACCTGGGATTACAGGCATGTGCCACCACGCCCGGCTAATTTTTGTATTTTTAGTAGACACGGGGTTTCTCTGTGTTGGTCAGGCTTGTCTCAAATTGCTGACCTCAGATGATCCACCTGCCTCTGTCTCCCAAAGTGCTGGGATTATAGGCGTGAGCCACCATGCCAGGCCCTGGCTGCATTTTTCTTAGTATCTGTGATTTGAGTTAATACTTGCCCTATGTAATGTTGATTTATTCTTATTGGATCATTAACTGAGGTTTAAAGAAGATAAATCCTGTTTGCTCTATGCCCTCTGGATTTTAAAAGTGCACGGGTGTGCATGTGTGTAGGTATAAATGTTTCCATATTCTAGTATATTCTGTGTCAGTGATAGAGCAGTCTTTTCCATTTACTTGTAGGTTAAGAAACCAAAAAAAGTTGTGTCATCATCCCGTTTAGGAAAACTTGCATTTTGGCTATTGTTTCCTCTGTAGTGCTGCTATTAGTGGAATGATTTTAGGTGTTCAACTTTCAGATCAATGGGAGACAGAAATATTGTTCTGAGACATCTGGAAGCCGAATGTGTTTTATTCCTGCCTGTCTGAGGATGTAGTCTTGCCTTTGATAGGGCAGAGTTGTTTGTAAACATTGCTTTAAATAGAAACATGTAAAGGTGTTTTTGATGGTTAACAAAAACTATGAGTATAATAGAGCCTAATGCCTATTAGGGACCAGTTTTGAGCTGGTGTGGGAAGAGTATTGAGCTTTTCAGTGTCACCTACCTGTATTCCCTTGAAGGGACCCAGCGCCCAGGCAAAGCTCTGCTGAGGTCGGGCGTGGTGGTTCACGCCTGTAATCCTAGCATTTTAGGAGACCAAGGCGGGTGGATCACCTGAGGTCAGGAGTTCAAGACCAGCCTAGCCAACATGGTGAAACCCTGTCTCTACTAAAAATACAAAAATTAGCTGGGTGTGGTGGTACATGGCTGTAATCACAGCTATTTGGGAGGCTGAGGCAAGAGAATTGCTTGAACCCAGGAGACGGAGGTTGCAGTGAGCTGAGTTCATGCTATTGCACTCTAGCTGGGTCACAGAGCGAGACTCCATCTCAAAACAAACAAACAAAAAAAAAAAACTGCTGAAATGCTGCAGTTAATTTTGCCATTTGTGGTCAGCATTCTTCTTCTAAATTGCTATAATATTGCCTTCATATTATGTGTCTCAAATTTAAGCAGGTATCAGAATGCCCACGGGAACAAATTGCCATGGCTCTAAGCCTAGAATCTTTAGGTCTGGAGTAGGGCTGGGGAATTTGCATTTCTAACACACACTCAAGTTTGTTGTGCTGTCTGTCTGGGGTCTGCGCCTGCCTAACTTCTGATGTGATTTAGTTCTACCAGTTTCTTTTTTTGTTGTTGTTTTATTTTTTTGAGATATGTCACTCAGGCTAGGGTGCAGTGGCATGATCTCAGCTCACTGCAACCCCTGCCTCCTGGGTTCAAGCGATTCTCCTGCCTCAGCCTCCTGAGTAGCTGGGATTATAGGCACACTCCACCACACCTAGCTAATTTTTGTATTTTTGGTAGAGACAGGGTTTCACCGTGTTGGCTGGGCTGGTCTCGAACTCCTGACCTCAGGTGATCCACCTGCCTCAGCCTCCCAAAGTGCTGGGATTACAGGTGTGAGCCACCCACCATGCCTGGGCCCTTCCTACCAATTTCTATCCTCCCTGAAATACTGCACACTTAGGCAGTCACTGGGCAATATCTGGCCCAAAATTGATTTGTATAATTGAGAATATTTAAGAGGTTGTTAAAATTTGAACCGCTTTCTATTCTTATATTAAGTGTAAAGATCTATTAAAGATCCCCTTGTAGCTCTTTTTGTCTGGGCCATCACGTTTCTGCCCAGCAGATGCAGAGGCACTGTCCTCTCTCCCACCTCCCCACTACCTCTCCTTCCCTACCTTTGGACGGTAAAAGCTGTCTTTCTGCAGTTAATTGTTTTATTCTTTGTAGGGTCTACTCGTTGATAATGTTATTTACTGCTATAATAATTACAAAGGGCAACAGAATGATCAAATCTTGGTTATTTTAAATTTACATTATGCCTTTTTTTGTTTTATTTTTTTAAAGTCTCTGCTTGACAGCAAATAAGCCAAACGTTCCCTAACAAATGATGATGTCCCATTAATGATTTGATGACTTCCTCTTTATAGTTTTTATTTAGAGTGCTTGTGGGCAGTTTTTTTAAATGACATTTAAAAATCAGGATATAAATAATTTTTTAAGTATTTTTCTTTAGGTGGGGCACAGTGGCTCACACCTGTAATTCCAGCACTTTGGGAGGCTGAGGTGGGCAGATCTTGTGAAGTCAGGAGTTCAACACCAGCCTGGCCAACAGAACGACACCCTGTTTCTACTAAAAATACAAAAATTAGGCCGGGTGCAGTGGCTCACACCTGTAATGCCAGCACTTTGGGAGGCCGAGGTGGGCAGATCACAAGGTCAGGAGATCGAGACCATCCTGGCTAACGGTGAAACCCCGTCTCTACTAAAAATACAAAAAATTAGCCGGGCATGATGGCGGGTGCCTATAGTCCCAGCTACTCGGAAGGCTGAGGCAGGAGAATGGCGTGAACCCAGGAGGCGGAGCTTGCAGTGAGCCGAGATGGCGCTACTGCACTCCAGCCTGGGCAAGAGTGCGAGACTCCGTCTCAAAAATAAATAAATAAATAAAAAATAAAAAAATTAGCCAGGCATGGTGGTGCATGCCTGTAGTCCCAGCTACTTGGGAGGCTGGGGCAGTAGAATTGCTTGAACCCGGGAGGCGGAGGTTGCAGTGAGCTGAGATCACCCACTGAACTCCAGCGTGGGCAACAGAGCAAGACTCTGTCTCCAAAAAAAAAAAAATGTATTTTTCTTTGAAGCTTTTCTACTTTTGAATGTAATGTATAGTATTATAACAAGTGAACAGAATGATACAAAGAAGTATAGTGGGAAAGGTGTGGTAGAGATGGGAAAACGTATTTCCTCCAGCCTCTTAGGTTCTTTGGAGGAGCTTGGGAATTCAGCTGACACACGACAGATTTACAGGAGAAAAGTTTTATTTCAAGTACACATGAGAGCTTCATAGAAAAGAAGTGAAGACCTGAAGAAACAGACTGGAGAGTTCATATGCATTTTAATAAAGGATAATGTATTAGTCTGTTCTCATGCTGCTAATAAATACATACCCAAGACTGGGTAATTTATAAAGAAAAAGAGGTTTAATGGACTCACACGCACATGGCTGGGGAGGCCTTACAATCATGGCAGAAGGTAAAGGAGGAGCAAAGGCACATATTACATGGTGTCAGGCAAGAGAGTGTTTGCAGGGGAACTGCCCTTTATAAAACCATTAGATCTCGAGAGACTTACTCACCATCACGAGAACGGCATGGGAAAAACCTGCCCCTGTGATTCAGTTACCTCCCACCGGGTCCCTCCCATGACACATGGGGATTATGGGAGCTACAACTCAAGATGAGATTTGGGTGGGGACACAGCCAAACCATATCAGATAGTAAATTGTGAGAGGCAGCAAGATTGAAGGAAAGAGGTTTGAGCTTCGAGGGAGGGTAAATTGTGGGAAGATAAATATATGGGGCAAACTAATGGCAGATAAGGATTGTTTTAGTAAGGCTTGTTATGCATACCCAAATCAAGGTGCCATCTCCAGTGATTTAAGAGTCTATGGTGATAAAGAGTAGTTCTCCTCTTCCTGCTAGGAGAGGGGTGGGAGAGAGCACCTTCACAAAGGAAAATTTATATTCTGCCTTCATGGAGAAAGGGGGAGAGCAGAGAGTTCCTACGTATACTGTTTCTTCATTACTTTCCTCTCAAAAGAATACTTATGCCAAAGTGGCATGGTTTGGGGTGACATTCTGATCTTCTTCAGTGACAATCCTTGATATTTTTCCTTCTTTCTCTCCAGTTAACAATGTTAACATCCTGGTATGCTTCCCCCAATTCCATTATACTAACTCCATATTGTGGGTTAAAGATTTTTTACTTTGATCAGCAATATTTGAAACATACCTGTTATACTAGATGTACTCTGTAAAATAGTGGTCAGTGTTACTTCTTTAACGATGCTGTGAGATTAAAGGATTTTATTATAAATGCCTGGGAGGAGCCTGGATTTGAGGAAGGTAAGCAGTGCAGTTAGGTGGATGTAGACTAGAAGAGGTCATTTGTTCTCATTTCATTGTTGCCCCTATGACATGCCCGTTTCTTTTTTTTTCTTTTCTTTTTTTTTTGCTAAGGCGTCTCGCTCTGTTGCCGAGGCTGGAGTGCAGTGGCGTGATCTTGGCTCACTGCAAGCTCCGTCCCCCGGGTTCATGCCATTCTTCTGCCTCAGCCTCCCGAGTAGCTGGGACTACAGGCGCCTGCCACCATGCCCGGCTAATTTTTTGTATTTCCAATAGAGACAGCGTTTCACCATGTTGGCCAGGATGGTCTCAATCTCCCCACGTCATGATCTGCCCGCCTTGGCCTCCCAAAGTGCTGGGATTATGGGCGTAAGCCACTGCATGCGGCCTACATGCCCGTTTCTTAAAGTAGAAAATGTAGTAGTTGATGATGTCAGGGAAGAAAAACTTTTTCTCTGCCTTATGTTAAGTAGTTGGAGGCAAATTAAATTAATAAAAGACAGATTAGTGAGAGAAAAGGCTGTAAGAATTTGGACTTTATATACCATCATAATAGAGGAAGTAAAGGGAGATGAAGGGCACTTAAGGGAAAGCAAATGACTTTTAGGAAAGATAAATGAACCCTTAAGAGAATAGATGAGAAATATGAAGGTTTTGTGACAATGTCTGTTTAGGTGGTTACTTCTCTTCTGGTTATGAGAGTCAGTCTTCTGGTTGCTGGAAACTGCTAGGAGAGATTTATAACAATTGGTCTCTTTCCAGAGGCTCTTCTTTTAAGCAGATAAGGGAGTTCACAAAAAAGCCTATTCTCAAATGATTTCAGCGCACACACACACACACACACACACACACACACACACTTAAGACACAGTTAAGTACTGTGCCAGTAAGATGTGAGTTGTGCATTTCTTTTTTCTCTGAGTAGACTATTTGAGGTTATTTATATCAGGACTTGTTATGCAGGTAACCGAAAACTCAACATAATCTAGGTTATGTAGTTAAAGTATGGAGAGAAGGTAGGCTTTATTTAGAGTTGCTTGATCCTATAGATCTCTTCTATCTTTTGTAATTTTAATTTCAACCAAGTATGGTTCCCTTTTTGGCCCTAGGACCAGTTAGCAGTTGGGGCAACATTCCAAGCAAGAGTCCTGCAGTTTGCAGTGATGGGACCATTTAAACAGTGATTGTGACCGGGAACATAGAATGGGATGATTGGCCCAAGGTAACCATGGTTGGGTATGGAGTCAGCTTCCCTTTAGGAAGAGATACACAAAGTCTGAGCACTCCTGGGAAGGGGGAAGGAAGGGAATAACTGTTGCGTAAATCATCAGCAGTGTCTACTAAGATACCATCTGTAACCATAGGCTTCTATGTTTTATAATATAATACTGTCTTTTAAGTAAATCAGATTCCCTGTTAAAGATCTGTTCTAGATTCCCTAGGGGGTTGACCTCGTATAGCATCTTCTTTTTCTTCAGTTACAAACTTTTAAACTTGTCTGAGGTTATAAGGTGAATTCAACCGTCCACTGTCAATGTACATATTTGTAATGGATTTAGGGATTTAAATTACATGATTCAGAACCACTTTGAGGAAATCTCTAGGGAATATCAGTTGTTTCTGTATAATTTCTGAAAGCTTCACTGTTTTCTAGGTGTGCATTTAATTCATGTGATGAAGAAAACAGTATTTACATGAGTGGTTTGGTTAATTTTTCCCCTCCTAAGCTTAGCTTTGTGTATCATACTTCCAGTGTTTTTGTGGCTGCTTTACATAAATCTTTTAGAAGTATTTTCTATTTTTGAAGTAAATGTGGATCAAAACCACCCCAAGACAGGATTCAAAAAAAGACAGTTTTTCACAAGAAAGTAAATAATTTTATTTAGCTTGGGACTTTAAATGATATGTCTTAAATGTAAACATTTCTATACTACATTTTGGCCATCTTTTGATACTAGTTTTCAGATGCATATTGTTATTTATTACTGGAAAAGTAGTAACTTTAAACAAATTTTTATTGAAACTGCTGACAGAGGCTGAGCACAGTAGCTCACGCCTGTAATCTCAGCACTTTGGGAGGCCGAGGCGGGTGGATCACGAGCTCAGGAGATCGAGACCATCCTGGCTAACACGGTGAAACCCCATCTTTATTAAAAATCCAAAAAAATTAGCCGGGTGTGGTGGTGGGTCCCTGTAGTCCCAGCTACTCAGGAGGCTGAGGCAGGAGAATGGCATGAACCTGGGAGGCGGAGCTTGCAGTGAGCCAAGATCGCGCCACTGCACTCCAGCCTGGGCGACAGAGCGAGACTCCATCTCAAAAAAAAAAAAAAAGAAAGTGCTGACAGAAAAAAATGAAATAGTTTTAAAGAAGCCACAGTTGCATGATCCTGATACAACTATATCATTATTGTACGAGTATACATGAGTTATAAAAATAGTATATGTAAATGCTTTATAATTTTTATTATTAGAAATGAAAAAGTATAACAAGGGGGGTATTCATATTCTCTCCACTTAGAATTAACCCTCTCAACATGTTGACATCTTTGTTTATAGTAATCCATTTTGTTTTGTTTTTTATATTTTTTTATTATACTTTAAGTTCTAGGGTACATGTGCACAATGTGCAGGTTTGTTACAAATGTATACATGTGCCATGTTGGTGTGTTGCACCCATTAACTCGTCATTTACATTAGGTATATCTCCTAATGCTATCCCTCCTCCCTCCCCCTACCCCTCAACAGGTGTGTGATGTTCCCCTTCCTGTGTCCAAGTGTTCTCATTGTTCAATTCCCACCTATGAGTGAGAACATGCAGTGTTTGGTTTTTTTGTCCTTGCGATAGTTTGCTGAGAATGATGGTTTCCAGCTTCATCCATGTCCCTACAAAAGAGATGAACTCATCCTTTTTTATGGCTGCATAGTATTCCATGGTGTATATGTGCCACGTTTTCTTAATCTAGTCTGTCATTGTTGGACATTTGGGTTGGTTCCAAGTCTTTGCTACTGTGAATAGTGCTGCAGTAAACATACGTGTGCATGTGCCTTTATAGCAGCATGATTTATAATCCTTTGGGTATATACCCAGTAATGGGATGGCTGGGTCAAATGGTATTTCTAGTTCTAGATCCCTGAGGAATCGCCACAGTCTTCCACAATGGTTGAACTAGTTTACAGTCCCACCAACAGTGTAAAAGTGTTCCTATTTCTCCACATCCTCTCCAGCACCTGTTGTTTCCTGACTTTTTAATGATCGCCATTCTAACTGGTATGAGATGGTATCTCATTGTGGTTTTGATTTGCATTTCTCTGATGGCCAGTGATGATGAGCTATAGAAATCCTTTTTAGAAACAACAGAGCCGTGTTGTAAAACAGGTAAATGTACGTAAGGACTTCAGAAAGTTTGCGGAAAAACGGAATTAAAAGATAAAATTTAAAAATACATTTTAAATTTATTTCCCAACATAAGCTCCTCAAGTTCAAGACACTTTTATAAATGATGATCTCAGCTGTTTAGTTCATCCCTAAAGAACTGAGGGTACTAGAAATTTTACCATGTCAATGCAGTCTCTTTACATTACTAACTAAAGAAAAATAGGTGCTCTTTAAAGATCTTTTTTTTTTTTTTGCACACAAAACAAACATTTTCTAAAAATACATACAAACAAAAAGATGCATATCAAACATATTAAGAAGGTTGCACATGGGAAGACGGGGAATAGAAATGGGGGGTGGGAATTAAAGAAAATAAATGAGAGAGGGACTTTGTATGGGTCAATGATAATAACTCAATCCTCTATTTGACAAAGAAGAAGGAGAAGGAAGAGGAAGAAAAAGAAAGTGGGATAAAGGATCAGAAAGGGAGGAAAATAGAAAAAATTAGAGTATGACTCCAGGGTAGACCTGTTTTGTTGTCGCTGGGTTGGTTGGTTGGTTTGTCTGTTGTATTTTTCGTATGTTTCGCCATGTTGGCCAGGCTGGTGTCGAACTCCTAGCCTCAAGTGATCAACCCGCCTCGGCCTCCCAGAGTGCTGGGACTACAGGCGTGAGCCACCACGTCCAGCCCCCACATTGCGTCTGGCCTCCGTGGTAGACCTCCCAGACGGGGCGGCCAGGCAGAGGCGCTCCCAGAGATGCTCCTCACTTCCTAGATGGGGTGGCGGCCGGGCAGAGGCGCTCCTCACTTCCCAGACGGGGCAGCTGGGCAGAGGCGCTCCTCACTTCCTGGACGGGGTGGCCGGGCAGAGGTGCTCCTCACATCCCAGACGATGGGCGGCCGGGCAGAGGTGCTCCTCACTTCCCAGACGATGGGCGGCCGGGCAGAGGTGCTCCTCACTTCCCAGACGATGGGCGGCCGGGCAGAGGCGCCCCCTACTTCCCAGATGGGGTGGCTGGGCAGAGACGCTCCTCACTTCCTAGACGGGGTGGCGGCCGGGCAGAGGCGCTCCTCACATCCCAGACGGGGCAGCCGGGCAGAGGTGCTCCCCACCTCCCTGACGGGGTGGCGGCCAGGCAGAGGCTGCAATCCCAGCACCCTGGGAGGCCAAGGCAGGCGGCTGGGAGGCGGAGGCTGCAGCGAGTCAAGACCACGCCACTGCACTCCAGCCCGGGCAACACCAAGCACCGAGTGAGCGAGACCCCTTCTGCAGTCCCAGCACCTCGGGAGGACGAGGCGGGCAGACCACTCGAGGTCGGGAGCTGGAAACCAGCCTGGCCAACATGGCGAAATCGTGCGTCCAGCCAAAGGAGAAAAACCAGGGAGGGGTGGTGGCACGTGCCCGCAATCCCAGGCAGGCTGCAGGCTGAGGCAAGAGAATCACGGGAGCCGGAGGCAGGGAGTCTGCAGCGAGCCGTGTACACTCCAGCCTGGGCAACAGAGGGAAGAAAAGAAAGAAAAAGAAAGAGGAAGGAAGGAAGGAGGGAGGGAGGAAGGAAGGCAGGCAGGCAGGCAGGCAGGCTTAAAGATCTTTTAAAGATTAGGAACAAAAAGCAGTCAGAAGAAGCCAAATCAAGGTGGATGGTTAACGACTTCCCATAGAAACTTACAAAATTGGCCTTGTTTGATGAGAAGAGTGTGCAGGAACGTTGTCATGGTGGAAAAGGACTTTGATGATACTTTCCCAAACTTGGGATAACTTTGTCAAAACACTCTAATAATAAGCAGAGCTTATGTTCTTTATCCCCCAGAACATCAGCAAGCAAAATGCCTGAACATCCCAAAAAACTGTTGCCATGACCTTTGCCCTTAACTGGTCCACTTTTGCTTTGACTGGACCACTTCCATTTTTGGTAGCCATTGCTTTGATTGTGCTTTGTCTTCAGGATGGTACTGGTAAAGCCATGTTTTGGCTCCTGTTACAGTTCTTTGAAGAAATGCTTCAGGATCTATCGAAAGCTCTGCTCCTGTCTGCAGTTAATCTGGGTGCAACAGTTTTGTCACCCATCAAGTGAAAAGTTTGTTCAGCTTTGATTTTTCAGTCAGAATTGTGTAAACTGGACGAATTGTTGAGATGCCTGTGGTGTTGGCTATTGTTTCTGCTATTAATCATTAGTTTTCTTCAATTAGGGAATGAACAAGATTAATTTTTCCTGAAAAATTGATGTGGATGATCTGCCGCTGTGGGCTTCATCTTCGACATGGTCTCGTCCCTTGTTAGAACAAGTTATCCATTTGTAAACTGCTGATTTCCTAGGAGCATTGACCCCATAAAATTTTCGTAAAGCATCAGTTATTTCATTATTCTGTGCGGACTTCACTATAAATTTGATGTTTGGTCTTACTTCATTCAATTTTAGCAGAACTCATGCTGCTCTGGTAGGGGCTCTTTTTAAACTGATGTCTTAGCCTTCGTAGTGTCTCTGACTAGATCCTGTTCAGACATGTTATAGCAAATTAGTACAAGTTTATTTTGGTGCCAAAAAATGTTGAATCCATGCATAGTTTTTTCACAGCACATTTTCCATGAACTTTTTGAAGACCCTTCATATAAGAAGAAAGTTAAAAATATCCCCTGCATCTACTACTCAGAAATAACCACTGTTAACATTAAGTCTGTTTTCAACTCTAGGCATTATTGAGGGTTTTGAGGACAGGTCTTGAAAATTTCTATGGCTGCCTTTTACTGAGTGGACACTAGGCATGTGTAGTTGATGCATAGGTTAATCCCTCCACTCAAAAAGCCACAATTTTAAAGTGTAGTATTCACTAGCATTTAGTATATTCACAGTGTTGTAAAATGACCACCACCATCTAGTTTGAAAACATTTCATCACAACAAAAGAAAACCTCATATCTATTAGTGGTCTCTCCCATTACCCCAGACACCGGCAACCACTAATGTACTTTTTGTCTCTGTGGACTTGTCAGTTCTGGACATTTTATGTAAATGGAATCATGTGACCTTTTATGATTGACCTCTTTCACTTGGTATAATGTTTTAGAAGCTCGTCCACGTTGTAACATGTGTCAGTACTTCATTTCCTTGTGTATTGATCCATTCTTGTACTGCTATAAAGAAATAGCTGAGACTGAGTAATTTATAAAGAAAAGAAGTTTAATTGGCTCATGGTTCTGCAGGCTGTACAGGAAGCATGATGATGGCACCTGCTCAGCTTCCGGGGCAGCCTCAGGAGATTTAAAATCATGGCAGAAGGGGAAGTGCTGCGTCTTACATGGTGGAGCAGGAGCAAGAGAGAGAAGGGGGAGGTGCTCCACACTTTTAAACAACTAGATCTCAGGACAAGTCAGTCACTATAATGAGAACAGCACCCAGGGGAAACCGCCCTCATGATCCAGTCACCTCTCACCAGGCTCCACCTCCAACACTGGGGATTCCAGTTCCAATTCAACATGACATTTGGGTGGGGGCACATATCCAGACCATATCTCCTCGTATAGCTGAATAGTATTCCCTTATGTGGACATACCACATTAATTATTAATTTATTGATTGATTGACAGGATCCTGCTCTGTTGCCCAGGCTGGAGTGCAGTGGTTTGATCATAGCTCACTGCAGGCCTTGAATTCCTGGGCTCCAGTGATCCTCCCACCTCAGCCTCCTGAGTACCTGAGATTATAGGCGTGTGCCACCACACCTGGCTAATTTTTTTTATTTTTTAGCAGAGACAGGGTTTTTGCTATGTTGCCCAGCCTGGCCTTGAACTCCTGGGCTCAAGCAATCCTCCTGCCTTGGCTTCCCAAAGTTGTAGGATTACAAGTGTGAGTTTAGAGAGGTATAATTTCTTACTCAACTCCAAGTATTTTATTTCTATTATCATTTGTTCTTTGGTTTGTTAATTATTTAAAAGTATATTTTTAAATTTCCAAGCTTAGTGTGTGTCAGTTTCATAATAGTTCCCAATTTATTTAAAAATTGGATGTGTACTCTAATTTTGGGATTGTTTTTACATTGTCTATATATGCTTGCTAATTTTTGATCTGCAGGGTTACTGAGAAAGATGTGGCTTTCTCCATCTAGTTCTATTTTTGGTTAATATGTTAGGCACAGAGCTGTTGTTTTTTTGTGGTGAATTGAATCTTCATCATTCTTTAGACACTCTGCCCTTAATAATGCTTTTTTGCCTTACATTTTGTTTCATTGTAAGACAGCTACGTCAGAGTACTTTTTAAAACACTTTTTAATATGGTATATATTTTTTCATTTTTTGGTGAGGTTTTTAAACCATAAGTTTAAGCAAAATAAAGCTTATAACTGGATTTTATTTACCTTTAAATTTAATTTGATTTTTTTTTTGTTTATTTTGAGACTAAGTCTCACTCTGTTGCCCAGGCTGGAGTGCATCGGTGCTATCTCGGCTCACTGCAGCCTCCGCCTCCCGGGTTTACGTGACTCTCTTGCCTCAGCCTCCCTAGGAGCTGGGATTACAGGCATGTGCCACCACGCCTGGCTAATTTTTGTATTTTTAGTAGAGGCGGGGTTTCACCATGTTGGCCAGTCTGGTCTCGAACTCCTGACCTCAGGTGATCCACCTGCCTCAGCCTCCCAAAGTGCTGGGATTACAGGCGTGAGCCAACACTCCTGGATAATTTAATTCGATTTTTTTAGTAGCAGTTTTAGTCTATTATGTTTGTTGTGGTTACTAGTATCTTTGGATTTATTTCTGCCTAATTATTTGGTGATGCCTCTTCTTCCTGGTTCCACTTACACATTTAAAAAAAAAAATACTTAGAATAGAGATGGTGTCTCACTATGTTGTTCAGGCTGGTCCCAAACTCCTGGGCTCAAGTTATCCTCCTGCCTTGGCCTCCCAAAGTGCTGGGATTACAGGTGTGAGCCACCATGCCTGGCCCCCCTTGCCCATTCTGTTTTACTTTTATATTGCTTGGGTTTCTAAAATTCCATTTTATCCTCTCCCTTTGCTCTTCCCCAATCCTATCTCATCACACACACTGGTTTGGAAGTTAGCCACCTTTTTTTTTTTTTTTTTTTTTCAATGTGTTTACTTATCTCATCAAAGTCAAAAGCCTATCAGTATCTTCTCAGGTATCCCAAAAAATACTAGGACCTTAAGACACCTAAAATCTGGTTACATTTCTTCATAATTGTCTAATATTCTAGTTCTATCAGTTTTACCTCTCAGATTTCCATTCTGTAAGTCAATGTTAAGTTTAGATTTGTCCATATGCATACTAGTTTCTTTGGTATTCAATCCTTCCTGTATATTTTTAAGAAGTTCCTTTATTGGAGGTCTGTTAGGTTTTATTTGTTTGAAAATGTCTATATTTCACCCTTGTTCTTGAAGGATAATTTTTCTAGGTATACAGTTCTTTTTTTTTTTTTTTCTTTGATACAGAGTTTTGCTCTTGTTGCCCAGGCTGGAGTGCAATGGTGTGATCTTGACTCACTGCAGCCTCCACCTCCCAGGTTCAAGTGATTCTCCTGCCTCAGCCTCTCGAGTAGCTGGGATTACAGGTGCCCACCACCACACCTGGCTAATTTTTGGTATTTTTAGTAGACGGGTTTTCACCATGCTGGCCAGGCTGGTCTTGAACTCCTGACCTTGGGTGATCCACCTGCCTTGGCCTCCCAAAGTGCTGGGATTACAGGTGTGAGCCACCGTGCCTGGCAAAGGCCTAACTTTCCTTCCTCATTCTTTTCATCTTGTTTCTTGGTTTCATCATCCCATTTTTGAGTTTCTTTTCAGTCTCCTTTTGTGTAGCCTGATGCAATAACTGTGTTTCTGATGCCTAGGTAAGTAATAGTGTAGGTAGGCTGATACTGTTCAGCTAGTACATAGTAGAAGTCAGATGTCACGTTTTTAGAATACTCCAGTTCTAGATAAGAATACCTTGTTGGGTGATATATTTTATTATCCCGGATTGTTTGGGGGATGTGATGGATTGCTGAAGACGCCCAGTTTCGTGTGTGGCCCTTGAGTATTTATTTTAGTAAGTTAGAGGCTAGTTGTTCACTTTTCGCTTGTTTAACTTGGGACTCCTCAGCAGCCCTTCCAAAACAGTATAACCTCATCTGAGAAAGGAAAATGTAAGGATATCCATTAAGTTTTCTTCTCTCCAGATTTGGGATTATTTTTAGGAATTCTCAAGAGTTTTGTTGACTTACAAGCTAGGTTTCTTGAAGATGGTGAGTGAGGATAGGAACTTGGCCTGGTGTGGCTCACCTCTCAGATTCATTGGAAGAGGCAAGTTCACTAGCACAGTTTCAGTCCACCATTATAGCATTTTTTTTCCTGAATTATTATAAGTCTTAGTCCTTATTTCCAGATAATCATCATTATCTGTTTAAATTACTGCACAGTATTCTATTTTACTGATGTACCATTGTGCAAATATTATAATGTTTTATTATTTTTAAGTTTTGCTATAACAGATAAGTCTGCAGAGATTTTATTCAGCTCTGTATTGTTTTGCTTGTGTTGCATTATTTCCTCAGATTGAATTTCTAGGAGTAGAATTGCTGTGTCAAAGAGAATAACAAGTATCGCTGAGCCTTGCTGCTTATTTGCTTTTTTCATTTTTAAAGGTTATACCAAGTTAGATTCTCACTAGAACTGAATGAGTGTACTAATTTTACTGTAGCTAGTTTTTCTTAAAAAAAAAAAAAAAAAAAGCTGTAGAATAATCTCAAGGTTGCTTAAATATTTCTATCTTTTATTCTTATAGCATTTCCTGTGGATTAGTTCACTACTTATTTTCTTATCTGTGAGTTGTAAGTGCTTACACATGCCCACTTGATGACCTTGATGTTTTCTTATACGTGGAAGCAAGTGCTTTTTATAAAAGAAAATGTTAACCTTTATCTTTTTACATTTTGTGAAGCTTTTTTTTTTAATGTTTCATCTCTTAAAAATTAGGTTTATTCAAAATTTTAAATTTTAATATTATATTGAATTTATTTTGGTTGGTTTAAGTTGAGAAAGCTATTTTATGTATATTCTCTTTTTTGCTAGCTTTCTGTAATTTGATTTTAATTCCTTATTCCTTGCATAGTTTGCTTCTGGTATGTTAAAGTGTGCGCTCTCTAAGTGGATAGTAATTAGGAACAATTTATCTCGACTTCATTTATTGAATGTTTTAAATCAAGAGAACGGACTCACTCTGTTTTATTAAGCTTCTATATATAATAGTGAACAATTAGAATAATAGTTTTAATTTAGTTTTTCTTTTTCATATTTACCTTTTTTTTTTTTTTTTTTTTTTTTTTTGTGTCGCCCAGGCTGGAGTGCAGTGGTGCGATCTCTGCTCACAGCAAGCTCCGCCTCCTGGGTTCGCACCATTCTCCTGCCTCAGCCTCCCGAGTAGCTGGGACTACAAGCACCCGCCACCACTCCCAGCTAATTTTTTTTTTTTTTTTTTTTTTGTATTTTTAGTAGAGACAGGGTTTCATTATATTAGACAGGATGGTCTCGATCTCCTGACCTTGTGATCTGCCTATTACAGGCTGAACCACTGTGCCTGGCCTCTCTTCTCCTCCCCTCCCCCTCCCTCCCCTCCCTTCCTCCCTTCCCTCCTCCCTCCTCTCCCTCCCTCCCTCTCCTCCCCTCCTCCTTCCTCCTCTCCCTCCTTTTCTCCTCCTCTCCTCTCCTTTCTTTTTTTTTCTTTTCTTTTCTTTTCCTTTCTTTCTGTCTTTCTTTGACGAGTCTTGGTCTGTCACCTAGGCTGGAGTGCAGTTGCACAGTCTTGGCTCACTGCAACCTCCGCCTCCCGTGTTCAAGTGATTCTCCTGCCTCAGCCTGCCAAAAAGCTGGGAATACAGGTGTGCATTGCTACGCCCGGCTAATTTTGTATTTTTAGTAGAGATGGGGTTTCACCATGTTGGCCAAGCTGGTCTCAAACTCCTGACCTCAAGAGATCCACCTGCCTCGGCCTCCCAAAGTGCTGAGATTATAAGCATGAGCCACAATGCCAGTCCAATTCTTGTAGTTTTTTAATCAGCTGAATTTAACGTTCAAATTCTTCTTTTAAATCTTTCAATAGGCATTTATCTTTATAAAGGTCCTGTATAATCAAGACTTTGTTTCTGAATATTTTATGTATGTTTTTGCTATTGTAAATGAGATCTATTTTTCATTGTGGTTTCTTGCTGTTACTACTGGTAAGAATTTAGTGAAACAAAGTACTTAAGAGTATGTCTTTATATTGTGAGATTTTGATGAACTTTTAAGAAATAAAATTCTTTAGTTTCTTAGAGCTTTTTGAGATTTCTAAGGTAGATCCTTGGTTTGGGCAACATAACTATTACAAGTTTTGCACATTGAACGTTATTTAGTAATTTTTAGGGAGAACATTTTAAATGTTTAGGAAAAATATAAATAAAATGTAGAATACTATTAGGGACATATACATCATCAGCACTGTATCTGTTTCATATGAATCATTTTTGTACATATAGAACTCTAAAGTCCTAATGAACAGAATTTTACATCTCTATAAATAGAAACTCCTTAATAGTTGTGACTGAATAACTTACGGATAGCAAATTATTTAACTGAAAACAGTAAAATTTAAGTGGGAGGAAATATTTACTTTATAATTTCTGTCTTTACCCATTATTTATAGGATTTTGTCACTTTGTTCTGTTTGCAGGTGGAAAACCATGAATTCCTTGTAAAACCTTCATTTGATCCTAATCTCAGTGAATTAAGAGAAATAATGAATGACTTGGAAAAGAAGATGCAGTCAACATTAATAAGTGCAGCCAGAGATCTTGGTAAGAATGGGTCATTGGAGATTGGAATAATTCTTTTGTCTATACAGTGTCTGTCTACATTGATGCCAGAATTATTTTATAAGTTCCCTGTCCCCAAAATGATGACTCCACATTCCTGTCAAACAGAAATCGCCCAACAGGCCCTTGTATGATGTCATTTAAACAAGCCCTATTTTAAATGTCACCTCCACTGGTAACAGGATACTCCTAGGAGGATCACCAAGCCCGATTCTCCTAGGAGTAGTGCATTGATTTGGCTTTGGGGTTTCCAAGCACTTCATTAATGTCAATTTTTGGAAAAAGTCTGTCTTCCATTCCAGCTTATTAATTCCCTGTGGGTTCACATGGTTTTTTTCCTGGATTTTCATCAAACATGTATAAGGTGCTCAGTACAAAGAAGTTTAGAAATCCAGAACAAAACAGTGTATTTAAGCAGCAGTAAACTTCCAGATAATCTGATGCCCATACCTACACATATAAAAAATTTGCAAATAGTTCTGTAGAGAGTCCAAACATGGATTAGATCCCTAATTAAGAACCTTTGCATTAAAGTCCACCTTCCTCATTTCATAGCTAAAGATATTGAGGCTCAGAGAGTTTATGTGTCTAGAGTTAAAGTTATTTTGTGTTTCCTTAATAATTTTTGACTTACTAGAAAGTTAACGTACCTACAGATTTCTGTGTTTCACTATATGTTAACTTGCTTGGCTGGAAGTTTTTCTGCTGATAATTGGTTTTATGAAGGAAGAATCCTGTTAAGAATGCATCGTTGGACTGGGCGTGGTGGCTCACGCCTGTAGTAATCCTAGCAGTTTGAGAGACTGAGGTGGGCAGATTGCTTGAGTCCGGGAGTTCGAGACTAACCTGGGCAACATGATGAAACCCTGTCTCTACAAAAAATACAAAAATTAGCCAGACATGGTGGCATGCACCTGTGGTCCCAGCTACTCAGGAGGCTGAGGTGAGAGGATCACTTGAGCCAGGGAGATCGAGGCTACAGTGAGCCATAATTGCACTACTGCACTCCAGCCTGGGTGACAGGGTGAGATCCTGTCTCAAAATAAGAAAAGAGAATGCATCATTGGCCAGGCACAGTGGCTGACGCCTATAATCCCAATACTTTAGGAGGGTCACTTCAGCCCAGGAGTTCAAGACTAGCCTGCGCAACATAGACCACATTTCTACCAAAAATTTAAAGGAAAAAAACTTGGTGGGTGTGGTGATGCACACCTGTGGTCCCAGCTACTCGGGAGGCTGAGGTGGGAGGATTGCTTTAGCTTAGGAGGTTGAGGCTGCAGTGAGCCATGATAGCACCACTGCATTCCATCCAGCCTGAGGGACGGAGTGAGAGCGACACCTTGTCTTTAAAAAAAAAAAAAAAAGGAATGCATCATAGTGTACATTAAATTATTGCCTATGTTTTGATCTATTTTATTGGGTGCTAATGAGAAAATTAATGGCAAAAACTTGTTTTTTACAGTATAAATTAAGTTTAATTTCATTTTAGAATTAAGTAAATTTGTTTTATTAAAAAGTATGTTGAAAGCAACATAAATAGCACTCTAATTGAGATAGAAACTGTAACTGTAGTATAAGAAGCATTAGGCTGGGAATTGGGAAACACGAGTTCTAGTTTCAGCTTGGAAACTTTTTCTGAAGCTCTTTACAAATTACTTAATTTCTCTGGTTTTCACCACATTCTTCTATAGCATTAACATTTTGGATTCATTGCTTTAATTCTTACACCTACGTGTCATCAGAAATGCCATTACGCTTTGAGGATTTGAGACTCATTTTAAATAAAGTTGTGATCCTCATGGCATCCTAGGTTTGCATATGTTAAATAAACAGTATTCTATAAATACCATTGTCTTTCATGTTTAGTGATGTTGCTGTTGTTAACACCGCAGTGAAATGCATATATAAGCAAACTACGTTACATACTCATGAACATGGTCCTTTGTTTTGAAACTTTGATCACTGATTGTTTGCAGTCTTTCATTGTGGAACTACCCTTTCCCTTTGAATGTTTTGAGAGGTTCCTTTGTTCAGATCAGTCCGATTTTATTTCTGGATGGGTCTCTACTTTCCCTTTTCTCACTGGTCAAGCGAGGTCTGTCTTTTGTTTGCTACTACTAACATTTGATGCCCACGCTTCAGCAAGTACATTTGTAGATTCTCTCTCTCTCTCTCTCTCAGTTTGTGGTCTAGAGATCATATTGGTTAATGAAATTATGAAGAGGGAACGTATTTATAAAAACTCAGAAATTCTTGATGCAGAAGGTCTAGCTGATGGTGAACCCAAAATATCCGAGACAGGTCTCAACCAATTTAGAAAGTTTATTTTGCCAAGGTGAAGGATGCATCCATGACATAGTCTTATGAGGTTCTGATGACATGTGTGCAAGGTGGTTAGGGTACAGCTTGCTTTTAAACATTTTAGGGAGACATGAGACATCAGTCAACATGTGTAAGATGTACATTGATTCTATCTGGAAAGGCAGGACAACTCGAAGCAAGGGGCTTTCAGGTAATAAGTAGATAAGAGACAAAAGGTTGCATTCTTTTGAGTCCTTGATCAGCCTTTCACTGAATAAACAACAGTCTGGCTCAGTGAATCTGCTTTTTTACATAAACAATAGGTCAGAGGAAGTAATCAGAAATGCATTTGTGTCAGGTGAGCAGAGGGATGACTTTCTGTCCCTCACCTGTGAAGATAAGCTATCAGTTTACATTGCTAGGGTGAAATTCAACAGAATTGTTTGAGAGTCAACATCTGGAGGCCCACAAGGAATTTCCTTGTGGGCAAACTGTGAGGGAAGTATGTAGTTTTTAAATCTTTGTCGCTATCTTATTTAGAAATAAGATGGGAGGCAGGTTTATCTGACATAGTTACCAGCTTGACTTTTCCCTCAGCTTAGTGATTTTGGGGTTCCGAGATTTATTTTCCTTTCACATATCAATCAGGTCATTTGGTTTGTGAAGTTTCCTATGCTTAACAGAAAATATGTGCACTAGTTTTCCTAGAGTTTCATTGTCAGAATCTCAAGTTTTTGTTTGGAAATTGTATTTGGTCACATTAATTATACTCTATATTAGTTCCAAAGAAATAACTTTGGTTAAGAAAAGAATTCTCATGCATAACTCCTCGAGGGTGGGGTTACAACTTAATCCATCCTCATGTGCTCACAGTAACTGGGGCAAGTATGTTGCCCAGTGCTGGTGCTCTGCAGCCATGGATGGGTTTACCCAGAAAGCAGTTTTCAAGTCAGAAACTAACATTCATAAGGGAGTTGAGGATTTTATAGATATCCATAATTCATATAGTTTTCAAGTAGTATTTGAATCTTTTCTGGTTAGATAATAATTGTGAGTATGTTGTCATATAATAATATGTTTTTCACTATTTAAATAATTTTAGAGTTACATTGAAAAATGGCTGTAGGTATTTATGGAATACTTTTTCTTTTCTTCTTATCAAGGCTTGGACCCTGGCAAACAGATTAAACTGGATTCCAGTGCACAGTTTGGATATTACTTTCGTGTAACCTGTAAGGAAGAAAAAGTCCTTCGTAACAATAAAAACTTTAGTACTGTAGATATCCAGAAGAATGGTGTTAAATTTACCAACAGGTTTGCAAGTCGTTATTATATTTTTAACCCTTTATTAATTCCCTAAATGCTCTAACGTGATGTGAATGTTCTATGATAAGGAAGTTTTACTAATGTAGTCATCTGGTAAGAGTCAAGCTTTCTTCCAAATAGCAGTCAGCTGTCCCAACACCATTTGTTAAATAATCCATCTGTTCCCCATTGACTGAAGTGGTACTTTGGGTCTATTTTAAAGACTCTACTTTTACCCTGTCTCACCATTCTTTTGTCTATGCAAAATATATTTTATCGCTTATTCTGTGTTACCATATCTATTAGAGCTAGTTCCCCCTCGTATCTCTGCTTTAGTTATTTTCACATGTTTCTTATATATATATATATTTTGTTTTGTTTTGTTTTTCCCCCTGAGTCAGAGTCTTGCTGTGTCACCCAGGCTGGAGTGCAGTGGCGTGCAGTCTTGACTCACTGCAGCCTCCACCTCCCGGATTCAAGCGATTCTCATGCTTCAGCTTCCTGAGTAGCTGGGATTAATAGGCATGCATTACCATGCCTGGTTCATTTTTTGTATTTTTAGTAGAGATGGGTTTTCACCATGTTGACAGGCTGGTCTCGAACTGCTGGCCTCAAGTGATCCATCTGCCTCAGCTTCCCAAAGTGCTGAGATTACAGATGTGAGCCACCGTGCCTGACCCACATGTTTATTTTTTCTAAGAAAACTTTACTATCATTTATCAAGTTAAAAAAATTATTCTGGTATTTCAATTGGGTGTTTAAATTAGTTTAGGGAAATATGAGGCCATTCACTAGATTATAGCTGTTTTTTTTTTCAATCATGTTTCATGTTGAAACAAAAAAGTTTTTTCCTGCCAGTTTTCTGGCTAATTTCAGGAAGTCCCTGAAACAAATTATTGATAAGTAAAAAAAATTATTTAAAAAATTTTTAATTATATTTAAAATCTTCTGTGACTTATGGTGGGGGGAGGCTGATTTTCTCCGAACACTGCTGATAATTACTTCTCTCTCGTTTCTTTCTCCTTTACATCACCTCTTTTTGTTCTTAATTTCATTCCCTCCTTGATTCCAGTGAATATTTTTTTCTTATTTTATTCTCATCTTCCTTGAGTATTTTTTATTTCAACCTCTTTTTTTTGGAGAAGGGTTTGGCTTTGTCGCTCAGGCTGGAGTGCAGTGGCACAATTTTGGCCCACTGCAACCTCCACCTCCTAGGCTCAAGCCATCCTCCCACCTCAGCCACCCAAGTAGCTGGGACTACAGATGTGCCCCACTACTTTGTATTTTTAATAGACACAGGATTTCCCCATGTTGCTCAGGCTGGTCTCGAACTCCTGGGCTCAAGGAATCCACCTGCCTTGCCCTCCCAAAGTGCTGGGATTACAGGATTACAGATGCTGTGCCCAGCACAACCTCCAATTTTAATTTTCTCTTCAAATTGCTCAATAAGATTTAGTTTCAAAACATTTTCCTGGCCAGGCATGGTGGCTTATGCCTCTAATTCCAACACTTTAGGAGGCCGAGGTGGGTGGATCACTTGAGGTCAAGAGTTCAAGACCAGCCTGGCCAGCGTGGTGAAACCCCATCTCTATTAAAAACTACAAAAATTAGCCAGGTATGGTGGTGCATGTCTGTAATCTTAGCTACTGTGGAGGCCGAGGCATGAGAATCACTTGAGCCCGGGAAGCAGAGGTTGCAGTGAGTTGAGATCACACCACTGAACTCCAGCCTGGGCAACAGAGTCAGACTACATCTCAAACAAAACAAGCCAGGCGCGGTGGCTCACGCCTGTAATCCCAGCACTTAGGGAGGCTGAGGTGGGCGTATCACAAGGTCAGGAGATCGAGACCATCCTGGCTAACACGGTGAAACCCCGTCTCTACTAAAAAATATAAAAAATTAGCCGGGCATAGTGGCGGGTGCCTGTAGTCCCAGCTACTCGGGAGGCTGAAGCAGGCGTATGGCGTGAAGCCAGGAGGCAGAGGTTGCAGTGAGCCGAGATTGCACCACTGCACTCTAGCCTGGGTGACAGAACAAGACTCCGTCTCAAAAACAAAACAAAACAAAACAAATCCCATTTTTCTTATTTTGAAACTTTGGTATTGAAAGATATTTATGCTACGGTAATGAGGAATACTGTGTGTGTGTATATGTTTGGTTTTTTTTATTGTTTCTTCTTTCTTTTCTGTTCTTTTCTTTTCTTTTCTTTTCTTTTCTTTCTCTTTTTTTTTGAGACAGAGTTTTGCTCCCGTTGCCCAGGCTGGAGTGCAGTGGCGCTATCTCGGCTTACCACAACCTCCAACTCCCGGGTTCAAGCGATTATCCTGCCTCAGCCTCCCAAATAGCTGGGATTACAGGAATATGCCACCACACCTGACTAACTTTGTATTTTTAGTAGAGACGGGTTTTCTCCATGTTGGTCAGGCTGGTCTCGAACTCCCGACCTCAGGTGATCCACCTGCCTCGGCCTCCCAAAATGCTGGGATTACAGGCACCCTGCCTGTGTTTGTGTTTTAAAAGAGGTAATAGCTTCAGTCTTTCTTTTTTCTTTCTCTGAGATGGAGTTTTGGTCTTGTTGCCCAGGCTGGAATGCAATGGCATGTTCTCAGCTCACCTCAACCTCCATCTCCTGGGTTCAAGCGATTCTCCTGCCTCAGCCTCCTGAGTAGCTGGGCATACAGGCATGCGCCACCATGCCCGGCTAATTTTTGTATTTTTAGTAGAGACAGGGTTTCTCCATGTTGGTCAGGCTGGTCTCGAACTCCTGACCTCAGGTGATCCACCAACCTCAGGTGATCCACCCACCTCAGCCTCCCAAAGTTCTGGGATTACAGGCGTGAGCCACCACGCCCAGCCGGTTTCAATCTTAAATAAGGATTCCATTTAAATATTTTGTAAAAGGACACAGATCACAGTTTTACTCAGGGGAATATAATTGTTATAGCAGGAATTGTGCCGTTGTGCTATTCCAAACAGCATAAAAGAACATTAATAAATTGAATTCTAACTACATTTGTCCCTAAGGAGTGGTTCATTTTCCACTTGTATTTCCATTTTAATTATCATTGTTTGGATGTTTCATAGGATACTTTGGATATGTTTCATGTAGTACACATTGCTTCTAGTACACATTTTAATATTTTTAATAAAACTGTTATCTTGATTTGCAGCAAATTGACTTCATTAAATGAAGAGTATACCAAAAATAAAACAGAATATGAAGAAGCCCAGGATGCCATTGTTAAAGAAATTGTCAATATTTCTTCAGGTGAACTTAATAGAACTAATAATATTCTGAATGTCTCCTGGCTTTTGGTAATAGAAAAAAAATTATGATATTTGAAGTGTGTTTTGTTGTTTTTGAAAGCCATTACATTCTGACTATTTAATACATTAGGTTTCCTATATAAAATAAGGCATGGTATGTTACGGTAGGACACATAACTGGAAATGACTCTCGTGCATAGTAACAAAAAATGGCGGAAAAGCACAACACTTAAACTATAGTTGTAACAAGGAAAGGAAACACTAGGGCCTACAACATACTAATGTCTTGGGTCATCTATGGGCTCATGAGGCTGTAGGTTATGGAAGTAAATACCACTGAAAAGCAAATATTAATTACACATGAGGCAAGCCTTTTTGAGTTCTGTATATCATTTTGTAGATTTTGGGTTCATTCTAGTGGCACCATTTGAGATCATTTTCATGTAATTAAAGGAACACAGCAACCTGGCACTGTGCTATTGCCCTTAGAATGGAATGAATATATGTTTAGCACAAGGTAGGTGGTGATGCGTTAAGTTGGAAGGCTTTGCCGATCATGGTGTGTATGTTGATTGTAACCTTTATTGTGCCTTTAAAAAATATACTCAAGAACTACCTTAACCGAGTAATTAAAGTTAAGATTACCAGTCATGGGACAAATGATGTGTACTTCCTGGTGTGATATAGAAGGAGGGACACAGTATCACCTATATAGTATTCTTGACCAGAATATTTAACCTGATTTTAAACAAGAAGTAAAAATTCAAATAAATTTAGATTGTGGTGCATTCAAGGCCTGAACTGTAATAAATGTCCATGTCACGACAGCAAAAAAGAAATCAACAGGTCTTAAAGAGACAGGGGAACCAAATGCAGTAGACAGTAGTTGATTAGATCCCAATTTAGAGGTTGGAGTTGGGGGGAATAGCTGTAGAGGACACTACTGGGGTGAATTGAGAAAGTTTAATATGAGACAATATGGTGTTAGTGTCAGATTTCTTGTGTGAAATGGTCGTGTTATGATTAGGAGAATGTCCTTGTTCTCAGGATATGTATGCTAAATTATTTAAGGATAAATATTTTTTAAAAGGTTATGGACATGAGTAATTCTGTAAATTGTGTTGCTATTATGAATTGTCATAGTAAATCAACAGGAAACAAAACTCAAAAGGTTTTATTTTAATACACTTTATGTATTGAAATGAATGGAATTGATTTGTAAAGATTACATTTTTGCTTGTTGGTATCAGATAACTGTGACATAATAATCTTTTGCTGAATTATGTTTCTTAGGCTAGATTGCATTTTAAAGAACCTGTAAATACCATTTATTTGAACTGTGGATCTTCCTTAAAAAATAATATTTATTAAGCACCTAGCAGGGTAAAGTTTTTAGATTTTAACATTTAAATTGAAGGTTTTATATTAGAAGTCAACCTGAATTTAAATGAAACATCTTCTTGGTCTGATGTTACATATTATGAGCTATTTTAATTTAAAAATGTAATGGCAGCGAGACATGGTGGTTCACACCTGTAATACCAGCACTTTGGGAGGCTGAGCTAGGAGGATTGCTTGAGCCCAGGAGTTTGAGACCAGCCTAAGCAACATAGGGGGACCCCAACTCTACAAAAAAATCCAAAAAAAATTAGCCGGCTGTGGTGGTACATGCCTGTAGTCCCAGCTACTCAGGAGGCTGAGGCAGGAGAATCACTTGAACCCAGGAGGTCGAGGCTTTGGTGAGCCATAATTATGCTACTGTACTTCAGCCTGGGCGACAGAGCAAGACTCCCATCTCAAAAAGTGTAATGGATCACTTTAATAATTTTCTATCATACAATTAAGTCATAAAAGGTCATGCTATTAAGAGCCAGTTATGTGACATGCCAAATATAGACTCTTGATTAAGATGCTTTGGTTTGCTTTTGGTTTTTATTTATTTATTTATTTATTTTTCAGATGGGGTCTTACCATGTTGCCCAGGCTTTAGTGCAGTGGTGCGATCACGACTCACTGCAGCCTCAATCTCCTAGGTTCAAGCGATTCTCCCCACTAAGCCTCCCAGGTCCCAAGCTATCTTGGGACTACAGGCATGTGCCACCACACCTGGTTAATTTTTTTAAATTATCTTTTGTGAAGATGAAGTCTCGCTATGTTGCCCAGGCCAGACTCAAGCAATCTTCCTGCCTTGGCCTCCCAAAGTATTGGGATTACAGGCGTGAGCCACCCTGCCCAGCCTAGCTTTCTTTTTTTACTATAAACTTATTCTTGTCAGTATGCTAGCAATTTTACAAGTTTTAAAGTAGTTATAGCAAGTACTTCACTCATGTTTAATTCTTAAGGGCTTCTATTGCTTTATAATAGGGTAGTGTGAATTCTTTCTTTTTCTTTAGAAAGATGTATTAGGTAAAAGTAATAAATTTCAAAAGTGTACTGAGGCCAGGTGCAGTGGCTCACACCTATAATCCCAGCACTTTGGGAGGCCGAGGTGGGTGGATCACCTGAGGTCAGGAGTTCGAGACTGGCCTAACCAACATGGTGAAACCCTGTCTTTACTAAAATTACAAAAATTAGCTGGGTGTGGTGGCAGGTGCCTGTAATCCCAGCTACTCGGGAGGCTGAGGCAGGAGAATCGCTTGAACCCAGGAGGCGGAGGTTGCAATAAGCCAAGATCACACCATTGCACTCCAGCCTGGGTGACAGAGCAAGACTCTGTCTCCAAAAAAAAAATATATATATATACTGAAACAGAGGAAGATAATTATGTCTGCTTGGCCATTGTTAAGTTGATTTTTATTTTCAAAACATTTGATCACTGTTGTGGGGAACCAGGGAATAAAAAATAAGTAAATTTCCAGTCCCTAGATTAAACTAATAATTTTTGGTTTTCCTAGAATTAAATGCTTTTATCTTGAATGTTCTGTGAAGCTTTTGACATGATTGATAGCTGTATGATAGTCTGAATGACATGTGGGTCATGTACCAGCCCCTCCAACCTGTTAACATTTAGAATCTATTCAGAAAAATTTAAAGCATTGTTAATTTCCTTCATGTTTTTTGTCTGGCATGTGTCAGAGATTTTTTTAATGTACCTATTAATAGCTTCTAGTGTTAATACTCTAGAACAGTAGAATCTTGAAAATGTTTTAAGTGACAATTAGAGACTTAAATTTATGCTGACATTCTCTGCATGTGATACTGATGAGGAAAGAAAGCCAAACTAACTGTCTTACGGTCAGTTTGTACAACATACCAGGCCTTGATGGTCACATTTCAACTTGCTACCTTTTTGCTTACATGTTTCTTATGATGATTTTGAGGTGTCATTCTGGTTTCTCAGATACTTAAAATATAGGAAAAGGTGTGTCTTAAAATTGAGAGAATGTCTGGGATATCGCTGCACCCTCTCTCTCTTAACTTAATATTATCAAAGTGTCTCCCTGTTGGTTTTCTTTTTTAAAGCTCTACCACATTTCTTTGTAAACAGCTGTGCAGTTTTATATTTTGCTGATAAGGGTAGGTACTCTATTTTTGTTTTTTTGTGTGTGTTTTTGTTTGTTTGTTTTTGAGGCAGAATTGCCCAGGCTGGAGTGCTGTGGCGCAATCTCAGCTTACTGCAACTTCCACCTTCTGGGTTCATGCAATTCTGGTGCCTCAGCCTCCCAAGTATCTGGGTTTACAGACGTGCACCACCATACCTGGCTAATTTTTGTATTTTTGGTAGAGATGGGGTTTCGCCGTGTTAGCCAGGCTGGTCTTGAATTCCTGGCCTCATGTGATCCCCCAGCCTCATGCGATCTGCCCGCCTCAGCCTCCCTAAGTGCTGGGATTATAGGCGTGAGCCGCTCAACCCAGCCAGTACTCTGTTTTTGATAGCTCTTCACGATGGGAAAGGATGTAGCAACACATTTTAACCCTATGTTGAGTTTTAGGTGGGTTCCTTTCAAATTTTGTTAAGGCTAACTTTTGTTAATTTTTTTAAAAAAGTATAAATTAGGAAATGGGTTTTGAATTCCCAAATGGGGGGATTAAATGTATTTTTACAGCTTATATCTGTTTATTATTCAGTATTCCTGTGTACATTTTCTGTTTTTATTTTTATACAGGCTATGTAGAACCAATGCAGACACTCAATGATGTGTTAGCTCAGCTAGATGCTGTTGTCAGCTTTGCTCATGTGTCAAATGGAGCACCTGTTCCATATGTACGACCAGCCATTTTGGAGAAAGGACAAGGAAGAATTATGTTAAAAGCATCCAGGCATGCTTGTGTTGAAGTTCAAGATGAAATCGCATTTATTCCTAATGACGTATACTTTGAAAAAGATAAACAGATGTTCCACATCATTACTGGTAAAAAAACCTGGTTTTTGGGCTTTGTGGGGGTAACATGTTTTTTTTGTTTTTTTTTATCTTAAAGTAGAAATATATTTAAAATTGATGGAGAAAATTCCCAGTTCTATATTAGAAAGGGAACATATTATTCTTACCAGTTAGTAATCTATTCATATTTGGATTAGAGGGAAGATTTAGAAGGTGAGATAAAAGTTTATGAGAGAATAATGTATTCATGTGAAACTTGTTCCGTGGGTTCAGAGCATTTAGAAACAAACATCCCTTCACACTCAAAGCTGACCTTTGAGCCAGGCCTCCAGTAGTGAGGTCTTTGAAGGTCAGGCCAAATTGGCTGTGGGAGGACCTCAGGTTAGGGTAGGAATTATTTTAAGACGTGGCACTCTATTCATGTGAAACTCGAAAAAACTAGCCTTGCGTATAGGCTCATGTATCATGTCTCAGCTGAGAAGTTTGCGAGATCTTAACTAGATTCTAGAAAACAAAAAAGAAAGTAGTTTTGGGGCAAATATATTTGGGAAACAGTTTATTGTATTTTCTTTCCCCAAATGGATTTTCAAGTTGTTCATATAATCTAACCCCAACAAATAAATTGCCTGTTTTTCAAAAGAGGATCATGTCTTCAGGTTTTTGTGTGGGGTTTAAATGATTCGAAAGATTTGACCATACTGATACATTCACTAGTAACCTCATTTACTAATGAGTAATGGTTTTGAGTTAATCAGTTAGGCCTGCACTACTTTTCTGGAAGTTAATAAATTATCCCACAGGCAGCCCTGTGAGCCGTGGGAAAATGTGTATATGGTCTTTCTAGGCCACAGTCAAATTACAGGTATATTTTTCATGGCTTCTTTTGATGAAAGGCCCAGTATCAGTTTGTCTGAAGATATAATAGCATTGCTTTTGGGGGTAATATGGGCAGTAACTCTGTCCACATCTTCGAGCAGCCTGTGGTTCTGCTTTTATATGCCATGTCAGTGTAAACCTATGTGATTAATCATCAGTATACAGTTTAGGACTAACAATCCATTTATTAGTAGCAGAAAGAAATTTAAAATCTTGCTTTCTGATATAATTTGTTTTGTAGGCCCCAATATGGGAGGTAAATCAACATATATTCGACAAACTGGGGTGATAGTACTCATGGCCCAAATTGGGTGTTTTGTGCCATGTGAGTCGGCAGAAGTGTCCATTGTGGACTGCATCTTGGCCCGGGTAGGGGCTGGTGACAGTCAATTGAAGGGAGTCTCCACGTTCATGGCTGAAATGTTGGAAACTGCTTCTATCCTCAGGTAAGTGCATCTCCTAGTCCCTTGAAGATAGAAATGTATGTCTCTGTCCTGTGAGAAGGGGAAGTATATTTGCAGATTCTCATGTAAAAACATCTGAGAATGTTTGTCTTAGTTTAATAGTTGTTTTCCTGTGGACTTTATATACTTTGTATTGTCTTAAAAGAGTGATGATAGCTATGGAAAACTTTGATTTTTAAAATTGTCTCTTTAAGTAGACAATTCATAAGCTACTGGTACGAGTTCACCTTATAAATCTCCACTACCATGTTTTTGCTTGGACTGTTCACACTTCCTGGAATGGTCCTTCTTGCCCTTTATCCAACTTCTTTCTAATTTTTAAGTCCCTAATGATGGGAATTCTACTTCTGTAGTGATTTTTCTGGTCATACGACCCTAAGGTCATGGGTGTTTTTCTCGAATTCCTCTTTGAGATGCCTTAACTTAAACCACATTTTTATTTTAGACACTACTGAAATATTTTGTCTTTATTTCACTTTTTAGGAACTTCCTTGAAGGTAGGGACTGTACCGTCTATTTCTTGGTATCTTTTCTTTCTTTTTTTAAAAGTTTTTTGGAGAGACAGGGTCTCACTCTGTTGCCCAGGCTGGTCTCGAACTCCTGGGCTCAGGTAATCTTCCTGCCTTGCCTTCCCAGAGTGCTGGGATTACAGGCATGAACCACCGTGATCCTCCTTGTTTCTTAGTATCTTCTAAAGAACATTGAATATAGTAAGTGCCTGGTAAATTATGTATTGATTTAACTTCTTTGAGGTTCTGTTGTTTGTGAAGAATTATAAAAGCAATACAAATGTTTGTATAGTAATTAAGCAACAAGTTAATATTCATGACTTAAAAGATTAAAGAAATAAGCAAAACATGTTAGCTGGCAACTCACAGAAAAAGAATTAAATTGCCAATGAGCACGCGAGCACATGAAAAATTAGCAAAAGTTTCACCCCTTTACATATATTTGGTTAAAATTGAGAAAAGAATGGTAATAGATGGTATTGGTAGGACTGTGGCAGGCACACAATTTACATGACTACCAAAAGTGTATGCAAGTATCCATGTCACCACACCCTGGTCTCATCTTCATTCAGTTTTATTTATTTTTTTTAATCTCGGCCTATTTAATTGGCATGAAATGAATGATAGCTGCCTTATTTGGAATTCCTTTGATTACTACTAGTGTGCTTGATAATGTAAAACAATATTTATTCAAAATCTGTTTTTCCTTTCATCCATTGTTCATGTTCATGCCCTTTTTTTCCCTATTCTCTTTCCTCCCCTCCTCCCTCCCTCCCTCCCTTCCTTCCTTCCTCCCTTCCTTCCTTCCCTCCTTCCCACACAAAGGTGTGTGCTACCATACCTGGCTAGTTTTTTAATTTTTTTTTTTTTTAAGAGGCAAGGTCTCACTATGTTGCTCAGGCTGGTCTGGGCTCAAGTGATGCTCCCACCTTGGCCTTCCAAAGTGCTGGGATTACAGACGTGAGCCACCATGCCTGGCCCTTGCCCATTTTTCTATTGAAGTTTTAGTGCTTTTTATTGACTTTGTTTATATATTAAGATAATTAATCTATTATGTTTGTGTCATATCCTTCCCAGTGTATTGTCTTAATTTTGTTTTTGTATGTGTATGTTACCATATTTTATGTGATGGGAAATTTCATGTAATTATGTGCTTCAGGTCTGCAACCAAAGATTCATTAATAATCATAGATGAATTGGGAAGAGGAACTTCTACCTACGATGGATTTGGGTTAGCATGGGCTATATCAGAATACATTGCAACAAAGATTGGTGCTTTTTGCATGTTTGCAACCCATTTTCATGAACTTACTGCCTTGGCCAATCAGATACCAACTGTTAATAATCTACATGTCACAGCACTCACCACTGAAGAGACCTTAACTATGCTTTATCAGGTGAAGAAAGGTATGTACTATTGGAGTACTCTAAATTCAGAACTTGGTAATGGGAAACTTACCACCCTTGAAATCATCAGTAATTGCCTTATTCTAAGTTAGTATAAATTATTGATGTTTTTATAGAACCCATTTACCCCTTAATTCACAGTCTGGGGGCAGGAACATGTATATCATATTTCTGTATCTCATAGTAGGACCACTCATTCTAAAGCTTTCACAGAAAGAATTATCTGTACTCTTTTTGAGACAGAATCTTGTTCTGTTGCCCAGGCTAGAGTGTGATCTCGGCTCACTGCAGCCATCGCCTCCCGGGTTCAAGCAATTCTCCTGCCTCAGCTTCCCGAGTAGCTGGGATTACAGGCGCCTGCCACCACGCCCAGCTAATTTTTATATTTTTAGTAGGGACGGAGTTTCACCATGCTGGCCAGGCTGGTCTCGAACTCCTGACCTCAGGCGATCCACCCGTCTCGGCCTCCCAAAGTGCTGGGATTACAGGTGTGAGCCACCACGCCCGGCCAGAATTATCTGTACTCTTGAACATCACCACGGAGGCAATTTCTGCTACCTCCCATGGCAGTATGTTTTCTTGTTGAATTAGGATAACAAACAATATGCTTTCAAGTTCCAAAGTTCTAGCTGTTATTGTTTAACAAAATCTTCATTATAATTAGCTTATTTTACGTTTAAGAGTGTGTTATAGAAACAGGTTCATTTAAAGCTGGGGGTTCCAGAAATCTTGAAATAGTAGTTATCACATGCAGAGTGACTTATCTATTGTTATGTCATCCTTTCAGGAAAGTTTGTCATTCGTGGGCTTGGGATCTAGTCAGATCCCTGTATTGATGAGATTAACATACTATAAGGCTTTCAAAGGTTTTAAAAATCATACTATAAGGATTGATTTCACTAGTCACCAGAATAACTTTTCAGGTGGCGCTCTGATTTTCCACGAACACGTTTTTCTGCATCAGTTGGTTGCACATGAGTGAGATAATCTTGGTTCTTTATCCTTTTTATTTATACTTCATTGGGAATCCTTTTGAGTTACTGTATTTGCATCATTATTATTATTGCTGTAGAATTCAGGAACTTTTAGTAGATCTGGCAGTTAGCATGAAATTTTGCGTTTAAATCATTGTTTGTGTTTTGTATGCTATAGAAATGGGTTCAGAGTATTTTTTAAAAGGCCAGATGAAGTGTGAAGATATAAAAACTTCATCCTTCACTGTGGATGTTTAACAAACATTTGCTTCTACTTTATTTTAGTTTGCTTCCTTTAGTTGTGCAAAGTATCCAGTTCTAGAATGCATGAGATATATGACAAAGCCAAAAAATTCTTTATAGTTGATAAATAATTGTGGCAAAACAGCTGTATAATAACTTTGCAAGCATCATTTGATTAAATGCTTAAAAAGTCTTGACTCACTGTTAACTATTTCCTGCAAATAATAAATCAATATTTAATTAAAGCTACTCCAAATTAGTGACACTTTTACATGTCTTTCTTTCTCCCTCCCCTTCTCCCTTCCCCCGTTCTCCCTTTCCCCCTTCTCCCTTCCCACTTACCCCCTTCTCCCCTTCTCCCCTTCCCCCCTTCTCCCCTTCTCCCTTCTCCCTTCCCTCTTCTCTCTTCCCTCTTTCCCTTCCCTTCCCCTTTGCCTTCTCTTCCCGCTTGTCTTCCCTTCCCCCTTCCCTTCCCCATCTCTTTCCTTTCCCCTTCCCTTCCCTCCTCTTCCCCCTTTCCCCTTCCCTTCCTCCCCTTCCCCCTTCTCTTCCCCCTTCCCTTCCCCCTTCCTTTCCCCTCCCCCTCTCCTCCCCTCCCTTCCCTTCCCATGAAATGAGAAAGCCTCAGAGATATTGGCTTGATTAATTTTTCTTTAGATTAAGATATTTATCTAAGCCTTTAAGGTTTATCTATTGAGCTTTTTTGTCTCCTATTTTTATTTTTCCTACTATGTTTGTCAAGGATAAAATACAGCACTATGTGCCAAGTCATAATCACTTTTCATTTGAGACAATTAAAATTCCTTTATTTTAATGATATATTTGGCTAATGTATTTGAATTAATCCGAAATTAAGTTTTCTAATGACAAGGTGAGAAGGATAAATTCCATTTACATAAATTGCTGTCTCTTCTCATGCTGTCCCCTCACGCTTCCCCAAATTTCTTATAGGTGTCTGTGATCAAAGTTTTGGGATTCATGTTGCAGAGCTTGCTAATTTCCCTAAGCATGTAATAGAGTGTGCTAAACAGAAAGCCCTGGAACTCGAGGAGTTTCAGTATATTGGAGAATCACAAGGATATGATATCATGGAACCAGCAGCAAAGAAGTGCTATCTGGAAAGAGAGGTTTGTCAGTTTGTTTTCATAGTTTAACTTAGTTTCTGTATTATTACATAAACAGGACACTAAGATGAAGGTTTTTTGTTGTTGTTGTTTGTTTTCCTCTGTGTTTCTAGTGCTTATTTTTTAATCAATTTGTTTGATGGCAAAGAATCTATCTCTGTGTTATTTTTATTTCTGCAGTATATACATCTGCATGATCAAGATTTGATTTCAAGTACCAAATTAGGAGTAAAGGAATATTAACCTAGGTTTAAAATTAGTCATTTCACTAAAATTAGTTATTATGGACTATAGATGTCTAGGTATATCTTTGTTCATAAACGAATATGTCAAGTTCAGTTATTAAATTACACATTAGGTAAGAAAAGGACAAAGAAATAAAAAAGCATGATTCATAATTCCTGCCCTCTATTTGTTTAGAATTTAGTTGGGAAGATAAGAATAACGAATGTGACACGGAGAATAAAGTGGCATATGACAAATATTTATTCAAGAAAGCTATATGTGGACGGGATGTTTCAGTTCTCATGGGAGAAGTGGATTTTATGGTGGCTTTTCTTTGAGTAATGGGTCATATTTGGGTGTTCACACAGAAAGACCCAAGCATATGCCTAATTTTTTTTATTATTATTTTTTATTATTTATTTTTTAGATGGAGTCTTGCTGTGTCACCCAGGCTGGAGTGCAGGGGTGCAGTCTCGGCTCACTGCAAACTCTGCCTCCCGGGTTCACACCATTCTCCTGCCTCATGCCTCAGCCTCCTGAGCAGCTGGGACTACAGGCGCCTGCCACCACGCCTGGCTAATTTTTTGTATTTTTTAGTAGAGATGGGGTTTCACCGTGTTAGCCAGGATGGCCTCGATCTCCTGACCTCGTGATCTGCCTGCCTTGGCCTCCAAAAGTGCTGGGATTACAGGCGTGAGCCACTGTGCCTGGCCTTCCTTTTTTTCTTTTTTTTTTTAATTAGAGGATTACTAGTTCTCTTCAATTATAAAACTAAAAGAATCTTATTTCACTGCCTGGTCCTGGAAACATTTACTGCAATATACATTGTGACAACTTTTTACTTGTCATGTTTTTAGCTTTTACCTGTGAATTTCTTATCATTGTTCTTATCTGAAGGATAGATAGTTGCTACAATAATAATAGATGATGTGTATGGTTTTTGAGCCTAAAAAGTGTAGTTTTATCTGTTGTACCTATACAAGCAGGAGAAATATAACTTGTTAATAATCTTAGGTATGGCAGGCTGCCATCCTAAATATGAAGTGGTCTTTGTATTTGCACTTTAATGTGTTGAAATCATAGCTTTCGGTGACCCAGGATTAGGCAGACTCTTTTATGTAATTCCTTGTTTCCAATTAGAATTGAAGTCGTGTACTTTTGATAACATTAATTATGATATATTTTGATCCCTGTGAGGTTGGTAACATTATTCCCATTTTATGAATGAGGAATGTGTGTTAAGGAATTTGCCCAAGAGTCACATAGCAAGTAATATTCATGCTCTCTGAAGCAGCAGTAACTTGGCAATAAAATAAAAATGAAGCATCTTCTGTATGTTAACTTTTCAGTGACTGTTTATGCCTTCCAGTATTCTTTGTAAACCTTGAATTCTTTTTTTCACAGATGATTAAAGTTTATCAATTATAAAGGTGGAGGAATTTGGGAACTAGACCGTGCACACATAAATAATAAATATGTTCTTCAAATATTGGGTGGGCTAATGTGGGAGGAGTTTGAGACCAGCCTGGGCAAGGGAGGAGTTAGAGACCACCCTCGTCTCTAAAAATATGAAAAATAAAAAAAAATTTTTTTTAAATGGGTGATATGTTTAGATGGAAATGAAACAATTTGTCACTGTCTAACATGACTTTTACAAAAGATATTTTAATTACTAATGGGACATTCACATGTGTTTCAGCAAGGTGAAAAAATTATTCAGGAGTTCCTGTCCAAGGTGAAACAAATGCCCTTTACTGAAATGTCAGAAGAAAACATCACAATGAAGTTAAAACAGCTGAAAGCTGAAGTAATAGCAAAGAATAATAGCTTTGTAAATGAAATCATTTCACGAATAAAAGTTACTACGTGAAAAATCCCAGTATTGGAATGAAGGTAATATTGATAAGCTATTGTCTGTAATACTTTTATATTGTTTTATATTAACCCTTTTTCCATAGTGTTAACTGTCAATGCCCCTGGGCTATCAACTTAATAAGATATTTAGTAATATTTTACTCTGAGGACATTTTCAAAGATTTTTATTTTGAAAAATGAGAGCTGTAACTGAGGACTGTTTGCAGTTGACATAGGCAATAATAAGTGATGTGCTGAATTTTATAAATAAAATCATGTAGTTTGTGGAATTTGAGATGCATTGTAGTTCTTCGCAGTGTGACTTCAAATATTTTAGAAGAAACAAATAGCTCAGAGACCTCGTAAAATATCTTAAACTGGAGGGCTCCATGGAGATCATTGCCAGTGACTCCCCCAGAGTGTCCGTCTGTTGGCAGGAGCCAGGTTGGCTGCATACGAATTAGCTAAGGAGCTTATTATATATCCAGAGTCCTACCGTGAGCCTCCATCCCGTCTGCCATTCTCCCATCCCTGGTCTATGATAAGACTTAGAAATCTGGATTTTAACAAAACCTTTCAGGTTGAGAACCTTGATTTAGTCTACTTCTCCTATTTTACAATAAAGAGATGAAGGGTTTAAGAATTAGCAGCTAATCCTATGCAATGTGACGGAAAAAGGACAGTCTTTTTAATAAATGCAGTGGGCTGATGGGGTATCCATATAGGAAGAAATGAAATTGGATCCTTACTCCATGTCATATATAAAAACCTCCACTTTGGGAGGCGAAGCAGGCAATCACTTGAACTCGGGAGATCAAGACCAGCCTGGACAACATGACGAAACCCCATCTCTACAAAAAAAAATGCAAAAATTAGCTGGGCATAGTGGTGCTTGCCTGTAGTCCCAGCTACTCAGGAGGCTGAGGTGAGAGGATCACCTGAGCTGGGAGAGGTTGAGGTTACAGTGAGCTGCGATCATGCCATACAGTGATACTGTGTCTCAAACAAAACAAAACAAATCACCTTCAGTGATTTTTAGACCAAATGTACAAGGTAACAGCATCAAAGTTTTAATGTTCTATAGTTCTTCAGAAGATAACATAGGAGAATATTTTTATGTCCTTGGCTTTGGGAAGAATTTAAGTCATAGAAAAACACCATCCATAAAGTTTGACTTATTTAGCTAATTGAAATTAACAACTTCTATTAAAAGGCACCACAAGTGAAAAGACATGATTTATAATGGAAGAACCTACTGGTACCATATAAAATATCAAAGAGTTGGGCCTGGTGTCCCATGCTTATAGTCCCAGCTACTCAGGAGGCTGAGGCAGGAGGATCACTTGAGCCCACAAGTTCAAGTCCAGCCTGGGCAATATAGCAAGACTGCATTTCTTTTCTTCTTTTTTAATACCTGGAATAAAGAACTGCTATAAAATCACTAAGAAAAGGGGTCACTTAAGAATCTCATTAACAAAAAGAATTTGAATATTTTTCCAAGGAAGATATGCAAATGGACTAAGCACATGAAAAGATGCAGATCAGGGAAATGCAAGTTGAAACCACAATGAGCTACAACTTCACACTGATTACGATAGTTAAAATCAAAAAGTCAGATGGTAAGTACTGGCAAGGAAGTGGAGAAATTGAAACTGTCATGCGCTGTTGGTGCGAATGTAAAATGGTGCAGCTGCTTTGGAAAACAGTCTGGCAGTTTCTCAGACAATTCCACTCCAACGTATATCCAAGTGGAATCAAAACATATGTCCCCACAAACTTGTACATAAATGTTTATAGCAGGATTATTCATAATAGCCAAAAGGTGGAAACAACCCGAATGTCCATCAGCAGATGAATGCATAAACAAAACGTGGTCTATCCATACAATGGAGTATATTATTGAGTCATTAAAGGAATGAAGTACTGGTACATGGTGCAGCTTAGACGAACCTTGAAAACATTGTGCTAAATGAAAGAAGCTGGTTACAAGAGTCAACACGTATGATTTCATTCATGTGAAAGTTCAGAATAGAGACAGCAGTAGAGACAGAAAGTAGCAGTTCAGGGTTGGTGCCAGGGAATAGAGGGTAGGTGGGGGAAAGCTAAAGGATACGGTGTTTCTTTGAGAGATGGAAGTTCTAAAATAGGTGATGTTTATACATGTCTGTGAATATACAAAAAACCATTGAATTGTACACATTAAATGGATGAATTGTATAGGAATTATATTTTAATAAAGCTATTTAAAAAAATTCAGACACTTCACCCAAGAGGAAATCTAAGTGGTCCATAGACATGAAAAGGTCTTTAATCAGCAGTCAGAAAAATGAAAATGAAAACCATGCCAGGCCACCTCCCACTACCATAGTGACAAGCATTTCAAGTGTGACAGTTCCAGCTGTTGTTGAGGATGTGGAATAACACTGGTAGGGGTGTTAAGATTATCTGGTGAAATTGAAAAGACGCATACGACCCAGCAATTCTGCTCTTAGGTGCATACTCTAGAGATGCTTTTGCCCATTGTGCTGCAAGATGTATACAAGAATGTTCCTAATACCTCCACACTGGAAACAACTCAGCAGTGAAAATGAACTACAGCTACACAAAATGACATAGATGGAATCTTAAAAAGTTTAGTAAAAGAAATGATACAAAAAGGATACAGTTTTTTTTCATTTATCTGAAATGTAAGAATAGGTGGTATTGTTTAGGGATGCAGTCTTTGGGATGGCAACTGTAAAGAAAAAGTGATTGTGTCAATCAGAGTGTTTGTCTTTAGGGAAATGGGGTGCTAATGGGGAGGGGGGCACATTAGGGCCTCTGGAGGGCCACAGTTCTGGTTTTTAACCTGAGTAGTGGTTTTGCACGTGCTTGCTTTATAGTTAACTGCAATTTTTTTTTTAAATGCAGTTAAAGTTTGGTATGAGAACAAATGTATGACCAATGAGTCCTTTCAGTTTACCAAGTTCTTTTTCCTCATTGTTAATTTAGAGTGGGTTACATCAGTTTTTCTTTTCTGGCTGCCAAAAGCTTAGGAAAAAGGCAAACTGACAGAGGAAGATTTTAAATGTAGAAATATTTATTGGTTTACAAATCGTTTTAATCACTTGTACATGAAAAGCTTTCATATAATTCAAAAAGCAAATTTTAAATTCCAGTGAAATATTTCATCCCATGGTTGTGAAAGAGTGGTTTTAGATTGCTGCACAGAAGCATGTTTAACATGGAAATCAGCTCATGGTTTTAGTTGTTAGGGCTACAAGAAATTGGGGGAGACTGTCGATTCCAAGAAAACATGTAGTCTATCAGGCTGTTTTCATTCCTCTAAAAGAGACAGTGTTCTAAGATGTTTTTGAAAATGAGAAAATACGTAATAGATCTGCTTAAGAAGTTTAAAACTTAATCTGTGCTTATTACATGAATATGCTAATGTAAAACCAGGCCTTCAATTAGTGTTTCCTTCCTTTTAGAATGGTGTATGTAAAGCAAAATATAAACTAATTTCTGACCTGTCAAAGGTTTTTTCTTAAAATTTAAATTTATAATGTGGTTTGCTTTTTCTTTCCCACTCAAACATGAATTTGGGTAATACCAGAATAAAGCTGAATATATAAATATTATCCAAAATTTAGAACTCTGTTAAGAAATCTGTTGACCACATAACCATGTTTCTGAGAAAATACATGATTTTTTGCATCTTTAAAAAAATTAGCACTAAGAAGCCAAGATGAAGTTGTTTTTGTAATTTGATTTTTTTTTTCCTTAAAATACTGTTTTGGAGTTAAAAGTTGTAGCAAAATTGGTATAAGAAAGATGTTTTAGGGTAGATATATTTAAGTCTTGTCTCATACTCTATTGACTAAGCTAGCCCGGTGACTAGGGTAGATGTATTTAAAGAATAACTTTTCCCCCTTAAAATCTCAATATTCCACATCCTGTTAGACTTCTTGAGTATTAAATACATCTTCTATCCTTGGTCTTTCTGCATTTAGCTTTTTTGGGAAGTATGTTTTTACCCAAACATATGGTATGAGCTGCTGATTCAGTATTGAGTGGCTCTTTAAGCTTGTTAGTTACATTCTGCTGATTAAAATGGTGTACAGAATAGTCAGGAAAAACCAGTCCTTGGCCTGAAATAAACAATGTTAATTAGCTTATGGGGAAGAACAAATGAGTAAAGAGAATTTTCATATACAAAGGAAATCTCTATTATTGTCTTTCTGGACTCAGTGTGTTTGGGTTAAGGAGATAGGGTACGGCTGGAGAAAATGATGAAAATGTTCAGAATGTTACACGTATTTTTACACTGAAACTGGAAGTGGAAACCCAATTTAATAGTTTTCTGCCCGATGTTGCCCTGTCTTCATACCCACACCACTTATCTTGATTGATAGAGCTACTACTTCCTCTTATACTGCTTCAGAAGTTAACCTCTATGGTGCAGTGCTAGGATATCACAGAGGAAATAATCCATTGTAGACAGTGTCTTGTTGCTGGGAGTTATCAGTGCCTCCTGTTCTCTCTAAGGAGGGCAATGGGAAGCCCTTGCCTTGCATTTGCTACAGCTGTTTCGTTGACCTCCCTGGAAGAACAGTATTTCATGGTGTCAGACAACATTCAGAACATGCTGAAATTCAATGTATGTCAGTATGCATTTGCTTTGGTGTGTGGTTTGTCCAAACCAAAGTGCCCATTCATGTCTCTGATCCAGCCATGTGGGAAATTCAGCAGTGGGGTGAACCATATGGAGATGGCAGGTGTTGGGCAGCCTTGACTAGACTGCCCTGGTCTTACTTCTGGACTTGGTGAGTAGAAGATCACACTGTTGCTTGCTGCCCTGGGTTCACCTCAAAGAGGGAAAGAAGAATTAGAAACTTAAATGGTTAAATTTAGAAACAAGAAAAAGTTCTGTCAGTGGGCAGTTTCTTACGTCTAACAAAAAAAAACAACAGCAGTGAATTCCTTTGTGTTCAGAACCAACCAGTAAACACAACCTTAGCAATTAACCTATCACTATCACGATTGTTTATTTCCTGGAATTTTGTTGACAGAATTAGTCCAATAAATGTTATGAATAATAATTTTATGAATAGAGATAGGTTAATGCCAAATTAAGTATAATTGAATCTAAGACATTAATGCAGTTGTTTTAAATTCAACCACTGACCTGCAATTTTAATATGCCTTGTCCATCCAGCAAGATACATTTTGTCCATTTTTTTCACGTTTAAAATTTAATATTTATTGTCAATTCCAGTGTGTTTCATTGCTAAACATCAGGCTCAGCCAAATCAATCACGAAAATGACTCCACGTTGAATCTTTAACATCACAATGTGGATTAACAATTTGGCAACATTTGGCCAGGCTCAGTGGCTCACACCTGTAATCCCAGCACTTTGGGAGGCCGAGGCGGGCGGATCACGAGGTCAGGAGATCGAGACCATCCTGGCTAACATGCTGAAAACCCGTCTCTACTAAAAATACAAAAAGCTGTGCGTGGTGGCGGGCACCTGTAGTCCTAGCTACTTGGGAGGCTGAGGCAGGAGAATGGCATGAACCCGGGAGGCAGAGCTTGCAGTGAGCTGAGATTGTGCCACTCCAGCCTGGGCAACAACAACAACAACAACAAAAAATTGGCAACATTAAATACTTTGTCAGTATCTGAAAAGTGCAAAGTACTGTACTTGGCTCCCCAAAGGCTCCTCTTAATCCTGAAAGGCAGGTGCTTTTATTATCTTTTAGTTTATTATCTACATTTTCCAGATGAGGAAACCTAGGTACAGAGGTTTAGTAACTTGCCCAGGTCACATAGCCAGTAAGTGGCAGAGCTGGGATTTGAACCCCAGTACCCTATCTCCAACGAATCTGAGATGTATATGTGATAAATTTAATCTTTCTCAATAAATTATTGTGTCAAAGCAAGTGGTATGGGCAATGCACCAGGATTAAGAAAAACAGAGTGTGGTACAGATGTAAAATATTTCTAATTCTGTTGTGTGCTGTGGCACTCCCATGGAAGGCTTGCCACAGACACAGCCAGAGGCATCCACGTGGGCCCTTGCTGCGCACCTGATTCGCTGCTACCAAGGCCGCTCTCCCGCGGCTTGTTCACACAAAGGAAAGTGAGCAGCTAGGAAGCTGCATATTTGGAAGTTGACTAGTCACCAAATGCTGGCATCCAACCAAGTGATTGCATTGTACCCTGTTTGGATGAAAGATTGTGTTTAAATGAAAAGAGAGATGATCAGCCAGAAGTGTGGCAAATGAGTTAGAATAAAATGTCAGCATTGTTTGAAGCAGGTTGCTGAGGGCTGGTGCCCTGAAATCCGGTCACTTCGAGGGTATATATGTTCCATCAGGGGCCAGAAATGTTTTATCCAAGCTTTAGGGAATAACCCTGGAGATTCTCTTTGTTACTCTGCTGTTAAGTATGTGCTTACGGAGTAAACTTCGCTTGACTAAGGTTTACAGGCCTGAATGTGCAATTGAGTTCAAGTAAGCAGCAATGTGGTGTATTAGGAAGACTGCTTGACTCGGGTTCTAATCCTTGCTTCACCACCTAGCTGTGTGACTTTAAACATCACTATTTTTCCTCCTGTCTCCCTTCTGTAACTTAAGGGGATTGGATTATTAGAGTTCTCAAATGCCATACCTTCAAGGCCAGGTGCAGGATGCAGAGAATAGTGGGTTGAAGTGAACACCTCAATGTAAAATCATTCAAAAATTTAAAAACATCACGGACCAAACAAATATGTCTTTAAATCTGAATTTAGTCAAAGGTCACAAGTTTATGCCCTTTGGGGTGCTCTCTAACATTTTCATGATGATATGAAAGGATTTTTCCATACATACTCAAAAGGAGCTCACGCCTCTGTTGCGGTCAGTCTGGCTACTTCCAAATAGCCACCCCATGTTGATCTCCACTTCTTCCCTCCCTCTTTAAGTGCCATGTTAATAATCTAGCTTATAATTCTCTAATCAGCAGTAGAGCACTTTGCTAGGGGTGATCTTAGCAGCCCAAGTATGCTAAGGCTTAGAAATATTCATCAATGATGTTTTTCCCTGAAGCTGGTTTGGTGTCCGTTAAACTAGAACCAGAATCAGAGAAAAAGGACCCTGTGAATTCCAAGCCGACAAAGCCGGGGAAGAGGCATTGAACAACTTGTGGTTGCCTGAGAAACAAAAGGCAAGGTGGTTGGATGAAAGCAACACTTGCAAGCCTTTTCCAGCTTAACGAACGTAAGTCTAGATTTTGGGGAGAGCCTGTCTTAGTGAGAGTGAACAAATAAAGTAGGCTGTATCTTTCAGAATTGGGTATGACTCAAATAACTTTTTTTTTTTTTTTTTTTTTTTGAGACAGTCTGTCTCTGTTGCCTAGCCTGGAGTGCAGTGGCATGATCTCAGCTCACTGCAACCTCCACCTCCTGGGTTCAAGTGATTCTCCGGCCTCAGCCTCCCGACTAACTGGGATTATAGGCGCCCACCACCACACCCAGCTAATTTTTGTAGTTTTAGTAGAGATGGAGCTTTACCATGTTGGCCAGGCTGGTCTGGAACTCCTGACCTCAGGTGATCCACCCGCCTCGGCCTCCCAAAGTGCTGGGATTACAGGCATGAGTCACTGTGCCTGGCCTCAAATAACTTTCAAGATTGAATAATAGTAGCTTGAAGCAAGTCTAGAGACCAGCCAGCTGGAGGACAGGGCCAACAGGAAGGAGGTATGCAAGGAAAAACCTGCAATGAATGGACCTACTGTGTTTGAGGGTACTGAGAGGAGTTTGGGGTTGAATTAATAATAACTACAAAATATCCACAAAGCAATTGGGAAGAAAGGGTAGGGGGACTATTAGGCCTAGTAATATCAAACTTTTTTTTTAAAAAAAGAGTAAATGTCATGACAGTATACTGCCCACCTCAATTGTAAAATTTTATTTTATTTAGTTTTTAGATGGAGTCTCTCACTGTCGCCCGGGCTGGAGTGCAGTGGTGTGATCTTGGCTCACTGCAACCTCCGCCTCCTGGGTTCAAGCAATTCTACTGCCTCAGCCTCCCAAGTAGCTGGCATTGCAGGCACCCGCGACCACGCCCAGCTAGTGTTTTGTACTTTTAGTAGAGACAGGTTTCACGATGTTGGCCAGGCTGGTCTCGAACTCCTGACCTCGTGATCCACCTGCCTCAGCCTCCCAAAGTGCTGGTATTACAGGTGTGAGCTACAACACCCAGCCAATTGTAAACTTTATTCATTTAAACACCAACAAGTGATTTAAGAAAAATAATAAAATAACTGTAGCCGGTATGATGGCTCATGCCTGTAATCCCAGCTACTCAGGAGGCTGAGGTGAGAGGATCGCTGAGGCCAGGAGTTCAAGACCAGCCTAGGCAACATAGTGAGACCCCCGCCCCCGTCTCTAAAAAAATGATAAAATAATAACTGGGCATGGTGGTGCACACCTGTAGTCCCAGCTACTTGGGAGGCTGAGGTGGGGAGGTTCACTTGAGCCCAGGAGTTAAGGCTACAGTGAGCTATGATCACTGCACTCCAGCCTGGGTGACAGAGCAAGACCCTGTTTCTAAAAAATAAATTATATTGGGATGAGGGAAAGATATAAATCTGCTCTTTCTGTAAGATGATGTCTAAAATTGGAAAATAAATAGTGGTATAAGCGTGTTATTTAAAAATTTAGAGGTAAGTGATAGAGGATTCTGAAAGTGGCTACCTCTGGGACAGTGAACAGGGCAGCATTGAGAAGGGAGCTGCCATTTTTCATCATAAGCCTCATGATGATCCTATTTGATTTTTTTTAAAGATTCGTGTTCATAAAAATCAATATTGAAAGTGAATACAGGAAAAAAACTGTCTAAAAGTATATTTAAACAGTGACATTCACTTTGCACATTGACACCTTAAGAAAAATCCAATGCAATGTCATACTCTGACCCCAAATAAGTTTCATTGTAATGTAAGGTCATTCTCTTGGGAATAATCTAAACTGAGAGAAAAATCTGTCTTAAGGAGTACCTATGATCACAAAGTACTTCCAGCGCCCTTTAAATTGTGATTAAAGATAAATTATTGTTTTAAAATATATATACCTAGGTTTGGGGAGGGATAGAAGGGAAATGGAGAGTGACTGTTAAGGTTTCTTTGAGGGATGATAAAAACGTTCTAAAATTAAGTTGTGATAATTGCAAAACTATAAATAGAAACCACTGAATTGCACATTTAAGTGGGCAAACTATTATGGCATATCAATTATATCCCAGTAAAGCTGTTTAAAAAATAGTAGCATAAATAAGATGTAATAATAGCCAACATTTGTTGGGAGCCAAAAGCTTGAGTGACCAACTCAGCATTCCTGATAACCACCCCCTTCTCCCTATCTCCTTTATTCAATAAATATGAAGGGCTCTAGAAGCTCAGGGCCCTTGTTCCCTAGAAGCAAGGAGCAAAACCCTTTTTTTTTTTTTTTTTTTTTTTTTTTTTGAGACGGATTTCTCTGTGGCGCAATCTCGGCTCACTGCAAGCCCCGCCTCCCGGGTTCACGCCATTCTCCTGCCTCAGCCTCTCCGAGTAGCTGGGACTACAGGTGCCCGCCACCACGCCCGGCTAATTTTTTGTATTTTTAGTAGAGACGGGGTTTCACCGTGGTCTCGATCTCCTGACCTCGTGATCCGCCCGCCTCGGCCTCCCAAAGTGCTGGGATTACAAGCGTGAGCCACCGCACCCGGCCTACCCTCTTTTGTCTTTGTCTTTATTCCCACGTTCGTCCTCCTTTGTTCAGTCCAGCAAGGTCTGCGGCAAACATTCAGCAATCTCTAGGGTAGATAATGTTATCCCATTTTATAAATGAAACGGGCATAGAGGAGCTAAGTGACTTTCTTAAGACCATCAGACATGAATAGATTAAAAATTATTTTTCTTTCATGTAAAAGAAGTCTGGAGGTAGGCTGTCTAGGGCTAGTAAGGTGGCTCCACAATTATGCAGCAGAGACCCTGGAACCTTTGAGTTGATTTCTCCACTGTGCATGGCTTCTCCTCTCAAGGTCACCTCATGGCCCAAGATGACTGCCAGGGCTTCAACCAATGCATCCACATTTTAGGCAGCAAGAAGGATGAGAGTGCAAAGATGCTCATCCCACCTTTAAAGAAACAAAAGTACACAGCTTCCACTTGCTTCTTCCATGGGAGAACTGAGTCACACGTCTACACTGTTGGAGCCTAGGAAATGGAGTCTTCACTCCCAAAACTCATTTTGAAAAGCATTCGCATTTTGCGAATGGCAAGGAGTTTCCAGTTTGGTGCTTGGTAAATGCTTTGAGATGATGATGTCTCTTCTGCCCACCATCTTCACAGCCTCACCTGGTCTTTCATATTTATTTCTGCTCAAAGCTTCATTTGGCCTCTGGTCTTCTCTTTCTCTCAGCTTTTTTGGACTCTATTCTGTAATTGCTGTTTCCACTGAATCCAACTAAACACTCAGTACCTTGTCTGTCTCGTTCACAGTGCTAGGCACAGTGCTAGGCTCTCAGGAAACATGGATGGAGTGTAGGTTCCTTGGGGGATGTGAATTATCAACACCCTTGAGCAGGGACTCTGCTGTGCCCAAATGTGCATACTCTCCCCCTATATGTAATGAAGGGTAGTGGAACGCTCGAACGTTGGCATGGCTGGAACCAAACCCCTCTCCTGAGGACAGACAGGTAGAGCCAGAATGCAGGGCAGTCTCCCAGCTGGCTGGAGGCAGAGCTGGCCTGGAGCCCGGCCTCCTGACCCTCAGTTGCCTCCTCTCACCCTGAGCTTCCCAAACACCGATTTCCAGGCAGAGCCTCATCACACAACGACATTAAGTAAAATAGGAACGGATAATAAGTTTTTATGTATGCGGAAATTGTTTCTCTCCTCCCCTCCTCTTGGGGTTGATTAACTTAGCTGGAAGTAATGAACCTGAACTGATTTTTTGAGCACCAGATCTAAGTGGTAATTACTGAGTTGGTACCTTGTTTATAGACTTTCGGAAGACCGTAATACTTACTAAGAGAATACTTTTCTCTCCTCTACTCCCACCAGTTTCTCCCTTGGCATGAGAACCAACAAGCCGGAACATAAATGAGCTGGAGGAAAGAGGCCTTTCTTTTTTTCTAGAAGTTGTGTCATATTTCTAAAGGGCAGCACTGTAAGTACTCTGCTCCCTTCAGGGAAGAAATTGTGCTTCCAGGACCCCTCACTGAGAGCAACGCCAGGGAAAGAATGGCTGGCTCAGGACTTCCATCGCAGTCATTGGCCAAACTCCTTCCTTCCGAGAATCTTGCTGACAGAGGCCCCAGGGTCATCTCATGGGGCTTTCTGAGGCTAGTACCGCTTTCTTCTGACTTTCCTCAGTAGACATCTATGGCTCTTTTAATGACATTCTCTCCAATCTGCTTGGACTCCATCCACATCTTTCTTTGGGTTCCTCCTTCTATGAAGGAGACTCCTGTTTGTCGTGAACTGGCCTCTCCTGGGGTTCAAAGGCAGCCCTTCCTTCGAGTCTCTCCTGGGTTCGTGAGCACTCTACCTGCATGTTTTTGGGTACTTGGTAAGCCCGGCATCACAATCTCCCCTGGAGCTAGTCCCATGGTGACTCCTGCCCAGATTCTGTGGTCACCAGAGGTTTCAGGTGATGGTTCAGAGAGGGCACCATTTCCCGGGAGCCTTGGGGACTTGGCAATTCATTGGCTTTATATTCTCTTGTATATCCCACCTGGGCCCTGGAAGCCCAGTAGCTAAGTGAGGAGAGGCACAGCCTCCTGGCCTGAAGCTGAGTTGCTTCTATTCCACATACAGGTTTTCCTCTCCTTGGTCCCTCTCCTGGAGCTTCCAGATCTCTGCCACCCTGTCCCCCTATTCACCCCAGTGATACAGGCAGCCCGAGGGCTGAGTTCTGTGACAGCACCCTCACCACTTCAAATATGCTGACGTCAGTTCTTCAGGCCTGGGCCACTCACTGTGAGCAATTTGATCTTCCATTTATGCCCTTGCCCAGCTGCGTCCTGTCCAGTGGCTCTGGCCTGCTCTCCTCTTGTCCTGGCTTCAGCCCTTCCCCCTGCCTCTGGCCAGCCATGCTTCAACAGCCAGAGCACCAGCTCCTGCACAGGTTGAGGCTCAAGCCGTGGCAGGGCCCCTTCCCCAAGCAGTCTTCATCTCATGTAGCTGTGACAGTCCTTGGATGATTCGAGCTGGGAGGGGCTTCAAACAACTGTATCAAGTTCAAACCCTTGATTTAAATGTGAGGAAACCACTGACCCAAGGCCACACAGGTAGTGTGAGGCGGCCATTGCCAGGAAAGGAGGGGGGAGCAGTTGTGTGCCCCATCCTGAGTGTCTCTGGCAGCTGGACTGGATGACCACCACTAAGCCTTCCACAAACTCAAATCTGCTTTGACAGTGAGGAGATACCTGATGTCTTGTTTGTTCCCCAGTCCCTCCCTGTCTTTGCTGGTTGCTGCTGCTACCAATCACATGGCCCATTGTCCTGGCCACAGAAGTGGACCGATGACCCAAGCCATGTCATCAGCTTTAGATTCTGGGAACGAGAAACTCTCCTTCCTCCATGATTATTGAGCTTGTATGCTGCTATAGCCGTCTGTGGGCATACCCCACCTCTACCTCTTCTCATCTTTGTGTACCCCACCCAGCCATCCCAGGGAGCCTATCAGCAGTGGGAAAGAATGAGATCAACATAGACGAACTATTCCATGTTGATGGGGAAAGGGGCATGGTGGAGCAAAAGTGAGTTGAGCACATTATTGGAGTCCTTGGGCTACGTCAGGGAGTCTCTAGGTCACCAAGCCAACCAATTCCTTTTTGGCTTAAGCTGCTCTCTTATTCTCCTACACCAACGGGGTATCCAACAATGCAACCCAATCCTGACAATAACTATCTGGACAGCATAGGTTAAGGGCTTGGTCCCACAAGACTGTCCCCACTTCAGACATCAGCTGCAAAGAAGGTGCCCAGGCTACCTACATTTCTGCCCAATTGACTATAAATTTGGGGATTCCCACCAGCCCTCCTCATGTTTGATAATTTGCTAGAACAAGTCACCGAACTCAGGAAAGCACTTTACTTACTATTATTGGTTCATTACAAAGGCTACAACTCAGGAACAGCCAAATGGAAGAGTTGCATAGGGCAAGGTATGGGGGTGGGAGTAGGGGTGGCTCAGAGCTACCATGTCTTCTTGGGATGCATCACCCTCCCAGCACCTTGACATGCTCAGCAACCTGTAAGCTTCCTGAAACTCTTTGTTTAGGAGGTTTGTTGTTGTTGTTAGATTCCATTAAGTAGGCATGATTGATGAAATCACTGGCCATTAGTGATTGAACTCAAACTCCAGGCTAGGTGTGGTGGCTCCCACGTGTAATCCCAGAACTTCGGGAGGCTAAGGCAGGAGGATTGCTTGAGGTCAGGAGTTTGAGACCAGGCTAGCCAACATAGCAAGACCCAATCTTGACAAAAAAGAAAAAAAAATTAACCAGTCATGGTGATACAAACCTGTGGTCTCAGCTACCTGGGAGGCTGAGGTGGGAGGAGCCAAGGAGGTTGTTCTCTCTTGAAATTGGAGGGTGGGGCTGAAAATTCCAACCCTCTACACACAGGGTTGGTTCTTCTGGCTACCAAACCCTGTCTTGAAGCTATCTAGGGTCACCTCATTAGGATAAACTCAAGTATAGTTGAAAGGGGCTCATTATAAATAAGAAAATACACTTCCATCATTCAGGAAATTCTCAGGGTTTTAGGAGCTCTGTGCTAGGAAATGGAGACAAACACCAAACAAATTTTGTATACCAGAAATACTCTAAGTGCAGTTTCTGTTGCCTGTGACCAAAGGGTCCCTGGATGGTTCAGGCACTGATTGAGCCAGAATGAAAACCCATGACAACCAACTCCTAATGGGCCTCATGTTCTGTGAACTACTCAGATTCCAAATGCATCAAAGACACCACTGTTGAAGGCAAGTCTAATTGTTTTGTGGGCTCATGCAAACCATAAATATAGCCTTGCACGTGTGGGTTTGATTGAAGTGAGGTTCTCTCAGTAACATGCAACTACGCCTCTTTCATAGGTTGTTGCTTCAAAGAGAAAAATAACCATTTCTGTGCTGTTCTATGTGTACGGCGTCCAGCATGGGTGCTCAAGTAGAATGAAATAAATTCACCCAAGGGTCCCTACTCTGCCTCTGCACCTCAGACCTTTAACCTCATGTGTAGAAGGAGAGTAACAATCGAATCGATGTAATTTACCTATCTACTAATAATCAGAACTCTTTTGCTTTCCGGTGAGAGAAATGCAACCCATACCACCTTCTACCCTAAGAACCATCTGAGGTTAGGGGTGCTGATCCCAGGCCCAGCTGGATTCTAAAACTGGAGGGGGGCATGCGGCCTCGTCCTTGTTCACTTCCTCTCTCATCCTGAGTGTCATCTTTGTCTTTCGGTTCCTTCTTGTGACAGGGGATGTGGCCACTGACAGCGACGGGGTCAGATCCTTACAGTATTTTCTTTTTCTTTTCTTTTCTTTTTTTTTTTTGAGATGGAGTCTCACACTGTCGCCCAGGCTGGAGTGCAGTGGCATGATCTCGGCTCACTGCAACCTCCGCCTCCCGAGTTCACGTGATTCTCCTGCCTCAGCCTCCCGATTAGCTGAGATTACAGGCACACACCACCACGCCCGGCTAATTTTTTTTTTGGGGGGGGGACAGAGTCTTGCTCTGTAGCCTCGGCTGGAGTGCAGTGGTGCGATCTCGGCTCACTGCAACCTCTGCCTCCCGGGTTCAAATAATTCTCCTGCCTCAGCCTCCTGAGTAGCTGGGATTACAGGTGCCTGCCACCATGCCTGGCTAAGTTTTGTACTTTTAGTAGAGACAGGGTTTCGCCATGTTGGCCAGGATGGTCTCAAACTCCTGACCTCAGGTGATTAGCCCGCCTTGGCCTTTCACAGTACTGGGATTACAGGCATGAGCCACTGCACCTGGCCCTCACAGTATTTTCTCAGAGGGAAAGAAGGCCTCTGTCTTCAGGGGCCACCTTAGATCCCGGAAGGATTCTGACACCTGGACCAGAGGCAGAGACCGCCAGGGCAACTCTACCCAAACCAAGAGGAAGTGGGGACAGATACTGTCCTTTGACCAAAACTTTAATGAGGCTCGTCTGAGACCTTCCTGACCAGGCCCAGCCTATGTCCTTGCAGAATTCAGTTTGAGCAAGAATCCTGCCAAGGCAGGGCAGGGAAACGCCCCCAGCCTTAGTATCTGACCATTGTCTACATCTTATCAGCCTGATCTGCCTTCAGCAAGAGTCCTATTGGGTTGGTCTAACAGGATTCCCCTCTCCCCGATGTTTCCTCTCAGTTATTTTCCATTCACTGACCTCCACCCTGCTCCATGACTGCAAATCCCCACTTGCTCATGCTGTAGTCAGAATCAAGTGCAACCTCTCCCCACAACTGCAAGACCACACTGCAGTGCAGCTTGTTCCTCTGACCATGGCTCCCCTTGTGTAGTCTGCCTTACTATCCATAACAAGTGTCATGAATAATTTTTTCTTTAACAATACCCACCTCCAGGCTGGGCACGGTGGCTCACACGTGTAATCCCAGAACTTTGGGAGACTGAGGCAGGAAGATCACTTGAGCCCAGGAGCTCAAGAACAGCCCAGGCAACACAGTGAAACCCTCTACAAAAAATGCAAAAATGAATGGGGTGTGGTGGTGTGTACCTGTAGTCCCAGCTACTCGGGAGGCTGAGGTAGGAGGATCACCTGAGCCCAGAAATTTGAGGCTGCAGTGAGCTGTGATCATGCCACTGCACTCCAGCGTGGGTGACAGAGTGAGACCCTGTCTCAAAACAAACAAAAACAGTAAAATAAAATATCCCCCTCCAAAAAAGTGAAGGGTTAACAGTCTGAGGAAAACAGCTCATGTCTGCACATATATTTTTTTGAGGTGGAGTCTTACTCTATTGCCCAGGCTGGAGGGCAATGGCATGATCTTGACTCACTGCAACCTTTGCCTCCTGGTTCAAGCGATTCTCCTGCCTCAGCTTCCCGAGTAGCTGGGACTATGGGGCACATGCCACCACACCTGGCCAGTTTTTGTATTTTTAGTAGAGATGAGGTTTCACCATGTTGGCCAGGCTGGTCTTGAACTCCTGACCTCAAGTGATCCACCCATCTCAGCCTCCCAAAGTGCTGGGGTTACAGGTATGGGCCACCGCACTCAGCCATCTGCACATTTCTTTATAGGAGACTTGTGAGGATTCTAGGAGAGAAGGCACGAGGAAAGCTGAGCACAGTGTCCGGCTCCCAGCAAATCCTCAACCAATGTCAGTTGCTGCCACAATGATGACGGCAATGGTGATGAGGAGGGGAGGTGGGATGGGGAGTCGGGAGTTAATGTGCCCTTGCTTTGATGAGGGTGGCCAGCGTGTAGCCCAGTGGAACTGCACTCCAGCCTGCAAGCTGCTACATGCCAGGGTGTGTGTTTTTTGTCTGCTCAGAGGGGTGCCTCGTTCTACTTCATGCTAAGGCACTGCAGGAGCTCTCAATGGTCCTGGGAAAAAGAGGATCTCCTTGTACTAAGGTATGAAGAGCTGAGTCCCTTTGCTCACCAAAGGCCAGAAGTGGGGAAGTGATTTTAATGTCTTATAACAGATTGCTGAATTGGAGCACAATTTGCAACTGATGGTGTAGTGAAATGAGAAAGGTTTTGGAAAATCATTTCCAAGGACCCAGAAGCTGCTGAGCCTGGATGGCTTTCTAAGTGGGAACTGAAACTGGTCCACTTGTCCTATAGAACTGATGTTCATGCTTTTTTTGTTTGTTTGTTTTTGGTTTTGGTGGTTTTTTTTTTTTTGGATAAATGTAGAAATGGACCCTCCTGCTCTGAAAGGTTGAAACTTACATTTGTCTTATCTGAGTTCCTTCCTCAGGAAACTGACCCTCAGGCCTGGCAGATGTTATTAGGAACTGAAACTTACCAGATCACCACATCAGGGCAATGAGACGCCAGACCCCTCACGCATCATGATTGCCTAAGCAACCATCTGTTGTTTGACCAACTCCTTTTCCTTACCTCTTCCTAATTCCTGTTTTCCCACATGCAGTTACAATTCTTCCCTGCCATATGAACTCCTAAATTCAGCTGGTCCAGCAGATGAATTTGAGACTGATCTCCCATCTCCTCGGCTGCAGCACCCAAATAAAGCCTTCTTCCCTAGCAATGTTCCTTGTCTCAGAGATCAGCTTTCTGTGCGGTGAGCAGCAGGACCTAGACTGAAATGCTGGTGTTTCAGCAACAGAATCAGCCCCAGGCATCAGAGGCGGTGGGCACCTAACCGTATTCTGTTGTTTTGAGCTTGGGGATCCAGGCAGATCCTTTGCCTCCTGAACTCAGCTGAGGGAGGCTCTGCTGAGTGGGGACGGCAAACATTGCTCAGAAGGGAACTAAAATCTATTGCACACTTGGTTTGTGCTCTACACTCCGCATGAATGATCTAATTTCATCTGTACACAACTGCTAATGCTCACAGACAAGAACAAGGAGGCTCAGAAAAGGAAAGTTATTCACTCAAGGACACTGAGTGGATGGAAGGAAGGAGGATTGGCTTCCACTGTGCCTCCTCACCTCCTGGGAGTGGCTCACAGAACAGTCACGATCACTGTCACTCTGGCACTCAGACAAGCTGGTTGTGTAGGCAAGGTGTGTGAAGTCCTCACTTACAGCCAAGTGAGATAATACACAGAGATGTATGTATGTATGTATGTATTTATTTATTTATTTATTTTGAGACCGATTATCCTCTGTCATCCAGGCTGGAGTGCAGTGGTGCAGTCATGGCTCACTGCAGCCTCAACCTCCCAGGCCCGAGCAATCCTCCCACGTCAGCCCCCCAAGTAGCTCGGACTACAGGCACACGCCACCACCTCCAGCTAATTTTTTATTTTTCATTTTTTACTTTTTTTTCGGAGATGGAGTCTTGCTCTGTCGCCAGGCTGGAGTACAGTGGTGTGATCTCAGCTCACTGCAACCTCCACCTCTCGAGTTCAAGCAATTCTCCTGCCTCAGCCTCCCAAGTAGCTGGGACTACAGGCATGCACCACCTTGCCTGGCTAAGTTTTGTATTTTTAGTAGAGATGGGGTTTCACATTGTTAGCCAGGCTGGTCTCGAACTCCTGACCTCAGGCAATCCACCTGCCTCAGCCTCCCAAAGTGCTGGAATTACAGGCATAAGCCACTGCACCTGGCCTATTTTTCTATTTTTATTTCTTTTGAGATGGAGTCTTGCTCTGTTGCCTATGCTGGAGTGCAGCAGCACGATCTCAACTCACTGCCACCTCTGCCTCCCGGGTTCATGTGATTCTCCTGCCTCAGCCTCCTGAATAGCTGGGACTACAGGCATGTGCCACCATGCCTGGCTAATTTTTGTATTTTTCATAGAGATGGGGTTTTGCCATGTTGGCCAGGCTGGTCTCAAACTCCTAGACTCAAGTGATCCTCCTACCTTGACCTCCCAAAGTGCAGGGAGTACAGGTGTGAGCCACTGTGCCCTGCCTACACAGAGATTTAGAAAGCTAAAGGGACTCACCCAAACTCACACACTTGGTAAGTGGCAGAGTTGGGTCTTCTGTCTGTAAATCTACCACACCAAACGACTCAACTGGCAGCATTTTCTCAGCAGCATCTTTGCAGGAACCTTGTGGTCAATTCCTCCTGCAGGGGTGAGTGGCAGCCTGCAGAGAGTTCTGTGAGTCGAGTCTTTCAACATATGGATGGATCCTTGTTTTTTACTGTGGCAAAGAAAGGTGTGAGATATTTGTCTTTCATCAGCTACAAACTACACTGTTGGTCAGGCACCTTCAATGGGAGATGTTTTTCCCCCAGTTCTTTCTGGGGTGACTTGAAGTGTGGGCAGGATCCAGGAGGTGGAGAGAGAGAGGTCTTTGAAGGGGTGGAGGTGGGCTGCTGACACTGAAAAGCTCTCAGCTGATTGACTCACCTGCACGTGACTGTGTAGGGAATGTCTGGCCCAAGGAGGCTTCCTGAAATGTATCTATCATCTCTTCATTTAGCTCATTTTGTGGGTTTCAGAATCCCTCATGGAAGGTCCAATTAAAATCTTGGAAGAAACCTGGGCTCTGTAGATTGTCCTCAGTGGAGCAACTAAGAGCTGAGTACAGTAAAATGAAAGGCAAGACAAAGTCATTTCCTGGGTTAGGATAATTAGAATTTGAGTCACCTTCCTGTGTAAAAGGAAACAAACATTCTGGTGGTCTTCATCAGGGAAAGAGAAATGTTTTATCAAATAAAGTGTAATCCTGGCAGTTAGCTTCAACTGAGGCTTGAAGAGAGGCCCAGGGTGTTTAATCTTCTGACATTTTCCCTATACCTCTTTTATGACACTTTTCACTTTTTGCTAAGTTATTTATATCATAGCCTTTATAGTTAATTTTTGCTTCTAGATTATATATTTCCGCTTCTACTTCTGTGGACAACTTGCAGCAGTTTGTGCATAGTATGTATTCAATAAATGATAAAATATAAATACATGGATGAATTAGTGAATGGATGGATAGGTGAGTGAATGGATGGATGAGTGGATGGATGGGTGGATGGGTGGGTGGATGGGTGGGTGGGTGGATGGATGGATGGATGGATGGATGGATGGATAAATGGATGGATGGATGGGTGGATGAGTGGATGGATGGATGAGTGGATGGATGGATGGATGAGTAGATGGATGGATGGATACATGGATGGATGGATGAGTAGATGGATGGATGGATGGATGGATACATGGATGGATGGATGGATGGATGGATACATGGATGGATGGATGGATGGAAGGATGAGTGGATGGATGGATGGATGGATGGTTGGATGGGCCCTGGTAGTCATGTTCACATCAGAAAAGTTGAACTTGTGGGAGAGGAGGCAAAAAGAGGAAGTGATAGTCACTGAATGTGTGTGCTAGACAGTATGTCTGGCACTTTATAATCATTTTAGTTAATCCTCACAACAATGCAGTAAAGTAGATTGCTTGTTTCCCCATTTCAAGATGTTGAAACTGATTCTCAGAGAGGTTAAAGAATTTGCTTAATGGGACCCTCATCGACATCAGTCTGAATAGAAAGACCTACCAGACTCTTAAAGTCAGCCTAGCACCAAGTAGACACTAAAACATTGATTTTTGTGATGTTGTTTCCCAGAAACATTGAGTCAGAAAGCATGTGGATGCAGGCTTAAAGTGGAACAGGCTCGGCCATGACTGAGCATCTGCAGGAGGAGCTGAGGAAAGAGCTGGCCTCCCCAAGGCCTGGGTGGCTCAACAGTCAGCCTCCGAAGCCCATTCCCCTCCTCAACTGGAGAGGAGTTTGAGGACAGTTGTGGTTGAACCCCCAGCAAAACTATTCCATAACGCCGTGTGCTGGGGCAGGTGGGGCCTAGGCCAAGGCCATTTGGCCCTGCCTGCTGTGGCTCTTCTCCCCTCCCATGTCTTCCAGCCTTGCCTCCCCCGCAGGCTGCAGATGACACCCTTCTCAGTGCTTATTCTGGAATGTAAGAGCTGAGAGCAGGAGCTACCTGGGGGTTGAGGGGTGGGCAGGCTTTAGAGAAGGGGAGAGAAGAGGCCTCATTGTGGGAGCTGGGGGCTCCCAGGAGCCACATTTGCCAGGCTTGGCTTCAAGCTGACATCACTATCAGAGAAGACAGGTCTGGGGAGTGAGAGGACCCAGGAGTTCAGGAGCCCAGACTGTCATTCAGTTTTGGAAGCCGAATCCCCAGCACAATTGTGGTCCACCTTGCTGGCAGCATCCTGGTTCCCAAAGCCTGTCAGCCCGGGGCTGTTGGCCTCTCTCTCACGAAGCCTTGTCTAGGTGACTTGGGAGGTGAGGCCCCTGTTGATCAGCCCCCTTCCTGATGGAACAAGCCACCCTAACCGCTCTGTCCTCTCAGGTCAGGCTTCTGACAAGCCACAATGTGGGTGAGCCTTTGTGCACTGCCTGCCCACCTCTCACCAGGAGCCCTCTCTCCCCATGGCCTCGAGGTACCAGTGAGGCTTATTTCTGTCTCAGCCTGGCCATAAGCAGACCTCCGCAAGAGTTCCGTTACCAGTCATTTGCATTGTAGTATAAGTGGAAACCACAGAATCGCCTTCCTCCCCAGTTATTTATACTTCAAGTCATATTGTAGAGAGAAAATTTCTGTCAGCAAAAATCTCAGGAATCCTCCTCATTTCTATTTGTATGGCTTTCAGTCGTTGACATGATTTTTTCACATATGTCATCTTCTGGGGATGGATTGGTATAACCCTGCTTCACTTGCTTCCCTGTGGGAGGCTCACTTGCTTCCTGACAGGCTCTGGAAGAACTAGGCAGTCTGATACATGGTTGTGCAAGAACCCTTGAGGGGGCCTTGGGTTGGGTGCTTGGGCCCTGGAACTCATCCCTAAGATGGAGGGCTGAGATCACCCCTTCCCATCCATCAGGGAGTCGACAAGGTGGAGAAGAAACTTCTTGTGAGCTTGCAATGACTTGTGGCACTTGCATCGGACCTTGGAGTTCCCTGGGGAGAGGCACTCTTGGGTATGACACTGTATAGTGCCACCTGTGTGCCATTTGACCCAGTTTGGCTCTGGATCCTTGAGCAAGAAGGCTACAGGAAAGAAAGACAGCCAGGCCCACTTTTTGGGACACTATTAGGGGCTGTAGCATTGGTGGGGAGAAAATTCCCCCAACCCCCAAAAGAGCTGAAAATGAGACATGCGTGGACGGGTGAAAGTGGAGTGTGGTCAACAGTGTGGTTACAGAGGTGTATGCCGGGGCCAGTCCCACTTGCCAGGGAGACTCACGAAGCAGAAGGGTTGGGGCACAATGTGGCTTCCATAGGCACACCAAGCCACCTGGAGAGTGCATCAGCCCCTTGGGTACCCCCAAGAGGAAGGAGGTTGGGTCTTTGGGTCTGGGAACTTTGGTGCTTGTTATGCTGGGAAGGGCAGGGAGTCAAGACCAGCTGTGGCTTCCACTGCTCCTCTTGTCCACTTTGGTTACTGGCCTCTGTTGGCATGAACTGAGGAGGCAGAGGCTACCTACAGACGAGGAACTGTGTGGAGTGCGAGTGTATGCAGTAAAGGGTTAGCTTAGCTGACTTGAGGTACTCGCACCCATATTCCGAAGAAAAGACTGGCCCTCAGCCTGAGCCTCAGAAATAATCTCTAAGCCCTTAGAATGCCCTGCTTTGTATTCAAAGAGTATCTTTGAATGCCGAACTTAGAACTACTCTAGAAAATGTATGCTAACAATGCAATTTATGATGAACACTTGTCTTTGTTCCCCTGGGGCCCTGGGCCACACTGTATCAGTTTGAGCCCTAGAGGGATAGAAAATGAGAAACTAAAATCAGTCATGCAGGTGCTCCAGGCCTATGTGACCAACCACCAATAAAAACCCTGAACATCAAGGCTCAAGTGAGCAATACAGCTAGTCCCAACTTACAATGGTTCAACTTGTGAGTTTTGCACTCTACAATGGGTTTATTGGGACATAACCCAGTGGAGGAGGATCTGTACTTCATTCACATGTGTTGTCACATCATTATTGGGAGAATTAAGCACTGTCCATGTGAATCCACTGGGAGAGGATAACTGGAATCTTGCACGTGGCTTCTCCTGGATTCTGCTCTGTACAGCTTTTTCCCTTGTTGATTTTAATCTGTATTCTTTCACTGTAGTAATCTACAACTATAAGCAGAATAGCTTTTCTGAGTTGTGTGAGTCTTTCTAGTGAATCATTGAATCCCAGGTGGTCTTGGGGACCTCTAACAAAAGATATCTGGAGCTGAACTTCCTGTTGTTTCAAAGGTCCTATAGCAGGCTGTCTTACCAACTTTCAGCATCAAGAAGCTGGTGGGGAGTGGATTTGTTTAAAAGTGAAACTGGGGAGAGAGATGAAGTGGGGGGAAGATGCCCTGAAATCTCACCTTAAAGGCAGCCTCTGATTAGCCTGAGGGTTTTTCCTCGAATACTCTCTAGGTGCAAGTATTTGAGACAGGTGATGTGCTGGTCACTTTATTCTCAGCTGCTTGTGGCCTAGCCCTAACATGGGCACTGGAAATGATGGGGGTAGGGGTTGATGATGGAGAAATGGGGAGTAAAGGGATTTAAAACTTTAAAAAATTGAGCTGTTTCCATGATTTGTCTCTTTTGATTCTCACAAAACCTTTATGAAATATGTGCTGGCATTTTAAGCTCCACTTAGAAAAGCAATCTTCAACAAGGTGATGACTTGTCCAAAGGAAGACATGCTGGCCCTTGTTCCTTGGGAGATTTTGTGCTCCCAGGGGAAATCATAAGCCCTCAGGAGCAATGATGAGAACAGCTATAGAGCAGCAAGTGATCAGGTGTGTATCAGTCAGGATAGGCAAGGCTAAGCTGCAGTAATAAATAATTACTGGTGGAAAAAGTCAAGCAGTCTTCACTTTTTGCTGTGGTCCCAGCAAATCTGCTTCCAATCCAGGCTTCTCCCATATAAAAAGCCTCCTTTGTGTACAGTGAGTGAACTAGAGCAGGGAGGAGATACCAGTGGAGCTTGGCTTGCTCCTTCTGTGGCCAGCTGGCTTGTTTTACCACTGCCTTTGGGGGACAGTGGCAGCTGTGGCAAATCTCTCTGGAGTTTCTCTAGCAGGCGCGAAGCACCTAAAGCACATGGGTGCAGGAGCAACCAGGCCTGCACCCATAGACATGGTACAGAGAGGAGCAGGGGAAGCCTGCTGCCTGCAGACTTCAGGAGGAGAGAGGTAGGGGTGGCGCAGGAGAGAGGGCCTTAATGCCTTCAGGGAAAGGAGTCAAAGAGGAATACCCAGGAGACAACTAGACTTTAGAATTCTTGGGGCCAGAAGCTTGATAGCTTGATTCCACCTCTAGTGCTTTCTTTTAGATTTCTTTCTTTCTCTTTCTTTCTTTCTTTCTTTCTTTCTTTCTTTCTTTCTTTCTTTCTTTCTTTCTTTCTTTCTTTTCTTTCTTTCTTTCTTCTCTTTCTTTCTTTCTTTTCTTTCTTTCTCTTTCTTTTTTGCTCTCTCTCTCTCTCTCTCTTTCTCTCTCTCTCTAATTCCTTATTAGGGAGGGCGAGGGTGAGGATATGTGGGGTGGGGAGAAGCGAACATTCCAAGTTTCTAAAACAGTGACTCTCTTGGACTCTCTAGCCAGTAGAAACCTCCCTCCCACTCTCTTGCCCCAAGCTCTGGTGCTTAGAAGAGAATCAAGGGAAGTTGGAACCCAGAAGAGGGAGACAGATTGAGGGACTGCTGTGAAATGTTGGGGTGTTTGGTGAATAATATTAGAAGTTGGGCTGGCAGAGACCCTGTCACATAAACATTAAATCAACACTGGAGACTGAGCATTTGTTAGAAATGTAAGCGGGAATGGCAGAAAACTTGTTTTTAAGGGAAAGCATGTTAGGGCTTATGTTCAGCCTCCATCCTCTGAAGGCAAAAGTTAGCAAAGTCGATTTATGGCATTGCCTTTTCCGGGAACTTTATCTCGTTTGGTGGGGTTCCCATCTCTATCTCCCAGGAGCCAAGACTTTCCCCTCCCTCTGCTCCAGCAGAAGCCAGTCTCAGGCAAGGCTCCCTGTACCTCATTTACACTCTGGTGTGAATATGTTATTGTACCCTTTCTCCTGGAGGTGTCTGCATTCCAAGACTGAACTTTTCTGTGAAAGTCCCTGTCACTGTGAAAGGCAGTTCAGCCCCCAGGGATTGAAAAAGGAAATCATTTTGGGTAAAGGGACAGTTAGTCCAAATTTTTTCAGTTGCAAGTAAACCTAACTCAGCCGGTAGGCAAAGGGGGAAATTGCTGGTTTGAACTGGTGGGAAGAAAGCTGAGGAAACTCCTACACTTGGGGGAAGAACTGCAGGTGCCTGGCTGCAGGGAATGCAGCTGGGGCTCAGGACCAGGCAGCTGCCCTGCCTCTACTTCCTTTGGCACAGTGGCCTCCTTCTCCCTTCAAGTAGGCAGATGCTCCCTGTGGCAGAGGACAGCAGCTCATTGGCAGCCCAGCAGGGAGGATGTGGTAGACAGGCACTCAGCATCTCTTCTACCCTCCTTCTAGAGGGCTATCCTGTACCGTTGAGGCTAAAAGACTGAAAACCACATTTCCCAGCCTCTCTTGCAGCTACCAATCTGGATGAGATTTAGATTCTACACATTAGATGCACTTTAGCAAGATTTTCAAAAGCAGATTGGAGAAGGAGCCCATGCTTCTGCTGGTTTTTTTGCTGGCAAGTGAGGGGTTCTGTTTTTCCTGGAGTGGCTTTATCATGGTGGCATCTGAAAAAGGTTATTTCTTGATCAGAGAGACAGCAACCCCCTCAGTGACCTGGTTCTGTGGGTGTGTCTCTCCTGAGAGTTAATCCCAGAGCTCAACCTAGAGCTCAACCCTAGAGTCTCTTAAGGCTTCCCAGGGGTGGGGGTGCATTTAACAGTCCAAGCTGAAGAGAAAATAAAGGCCATTAAAGACCAAACATTGAGCACTGAGTGAAAAAGTTTTATTGCCAAACAGGAAATCTGATTCAGGCCAGGGTCTTGGAAGGTTGTTCAGGATGAGATGGGGAAGGAGAAATGGGGTAGGTCTTTGAAAACCAACAAATTGCAAATTCTCTGTCCCATAGCAGGAAACCACAGTCTCTGAGTGATGTCAGCTGGCTGCCAACACGTCAGTTGTATCAGCATTAGCTGGCTGAAGGTGGCCTGCTGTGTGCAGATGGTACCTGGCACAGGATTGCGGTGTCCAGGTGTCTCTCCTTAGCACATAAGACCCTGTCTGAGGACTGTGGCATGACGTGCTGGAGTCACGATTCTGTCACCCAGTCAGGTCATCAGTGTCAGAGAGCTAGGTGGCCAGGTTGGAGTTGATGGCCAATGATAGGTATTTTTCTGCTTAAATCAGCTGGACTGGATTCTATTGCATTAACTTGACCCTGACTCATGCCGCCAGGCCTAATTTATAAACCAAAACAAGAAAGGGCTACTCCACCCCCTCCAATTTGTGTAAGGCCAGGGGACCTCCCCCCCACTCCCCAACCTGAGGCATGGACCCTCCCTTAGATCAATGGCTGTATCTCTGAGAATGCTGAACCGTGATTAATCCAGCCTTGATGGGGAGGCAGCAGGAACTGTAGGCATTCTCACTTCACACCCATCCCAATCCCCTCCCCCTTGCTGTCCTCTTGTACAGAGGACTGAAAGCACAACACTCTCCCCCTCTTTCCCTTATAGGTGGTGATGATCATGTGACTCTCTTCTGGTCAATGAGATGCAGCAGAAAGTCCTAGGAAGGCCTAGGAAAAGTCCTGTTGGGAGAGAACATTTTTTACCTTCTCCCTGCTACTTCTTGCTACTAGTACCATGGACATGAGCCTTGGAGGGGTAGCTACCATCTGGCACCTGGGGTGGCAAGCCAACATGGAAAGGATGGCAGAGAGGGAAGGAGGAGCCAGCCTTACCGATGTCATCACTGTCACTGCGCTAGCCCCAGACCACCTGCTCCAGAGTTCTGATTATGGTAATGAAATAAACCTTGATTTTTATTCCTTAAAACTACCCTTCAATGGGTTTTCTGTTCATTACAGTTGAATGCTTTCATAACTGATACAGGAGGGACCCTATGATTGGCAGTTCCACTAGACTGCATGGAGATGGGTGGAGTTATCCAAAAGAACAGAGATAGTGTCCCTAGAAGAAGGGGACAGGAAAGCATCCTGGGTACACAAAAGTCAAGGCTCCAGGATCTGCCCTGGGGGCTATCTCAACACCCCTACACTCTCACTGCAGGTAGTTGGTCAGCTATGAATATAACCAACTCTCGTGGTTTATCTCTGTTCAGTGGAACATAGCAGCACTGTGACCTGCCCACGAGAAGATGGATTTTTAGAACTTATCTTAGAGCAGTTTTAGGTAGAGAAGCAGACAAGATGGCGTATGGGAGAAACAGATCTATTAACCCTGGTATTAATATTAACTGGCTGCCCAGAATAAATGAAGAATAGCTTATTCTTTGCCATGTTGAAGATAGAAAAGGAATGAAGGGCTGGAGAAGTAGAGCTGGGCGAAGCACAGAGCAGCCCAGTGCTTGGCATGGGACTCAGATCTGAAGCAGCCTCTCCGGACTTCTCTGAGCCTGCCCCCGGTGGTATGACTGTGATATCCCTGCTTCTATAGTTGCCAACCAACATGTCCTAGCTCTCAGACTATAGAGGGCCGGATTCATGTCTCATTGACTGTGTAATCTCCATGTGGCCCAGTACAGAGCATGCACACAGTAGGTTCTCACATATGTTTGTTGAGTGAATGAACACAATACCAAAAGAATGGACAGGACAGAGCTGTGGGCTAGCAGGAAGGACATCTGGCTTTTGCTTGAATTAGCTAGTGAATTGCTGTGTGGCCTCCTTACTGAGCCTCATTTCCCTCTGTCTGCAGAGTCAAGCAAATCTTCCATTTTTTGTTCCCCTGCTGCCAGAGCATGGCAGAGTAAATGTGTGAGTTGAAGGGAGCAACCTCATGAGGTTTTGCTTTGTGTCTTAATTACAGCCATTTGTGGAATTAGGCTTTTAATATAAATATTTGTGTGCCTGCGTCTGCATATATGTATTTGGACCAATGCTCTCGTGTGTGCAAATATATGTATTCCAAAGAAATCTGTCCAGAACCCCAGCATCTGTGGTGTCTGTGGTGGGAGGGGCTTCCATATTACAGAGAGATGCCCACAGTGCATGACGTTACCCGTACAGGTGTGACATCACAGAGTAACCAAATGCTTTTGCCCTGGGGGTGGGAGAGGGATGGGTGCACGGTGAACAGCAGGTGGGGGTCTTTCCATAGGGGATGAGGAAGACAAGGCCACTTGGAGGCAGAAGAGACCACAGTGGGGCATGATGGTTGGGGAAGGCCTTTTACTTCTGCCGCTTAAGGATGCCCTGGAGTTCAGGCTTTCGGATCCCAGAGCTCTCATTAGAGCAGCCCTATGTTGTAGACTTTTCTGCAGTGACAGAAATGTTCTATATCTGTGCTATCCAATATGGTAGCCACGAGTTACATGTGGCTATTGAACGCTTGAAATGGGGTTAGTGCAATTGATGAGCTGAAAATTTAATTTAAATTCACTTACATTTAAATAGCTGTGTGTGGCTTGTGGCTACCTATTGGACTGTGCAATTCTGGAGAATGGTACTTTACTTGTCCTTGGGGAAGCAGAAACAAATGAAAACGAGGATCTGGAGCTCATGAAGGTTCTTACGGGGTGGGGTATGTGTGTTGAAGCTGCACCTTCAGCAGGAACCTGGCCAGTCCTTAGTGGAGGATGTTTCCTTCCATCCTGCATCCAGATGGCTGGTCCTGCTCCTCCCAGTCCATGGAGAAAAAATAATTGAACAAACTGTCTAAGCTGGGTCAGGTACTCTGCAGATGTTTGCTGAGTATCATTCTTGATGGAAATCCCCGTGGAACTCCTACATTTTCTCCTCTCCTCTCCTTCCTTTCAGAACCTCAGAGTGACAGAGCCAAAAGACCAGTGCCTCATTTTGCTGACATGGAAAAGGAAACTTCGTGGGGGAAAGAGATCTGCTTGCAGTCGGCCAGAGACAGAACCGGGGCAGCGGTGAGCTCTCATGACCTGGTGTCTGTTGCCTTCTGGTTAAGTTTTTCATTTGTAATTCTACAAACATCCCTTCTGTAAGCATTTCTCTCAAAATGGAGTAGGAAGCTCTCAAAAATGGACCAGAAAGGGGTCAGGAATGTAACTTTCTCTGCCCAGATTCCAGGACTCACAGTGAGAAAGCGCCTTCTGGGAACTTCACAATGGCTAAAGTGTGCTAATGGGATGATGTGCCCTTGTACACCCACTGCCTCTGAACTCTGCTTTGCATTGCTGAGCAAACTACATTTCCCAGGATTCCTTGTTGGATTCCTTCCAAACAGGTTTACCACTGGGAGAGCCTGTTGGTGGGGGAGGGCAGGAAGAGGGAGGAAAGAGGAAGGGACTCACTTCCTGTTTCCAGCTGAAGTCTAAATCAATCCAGTAACAACAGGTAGCTATCATACTACCCTCATTGTCACCCCTCAGAGGTCCCACTACAGCTGCATAATGTCCCCTCAGTGACCTGAACATGAGATGAACAACACTGTTCTTGGGAGTACCAGCCTCGCTTGGTACATGGCCACTTTGAATAAAAGGTACCTTTTCCGGATTATCTTGCAGCTATATTAGGTCATGTGACAAAGTTCTGGCCAATGGCAAGGGAACACAAGTGATGTGTACAGATAGAAGTGTCTGATACTACATAGATTATGCTTGCACTCACTCTTAAGAGAGAGACATGAACTTTTACCCACAGAAGCCAGTATTATTTTGAACCTCTGTTAGAGTGGCTTGAATCTGTATCCTAATTAGTATCCCTAATGTGTGACCCATGAAAATTAGCCAGGCAGCACCAGTTCCAAAGAAGCTCACACTCCCCTGAGGCTGCTTCTGCCAAGGTCACTGATATTTCCCTTTGCTAAATCTCGTGGGTGTTTTCTTCAGTCCTTGTCTTAATCACTCAGTGGCACTTGGCACTCATTCCTTATTGAAGCCCTTGTTTCCCTTGGCTCTGTGGCATCCCATGCTCTTGGTTTTCTCCCACATCTCTGACCCTCTTTCCTTAGTCTTTTTTCTTCTTCCTCCTGTCCCTTAAATGCTGGTTGTGATCCTCTTTTTATCTCATTCTACACACTCACAGCCTGAGTAATTCACACCATCTTGATGCTGAGAACTTCCAAAATGTTGGTCTAGCCTGGATCATTGTTATGAGCTCTAGACTCACAATGCCAATTGCTTGGTGGAAACCCCTCCCCCATGGTTATCTCATGGGTCCCTCAAGTCCAACTTCTCCTTCACTGAACTAATCACCTCTTCTGTTCCTCTTCCTGGGTTCCCAGGCTCAGTGGTGGCACCACTGTCTACCTGGCTGCTTAGCCTGAGACCTGGCTCCGTCCCAATTCCTCTCTCTCAGTCTTATCATCCCCATCCAGGCAAATCATTGATTCTGTGGACCTACTCTTCTGGGTGTCCCTCAAATCTCTCCACGTCTCTCTGTTCTCACTAGCACTACCTTGGTCCACCCTGCCATCTGCTTTCCTCCTCCACTCCTGCATTCTGAGTCATTTTCGGCAGCACATGCATCCTTAAAACCCCTCCACTGGCTTGCCAATGTCCTCAGGATTAGGCGAAAAGTCTTTGCTTTGTTTTACAAGGCCCTTTGCTATCTGGCCCCCCCATTACCTCCCTTGCTCTGCATGCTCCAGTCCTGCAGAACTACACACAGTTCCCCCAACAAGCCCCTGCTCTGCTCTCCCCACACACTGCTCCTCTGCCTGGGCCACTCTTCCTGCTCCTTGTCAGCAGGCTTGCTGCTCTTAGGCTCAGCATGGACAGCTGCTTCTGAGAGCCTTCTCTGCCTACCCAGGCTGGGTGGCTGCCTCTCTTTGGTGTGCCCATGGCAGCCCAGAATGTCTGGTGGACAGGGAGCCCTCAGCAGGCTGTACTGCAGTGCCCTGCCCCCATCAGCTTCCAGGAGCCTGGAGTCCACGGACAGCAAGGGCCGTCCTGTCTTTCTCACCCTTGTCTCTCCAGCCCCTAACACTGGGGATGCCTGACCCCAAACTAGACGAGTTACTTGACCTGTCTGACCCAAGACAAAATGGGAGGAAAGTGCTAAATTTCCAAGATTGGCCAGGGGATTAAATAAGATAAATATGCAAGTCTCTTATCCAGGGGCCTGGCTTGGTAAATATAAAGTTCTTTTTTCTTTTCTTCTTTTTTCTTTTTTTTTCTTTCTTTTCGAGACAGGGTCTTACTCTGTCACCAAGGCTGGAGTGCAGTGGCATGATCATGGCTCAATGAAACATCGATTTCCTGGGCTCAGGCGATCCTTCCACCTCAGCCCCCTGAGTCTCTGGGACTACAGGTGTGCACCACCATAACTGGCTAATTTTTTGTATTTTTAGTAAAGACAGGGTTTTGACATGTTGCCTAGGCTGGTCTCGAACTCCTAGGCTAAAGTGATCCACTTGTCTCAGCCTCCCAAAGTGCTGGGATTATAGGCATGAGCCACCATGCCCAGCTAAAAGTTCCTTTTTAAAATCTGCTTGTTAGATACACTCATAGAAAGGTAACTGGCCACAGAAGGGAGAGGAATGGTAGTCCATCCAGGGATCACTGGAGTGTCATATGAAATGTTATAGGAATCACAAGCCTTAGAACTTGAAAGGAACCCAAGGATCATCTAGGCTACTTCATGCAGGTAAAACAGCCACCTGTGCCCATCACATAGCTGGGGCACAGCTGGAGACCCCAACAGAGAGGAGAGCTGATGGGTGACCAGAACTCAGGCCTCTCCACCATGGCAGCCTAGCTAATGGGTCTTGGCTGGAAGCTAACAGGAAGGCCTCTTTCCAGAAACACTGTAAGCCAGTGTTTCTCAGATTGCTGGGTGTAATTCATAGGCAGATCATGAAATCAGTTCAATAGCTTTGACCAACATTAACCCATTTATGCCTAGTGTTCCCTTATTGGAACACTAAGTCTGTGAGAGTTATTTACATCCTACTGCTTAAGGTCATCGCCAAGATCTGATTTTTTACACAAAAAATTTGCAACCTCCAGCATAAATGGGTTAAAATAAAACTAAACAATACCAGAATGAAAAATAGTGCGTGATCTGTACAGTATAGTTGTACAAAACTTCTTGTTTTATCATTTGATGTCATGAAAGTCCCTGCTGTAGATAAAAGATGGAGCTCGTGCTTTTGAGTGGTCATGCTCAACAGGGTGGGGAGCCCAGGGGAGTGGGGAGTGATTGTGTAGACAGAGGTGGGTGGGGCCAGTGTGAGCCTCATTTCTAGGGAAAATTGAAGGAAATCTGGAGGGGGCTGTAGAGGGGAGAGAAGGCCTCAGTAGAGTTTGCCCTATTATTAGGGCAAGTAAGCTCCTTTTGAAAAGAAGGGGTTTGTAAAGGCAACTGGGCAAAAGCAATCTGCTGGAAGAACTTCATCCCCAGCTGACACTGTGGGAAGGACCCCATGCAGAAGCAATAGGGCAACCTGGTCCCATATCCTCATGAAATGTCTCTTATAATTGTGACATCTTGCAATTGTGGAGGACTTTACACTTTTCAGAGTTCCTAGCCCCTCATTTATTTCTCATAAGACCACTGGGAGGTGGGGGGATGGTATCATTATCCCACTTTAGAGATGGGGAAACAGGATTGGAGTGAGCTAAATGACTGCCAGATCCAAAACTAGAATTCAGACCTCCTAGTTTCTAAGTGGACGCTCTTTCTACACCACCATAATGTGAGTGTTCTGTGTTTACAGAGTGTATTCAAGTCTATGACTGCCCATTAGAATCCCCCAAAAAAATTCCAGGGCTGGCCTGAGTTGCTCCTTAGACCAATGAAATCAGACTCCTGGGAGTATGGCCCAGGCCATACTTTAAAGCTCCATTTGGAGAGCCTCGTGCACAGCCAGGTTGGGGCCATCTCCCAGTCCCCCAGCCTTGGCCCAGCCTGGCCAAGCTGCCCAGGAGGTCCCTTGGTGCCCTGGGCTCTGTTTCACTGTTGTTTTGTAGAGTAACTTCCCAGTGATGCTGCCACTGCCCCATCCTAACAGCTGAAGTCCCCCAGGCCCTCCTGAGAGGAGGTGTGAACTGGAAGATGGGGAGGCAGGCGGCTCTGACAGACAGAAAGCAAACAGCTCAGAGGGGTGGCAGGCTGCATTTTATTCATCGTTAATTTAAACACCCTTCAAGTCCTCTCTTGGAATGCTGCTCAGAAAAATAGATGTATTGTTTGAGAAACCCTGCAGGCTTGTCCCGCATGCTCTAGCCCCCTCCTGAGAGAACAGATAGCATAAAAAATGATTTGTAAAGCAAAGGGGAGCTTCCTTAGGGAAGAAGGGGAAAGGGAAGAGGGTCTGGGGCCAGGTCCGAGTGCAGAAATCCTCAATGCATGAGACTAGCGTGGAAGGTGTAGCAATTATGCTCTGGGGTGCCTGAAAGTGCCAGAGCTGCTCCAGGGGCAAGAGTCCAGGCCCCAAGTCCATGCTGATGAGCCCACCCTGGGGGTCAGGAAAGGCCTTAGCAGGCCCTCCCTCCCTCCCTCTCCACCCTACAAAGTGAGGAGCCTTCAGAGTCACCACGAGCACATTATACAACAATACAACAACCCTGCAACAGATGAAGCCCCAGCACCTCTTCTGGACTCAGAAGTGCCCTAGGCTGGCTGTCTGGCTGTGCGTTCCAGACAGTGTGCATGTGGAATTGTGCTTTTTAAGAATGTAAAAAGTTACAGTAAGATCGAACCACAGGGCCCGTCGCTCCTATGGTCTCCGCCTGACTGGGCTGCCGTCTGCCTCAGTTCCCCAGAAGCTTCTCCTTTGGCCATGAGGGCTCAGTCACCCCTCACCCCAGAGCCCACAGGAAGAGGGGGTCTGCTGGGAGGCCAGTCTGAAGGACGGAGGATCCTGGGTCAATTTAGCAGCTATTTTCCAGGGTTTGGCTTGGGTTTGGATGCTGGCTTCTGTGTGAAACCTGAATACATGCAAATTGTACATAAAACTCCCCCAAGGCAGAGAGGGATTTTCCAGGCCCTGGTACATCTCTAGAGAGTTAAAAATGGGAAATCTTTCTTCTTAAAGTGGCCCAGACAGACATTTCCTTGGGGAAAAGGGTTAGTAGCTCTTTGTAAGGCTGGTGTGTATATATGTGTGTATATATATACATATATGCATGATGCTGTGCAAATGCCTAGGGCTGTCTGGCATTTTCAACAAAATGAGAGCCTGAGATTGCCTAAGCCTTCTGATGCCTTCTCCAGGCCTGTTGGCACTGCTTCATTCAGAGGACACAAAGGCCTGACCACTTGGCTTTAGCAAGCTAGGACACCCAGGGTGGCTTCTTTATGTTTCTGCTCAGCTCTGAGAAGGCTGCTCGCCAAGACTCTGGCTTCTATGTGGCCACAGCCATATGGCGAGGGCTTCATGGAGCTCATCCCACCTTTAAGGGAGCCACACAGCACCAGCATGATGGGTAAGTCCAGGCCTAAGGTTAGGAAGCAACTCCTGGAGCGTGAGGAAGTTGTAGGCTACAGTGAGCTACCAGTGGTGGGCAAACTGGAGACCCCCAAGACAGTGAGAGAGGCCACAGCATCTGAGGGAATGGAGCTCTTTCTTGGCCTGAGGTTCAGAAGAACCTGCACCAAAGAAAGGCATCCCTATCAATGTCACTGTTCCTGAAATGATGGGAGAACCACATCCCTGCTTCAGGGAAGCAGCCCCTGGCGTCTGGGGCGCTGAGCCCTTTGGCCTGAGATGAAGGATGATGGTGTGACGTATCATGGCAGTGTGACTGAGACTGGGTTGGGGGATGGGGACAGGGGAACATAGGCAAAAATACACATGTGCCACTGGATCCTGAGCTGCCATTGTACCTTGGAGGACTGGCGTTTCTCTGGGAAGTTGGGAGGTGGGAAGGGGAAGGGTCTCATTTTCCTGCCCTTTGAAACCATGCTTACGATTCCTTTAGAAGATTGCTCAAGCTGCCTCCAATTGCCTCTTTCCAAAACCAAAGCATAATAAAACAAGTAAAAACAGCTGAGGCTGCAGCATAAGCAACTTAGGATAGAGTCTAGGAAGCACTGCCAACAGAGAAGACTGCCAAGAAACGTTTCAAGTTTTTCTTCTCTGGAGGTGGGTCCTGGTGCCTCCCGTGGAGACCAGGATTCTCTGTAGTCCTGCACGCTGGGCGGGGGATTGCCTGGAGGTTTCTTTAGGCCTGTCTAGCTCACACAGTCTTGATGCCTGGGTTTTAGGCTGCTGTACTGTTGCTGGGGCTCACTTCCTGTGGGTAGGCTGTTATTTTGCCCGCAGATCAAGTCCTCACTGTCTAGATGCCTCTATCATGGGGATCTCTTCTTCCCTCTCTGGATGGCTCTGATCCCCAAGTTATTTCCTGTTGCCTAGGTAACACCTCTCATTGGATGCCTTTTAATCCTTCCCTTTTTTAAAGGGATAAACATGGATTTTATTTCTAGGTCCTGTCAGAGGGCCCTGCCCTAGAAAACATGTGCCCCGCTGAGTGGACAATCCCTTTACTGTGACCGCAACCATAGCTTGGATGGGGGGCACTCATTGGGCTGGCCTGACAGTCACAGTGAATCCTGAAAGCATGGTTTTCACAGGAGCCCACCCTTCATGATTTAGCAAGACTGACCTGTCTCCTGGCCAGCGCTGCTTCACTGGCTTCACCCCAGATTAGGGCCTGTGTTTAAAAACCAATCCCAACTCACATCAGAAATTACCCAAAATAGCTGGAGAGTCACTGAGATCTCAGGTAAGCTTTCCCTTCCTGCCATGAACTAGAAGGGGAAAGAAGAGTTTGACATTCAAGTTTGACTCTAATGCTGCGTGCGTGAGCGCATGCGTGCATGTTTGTGTGTGTGTGTGTTCCAGGCACATTTGCCAGGGAGAGAGATTTCACAGCATGGCTCGAGCTGGAGGCGGTGAGGCGGTGCTTTTCTAAGACTTCCTATCAGAAGCTGTGCATACTGGTGGGTCACGCCGTGCCTGTATAAACTCTGGCACCTGTCCTTGCCCTCATCATAGATGAGAAAAATGGGCAGAGAGAGTGTTCGTTTACAGCCCCAGACCACCATCCTTTCAATGAAGCCTGGGTATCTGGCCTTCCTCCAGGTCAGGGACCCCCTGTGCTGCAGAAGGCAAGTCTGGGAGAATCTGTCCCTTAGCCTGAGAGCAAAACTGTAATCCTAACATTACTTCCATCCACCAGTTTCACCAGCTCCCTCCTTCCTGCCTTCGTCTGCCTCCAATAGGCTGTGCATGGAGAAAACAAATCCTCTTGATAAACAATATTTAGAAAGGGATTCTATCTTTCCTGACCCCAAACACATCATGGCCTCTGGAGCCGAATACCCTGACATTTGCAAGATGGCTTCTTTTGGATTCCTGGTGCTGCAGGCCCTGGTTCCCAAGGACGCAGCTGGCAGAGCTGCCTCCTTCAGAGGAGGAGGAGGAGAAGCTGGAGGGCTGCGCCCGGCAACCCCATGATCTCTTAAAGGGGGAAAAGTTGAACTGATCAACAGTAGTTAAGAAAAAAAAAAATCCAGACCAACAAAGAAATATCTTGTCTGAGAATACCCAGATATTCCTGGTTAATACTGAAAAGCACTGCTGCGGATGAGCTTGTGAAAGGAAGGAAGGTTGGGGGATTCAAGATCTGCCCATCCGAGCCTGGAGATCAGCCAGCTAAAGCCCAGCAGGGCTCCTGCAGCCTCAGCGCTCCCCTCCTCACAGGTGCCCTGGACCGCCCACCATTAGAAGTAGTTGCCCTGTGCTCTGTGCTAAATGGACTAACTCTGAGCTGAGAAAGGCCAGCTAAGCCCCTCACCACTGCAATTTCCAAATCTGGGGGAAATGCCACAGTCCGCAAGTTGGTGCTATGTTTCATCTCATTGCATAATACTACACCATTCTCTGTGTGTAGTGGCTGTTCTATATATATACATCGGGAGGCAACATATGGCTGTCCCTACCCCCACCTGTCAAAACTGTGACTATATCACTTCTGACGACCAGAAGGAAGCTGCTAGGCTGGGCCAGGATTCTAAATGCTGAGGAGGTAATTCAGAGCCACGAAAAGTTGCACCATATGCTTTGGGGTTGCCGGCTGCTTCTGTGCATGGGGACGGGGTTTAGTGCCAGTCTGCAAAACCCTCCTCGCTGCGGTATGCCCTGGGTGGGGGCCTGGGGGGCCACGTTTTCTCTCCCTGAAGGAGAATCTGCTGGGGACCACAGTTCTCCAAGAGGGGACTCACAAGGAACACAGGCGTCCCCAAAACCTGCCCTTGATAACATCAGGCCTGGCCAAATAGTATTTCTTTAAAAAAATTTTTTTTGTTTCATTTTATTGGATAAAGATTAAGAAAGCGCCAGCAGTGACTGAGAGAAGGGAAGCAAACCACGCCCGGCGGCCCCGCGGCCTGGAGAGGGTCCCCAGCGCGGGCGGACAGGCCGTCTACCTGGAGGCGCTGGTCTCGGCCAGCCGGTTGTTCATGATGCCCAGCGCGCCCACGCCGCCCGAGAAGCCGTTCTGGCGCGTGTTGACGCACACGCTGCGCGGGTAGCCGTTGGCCGTCTCCGACAGCTGCTTCTGCAGCAGCGCCAGCGACACCTTGTTGGAGGCCGTGAGGTCGCGCATGGAGATGAGCTCGCCCGAGAGGCGGCGGCCCTCGGCGTCGCTGTCGCGGGCCGCGGGCTCGGCGCCGAGCGCGGCCAGGCGGCGGCGCAGCCGGGAGCCCGGGGTGATGGCATTGCGCCGGGCCAGGGGCGCGCCGGGCGCCGGGCAGCAGCGCGCGCAGCAGCGGCAGCTCAGCTTGCGCAGCATCCAGTTGAGCACCTGCTTGATGAGGATGGAGATGACGTTGAAGAGCGAGTAAATGCAGCACACGCCGAGCAGGATGAAGAGGAAGTTGCCCAGGCGGTAGAGCCCCTGGTTCCGGTAGGCGGCGTGCTGGCTGCTCACCAGGTCCCCGAAGCCGATGGTGCTGAAGGTGACGAAGCAGAAGTAGAGCGAGTCCACGTAGTCCCAGCCCTCCACGCTGGTGTACATGGCCGAGGCGCAGCACGACAGCAGCACGGCGAACAGGCCCAGGATGAGCAGCACGTGGTACACCGAGGGCTTCCAGCCCGCCAGGCTGTCCGCCTCCGAGAGCGCGGAGCCGCGGCGGAAGGTGGCGGGCAGCAGGCCGCTGCGGCGCAGCTGGCGCTCCCGGCAGGCGCGCATGATGAAGGCCAGCAGCGAGATGATGCGCTCCAGGAAGAGGTTGAAGAACAGGATGGTCCCGGCGCAGCCGAACAGCCCGTAGGCGATGAGGAAGGCCTTCCCGCCCACCGTCGCGGGGGTGGTCATGCCGAAACCTGTGGAGACAGGGCAGGGTCAGCGCGGTCCTGGCCGCGCAGGTGGTCCTCACTGGGCAGGGCACGGGGGTGGGGTGCGGGGACGGGGGCATGCAGGTGCTTGCGCGGCTCCTATCTCGAGTGGCACCACTCAGGTGGAGGAAAAACAGCACTTAGTCATTTCTCTCCCTTGGTGGCACTTAATAGGGTTCCTGATCTTGGCAGCCCCTAAACTGATGGAGGAGACATGGCCCTTCATCTTGGGGACCTATAAACCCAAGTGGGTGGGGCAGGTAGTCACTAGGAAGGACCCACCATGACACAAAAAATAGAAACCACTCCTGCACAGGTGCAAACCACTGAGATACCCACAAAGCCAACAAGGGACACCTGCTCTCCCACTCCTCCAAATTGTTTTTTAAAAACCGTCATCTTTATTTTAGTTCATAAATACATTAATATACTAGTCTAGGTGAGTTTTGTTGAGTGAATTACAAATATTTACATTAGAAATCAAAACCAGCATAGATCTCTTCAAAGATATCTAGCTTCTTATGTGCTTGTGCACTTTTTATACCAGTCTTGTTACTTGGAAACTCCACTGCCTACTTGAGAATAGTGAAAAAAGCCAAGTAATCTTAGTGCTGTGACTAATTTTCACTTTGCAGGCACTTCGAAAAGGCCTTTGGTCAAAGGACCATATTTTCTTTTTTGGGAGGACAGGTTCTTTGTCACTCAGGCTGGATGCAGTGGTACAATCATAGCTCACTGCAGCCTTAAACTCCTGGGCTCAAGTGATCCTCCCACCTCAGCCTCCCAAGTGATAGAGCTACAGGTGTATGCCACCATGTCCAGTGAATTCTTTGTTATTTTTTCTAGCGGCGGAGAAAGGACCATATTTTTCTAGTCTGCCAACATTTCATGCCTCTGGAATTGGGCCTAAGGCCAGGTGGGTAGTCTGTCACTTCCCTAGTTCTTACAGTGTGAATATGGGGTGACAAGACAATGTGCATTTCAAATCAATTCCCAGATGACTCCAAAGTCTTACATACTAGAATAGCAGACTTTTCTGTTTAAAGGGCAGTTTTTAAAGAGTTGTCATATGTGCCCAATTTTTTTTCCCAAGTGTGCCATAGATTTTCGGTCCCTCCTTGTTATTAAAAAAAAATCAGTTTACCAACTCTGCCTACTAACTAAAGGACCCCAAAATTAAGTATCAATGCTCAAAAGTCAACTGCAGCTCCTCTTCTTTCCTCAAGTTATTTGGAATTGTGAATGAATCCGAGCTGAACAACTGTTGACTATGAGTCTTTCTCCAAAAGCCTGGTTTTTAAATGTAACCCATAGTACACCTGGGCAGGGAGCCTTGTTAGGGAAGCATTCCATAGGGCTTTGCCTTAATTGGGATTGTTCACTCTGGGACCAGGTAGAGTGTAACCAGGTAGCTAGAGTTAGTGGTCTCTGAAAAGAGCTTTGTGAGGCTGACAAAAGGATTGTTTGAGAGTAGTCCACCCACACCCTTCAGAGACTGAGCATGGCTCTGCCATTGGGTGCCGGCTCCTTCTCAACCAAGGATCACCATCAATCATCCTTGCCCACACTTGTGGCCAAAGAAAGGCTCTGGCCCAGCTGGGTCCTGTGCTGCTGGTATATCTAAAATTGCTTTGTTCTGAGAGGTCTACACAACTGCGTATTGCTTCAGGCCCTTATCTTTGTTAACTTACCACTTGTTCAAAGCACAGGCTTTAAGGGTGTCTTTATCAATTGATTTCTGCAGAAGGTGTGGCTGCCTGCCGGTGTGCTCGCCCATGCCATCCAGGGCAGTGCAGAGTGGCAGCTCTGCCTCTCGACTGAGCTCCCTGCCCAGTGCTGGCTGTGATCTGTGGGACCCGTGGTTGCCTGACTCTGGTTATGGGAGAGGGTTTCATCTCTTGGTGGAAAGATTCACTTACTGCTTGGAGTCTGAGCTGAAAAAATGGATCATTTGTCTGAGCAGGACCATGATACCATTCAGCAACTCTGGCAGTGATCAGGGGCATCCCTGTTTAATTTGTGTCCTATGGCAGAAGGGCTACCTGTGCCCTGCCAGTGGGGTGGGGCCAGCCCTGGGAAAGTGGGGAAGAGTTTGTCCTATGTGGCTTACTAGTTTCTTAAACAGACTATAGGAAATTTTTCTTGTAATACTTTCAGTGTACATTCCTTAAGCCTATGTGCTAACATTCATTTTCTAGACTGTCTGAAGGAAATGCCCAGTTGCCCGAGTGTGGTGTTTATCTTATACTTAATGACTCAGGTTAGGGGAAAATCTTATGATGTTACCCACGTTGAGGAAGATGGATTATGTCCCTAGATTTACAGAAAGTGAAAAAAACCAAAATAGCTGTGTAACCAAGAACTTGATAGAGAGATTTTGCTACATTTTAAAGCCACACTCAAGTTATTGAGTTTATAAAGAAATCAACTCTGAATTTACATGGCTATAAGTGGAGTGGGAGTATATGTGTATATTTATAAAACGTTTTGGACCAATAACCTAAATGTCTAACAACACAACTAAATGACTGTCTATTCATAAAAAGGAAAACTATACAGCAATTAAAAAGCATGAACCATAGCTACTTGCAACAACACTGATAAATCTCACAAAAAGAATGTGGAACAAAATAAGCTGGACACAAAATAATACATTCTGCATTATTCCATTAATATAAAATTCAAAATCAGACCAAACTACAGCCTTTTTTAGGGATGCATGCATGGTTGGCAAAATTATAAGGGAAAGCAAGGAAGTAATTTTGATAAAAGTCAGAAGTGGGATTTCCTCTAGAGTATGGCAGGGGATAGTAGCTGAGAGGGGACATAGGGGACCTCTGGGGTGCTACAAATGTTTTTGTTGACCTGGGTGGTAGTTACATGTGTGTTAGCTGTATAATAATTTGTAAAATTGTATGTTTTGTGAGTTTTTTTGTACTCACAGTGAGAAAAAAAATTTTTAATTTCTAGACTGTTAGAACTCTCAGATACCCAATTCTGACATACCCCTCACTGTAAAGGTGAGGGAGTAGGGGCTGAGGGGCTGTGACCTGCGTCTCGGGGACAGACTCCCACCTCTTTGTCCTGGTTTCAAGCCTGGTACATAGACCAGTATACAGAACACTGCGTCTACTCACTGAGGGAAAACAAAATCTCTTATAGAAGGATAACTCTGTTAAATTCCTAAGGAAATTGAAAATCTTGGGCCTGGAAAACCAATACTTTGTCTAACTAAGAAAACGTTGAATTGGATTTTTCAGCTAAAGCCTCAAAGCTGAGAACAGTATGTGTACATTTCTCCCCATTCTAAAGAGAAGTTCCAGACACATCCATGCTGGACTTAATAAAACAGCAAAACAGGTCTGGGGCTAGCAACCCCCCACACCCCCACCTCCAGGCTGTCCGGAAAGGCTGGGGATTGATGGGATCGTCCATCAATTGGGAAGTTGTTGTGGGGAGCTGTTGTGGCAGTGGGGAGTGCTGTGGATTCTTTCACTCACCCCCAGGCCAGGGGATGGTTGGAACAGGGAAGGTCAAGAGGACTTATGGAGCTTCAGCAAGAGAAGAGCCCGGCAGCTCACTTCCTAGCTGGCTGGGCACAGCCGCTCACAGGCCCACCCAGAGTGGAGCATGGTGAGAGTTCTGGGAGAACCCAGCAGTGTCCCCTGGAGTCCAGAGCTGTGCTGGAGAGTTCTCTGGGTGGGAGGCTGACTGGGGCAGCCCCCACAGGCAGGGGAGGAAGAGGGCAGTCACAGGAGCCATCTGCACTTCGAGGGCTTGCTGCATCAGGAGATGTGAGGGTGACCTGGGTCACCAGAGGGTGACAAGTGGATACTGGAAGGAAGAGATCTGAAGAGACTGCTCAAGAGGGCTGCCTGCTGGAGCAAGGGGGCCCTAGCAAGAAGAGGCTGAGGGGCAGAGGGCTGGGGGCAGCATGAGAGGGAGTCACAGGAGGAAAGATGGAGAGGGCAGTGCGCACTCAGGGAATGAGGCAGGGAGTGGTCCCTGTGCAGGGCTCCCAAGGACCCATAAATAGGCACCATGAAAGCACATATGCCTGTTCTAACAGGAAGCCTTGCAGCCCCACCAGCAAAAGTTAAGAAGGAATGATAGTGGCTCTAGTGATGTAAGATCACCCCCATGACCCATCCACTGCGGGTCCCCTGAGTCATGTGTCAGCCCAGAGCTAGAGGGGGAGGCTAAGCTCTGATTAGAAGTGAATTTGAAGATTTGATTAAACATCTGAGAACGAGTCTCAATCTTAAAACTGATACTTAACAACAACAAACAAAAGAGGCCGGGTGTGGTGGCTCATGCCTGTAATCCCAGCACTTTGGGAGGCCGAGGTGGGCAGGTCACCTGAGGTCAGCAGTTCAAGACCAGCCTGACCAATATGGAAAAACCCCAACTCTACTAAAAATACAAAAAATTAGCCGGGCGTGGTGGTGCATGCCTGTAATCCCAGCTACTCGGGAGGCTGAGGCAAGGGAATCGCTTGAACCCGGGAGGTAGAGGTTGTAGTGAGTCGAGATCACGCCACTACCCTCCAGCCTGGGCAATAAGAGTGAAACTCTGTCTCAAAAACAAAAGAAAACAAACAAACAAAAAACAAGAAAAGAAAAGAAAGAAACTGGCTGAGCATGGTGGCTCATGCCTGTAATCCTAGAACTTTGGGAGGCCAAGGTGGCGGATCACTTGAGGCCAGAAGTTTGAGACCAGCCTGGGCAACTTGGCAAAACCCCATCTCTACTAAAACTACAAAAATTAGCTGGGCATGGTGGTGTGCACTTGTAATCCCAGCTACTTGGGAGGCTGAGGCATGAGAATCACTTGAATCAGGGAGGCAGAGGTTGCAGCGAGCCAAGATCGCGCCACTGCCCTCTAGCCGGGGTGACAGAGCGAAACTCCGTCTCAAAAAAAACAAAAAAACCCCAAAACATAAAAAGACATAAAAACTATTTGGAAAACTCTAGCATCTACCCAAGATGTTAAGGAATCTAAAAGGGAGTTCTTAAGAGATGAGACAAAGCCATTTCTGGTTTTGGCCCATTTAATAAACTGGTTCCACCTGGATTTTCTCTTCACTGTGGTGAAAGCCACCATCTAACAGTGCTGGCCCTGCCTGCATCATCGCATGTCATCATGACAACCTGTGGGGGAGAACAGCTCCATCCAACAGATGCAGAAACTGCAGGTTAAAGGGTGAAAAGCAGTTGCGAAGGCCCCACAGCTTGGAAGTGGTGGAGCCGAGACTGAAACCCAGGTGTGCTAGCATCTAAAGTTCATGCTCTTTCCACCACATTACACTGTATTCTGAGGGCACCAAGGAAGCTCCATTTTTCTTAAGAAACCAAATTGCAGTCCTCCAGGGCCACAGCCAGGGGAGCATCTTTGTGGGAGAGTGGCTGCTGCTCAGAGTTGTGACTCTCATCCTTAAGAGTCCTCTGTCCTCTCTGGCCCCCTTTCTACTGATCAATCCTGCCCCTTTCACAGGGAAGAGGGGCCATGGCCTGTCCCCTAAAGAGTCTGCCAAGGTAGACTCATAACCTTCCTGTGGCACAGCTCAGACAAGCTGGGCTATTTCCATAAGACTTGACCCAGGGCCTGGGGACAGCATGAAGAATGAGGTGCAGAGGAGACTGCTGCTTCTGGGTGACAGTCTGCCTGGCTGAGCACAGCCGGGATACTCATTGGCCTCTTGAGGCCCCCACAGGCCTGCCCTGCCTGACCTACTTTCGTGAGGCCAAGGCCATCTCCTCCACTCTCTGGGGGCCTCTTCTGACTCCTCCAAACTCTTTCATGTCTGGACTCCTGGCTTCTGCCCAAGGCCATCTATTGGAGCTTGGGGTTTCCAGTTGAGGATCTGCCTTTTTCCTGGATGACCAAACCTAGAATGTGACCGGCCTCATGCTCCCTCCTCACAGGGGTGTGGCTTTATCTGAGGGCCTCAGCAAGGCAACCAAGGCCAGACATGAGGCTGGTAAGACCAACATCCACCTATTCATTCCTTCAGCAAACGTTTACTGTGGACAGCATCAGGTTGGCAGCATCATGCGAGACTCAGGAATATGGTGGAAAACCAGACAGATGCAGTTCCTGTCCTCACAGTCTCTGGCCTGCCTTCCTAGAGGCCCCTCATTGGGTTTCTTAGCAGTTTTGTACAGATCCTGCCCCCTTTGCTGCCAGCAGGCTCACCTCTGGGACAGGGTACGTAGAGTCTGGGCCAGAACTTGTCTTGGGGTCTTCTCGTGGCCCTGGTTCAGCTTGCATTCAGCATAACAACTTAACCAGGGAGTGCTGCAGGCCCCAAATGATGCTAAATACTAGACTGGCTGTGTAGCACCATCTGCCCAGAATGAAGGGACAGGCGGGTCAGAAGCGTCTCCGACAGCGCAGAGGGCAGCCAGTGAAAGCGTCCTTACTGTCCTGTTCCTGAGGTCTCTCTGTGCCTGCATTACTGCCCTTCTCTTTCCTACAGAGCACGCTCAGCTCAGCCTGGGAGACAAGGTGGGGGTGGAGGATGGTCCATCATTCTTCTGCATCAAGGTCAGTAGGTTCAGAGCTCTGGGGGGTGCTGAGACCCTGGGACAGGCTTCCTGCTGAGGGCACTGGGGCCTATGCTTGTGCCACTGCCTAGCCAGTTGCCTCCCAGAGTAGAGGAGCAGTCTCCCAAGCTCTTGCAATTTGTGGGGAGCCAAGCTGCTCTGGAGAGGGGCCTCAAAGCTTCAGCCAGAGAAAAGGCAAACCCAGCCACCCTGAGAATCTCCTCCTCCCCCTCAATCACACCCTGCAGAAGCGTGATCTGTCCCTGGGTTCGCACCAAGCCTGCTATTTTGTTTATGCCACAATTGATCTGCTATCCCAGTTTGCAAAGAGCAGACACTTGGGGGCTTTATTATGCCACTTTGACAAAAGCTGTGAAGCTCGTTCCCACAGCCTGTCTGGTGCCGCCTTCGCAAATGGGGCCCTGGTGACGGGGCCTTCGGAGTTCAGCTCAGAGAGCATGGAAGTGAGATGGGAGGCCAGCACTGATCTGTATCGTGTAGCCCTGGGTGGCAGCCTTGGTTGGGCCCTTGACGCACTCCTCCCATCCAGGCCCCCAGCCACCCTGTGAGGGAGGCACTATTACCCCCAACAATGCAGGCAAGGAAATGGGCTGAGGGAGGGGAAGCATTCACTGAAGTTAGTTTGTATGTGGCTGAGCTGACCCTGAAGCCCATGCCCTTTCCACTTGCCAGACAGATGGGAAGTCTTGACTCATTACCCGCTGGAAACTTTTCCTGCTGGGCTCTGCACTGTCAACTGTGAGAGTGGGAAATAAAACGTACTGTACAGTCCAATCTGGGATACTTCTGAGAGTGAAAGTGGCTCTACTAGTAATTACCCCAGGACAGCATGTATAAACCAGGGCTGTTCCAAGCAACTGGGACACATGATTAAAATGCAGATTCCATGGCAGGTCCCGCTCAGAGGTTTATTTAGTGGGTCAGAAAATGGGCCCAGGAGTTTCATTTTAACAAATGTCTCCAGATAAATCAGATGTACATGGAATATTCCTTTAAGAATGCCATTCCTTTAAGAAATAATGTTAATAAGGTATTCCAGATGACCCTATTGGTTGGAATCTGTCCAACTACAAATATTTTGATTCAAATTTCCATTGACCTAAAATTTTGTGGTGGGCACTGCAGCTCTCTCCTTACCAATCATTCCCAACCTGTACTATATTGAGTAGCAGCCAGGCTACTTGGAGAACTGACCCAACTCCAGGAATGGGCTCTATTAGTCTAGGCCAATCAGGATAATCCAGTTCCTTACCATGATTGGCTCAAGAATGGGTAGACCTAAGTCAATCAGTGCAAAGCATTTTCATGGCTACAGAGAAGCCATGGGAAGGCTGAGGCGTGGACTCAGTAGGCAGGGATGGAAAAAGACTCAGAAATACTGGGCATGGCCCATGGCTCATTAGGGGTGCCGAGTAAAATACAGAACACCCAGTTAAATATGACTTGGGTAAACAAGAAATCATTTTTTAAGTATGTCCCAAATATTGCATGGGACATACTTATACTAAAATATAGTTGATTATCTGAAATCCAAATTTCACTGGGCATGCTCTCTTTTTATTTCCCAAACCTGGCAACCCTACTCATGACCCCACTTGTCAGCTTGGTACATTCCTCTGAGAAGCTTCTCCCAATATCCCCATCTCATTTGATCCTTCCTGACTGGCCAGTGTTGGGATTAAGAGCCTCACTTTAATAATGAAGGAACCCAAGACTCACACAACGCTGAGCCCTGCCCAGCTAGGCCAGCAGCCAGGCCTTCCCATGTCCCTCTCTCTCCGAACAGGGAGGAGTGGGAGATGTGGGGAGGGCTGTGGGATGGAGGGCGGGGCTGCCAACAGCCTGCTCTGTGGCTGGAACTGCGACATCACCTCTCTGGGAGTAGGAGGGGGCTTCTGGCCAGACTCAATGGGGGAGGACTGGATACTTGAGAGGCACTGGGCCAGAGACTTCCCTGGGACATGTGCCCCAGCCCTGGTACCTCAGGGCTGCACATGTCAGCCTTCTCCATGTCACACCGCCGGGGAGGACAACCGACCACCCTGGACAAGCCTTGAACCTTTTGGGAGAGCTTGTGCTAAAAGAATGGCTGGAGAAGTCATTAAAGTACTTACTGAGGACTGAAAATGCGGAGGGTATAATAACCGCTGCTGTGTATCGAGCCTCACTATTTCCACGCACCGTGCCAAGTGCTGCATGCGTATCAATTCATTTAATCCTCACAACAACTGCATGAGGCTCCATGTTTTCATTGATTCCAAGTCACAGCTTTTTCCTCTCATGTTAACATCTCTAAAATCATGCATCTTACAGTCAATGGCCTGATAGTTTATTTGGCAGTATTTTAAATTCTTAATGGTACATACCATGATTGTGTGTTCATAACCAATAGTGTCTTAGATTTGATGAACTACAGTGGAGATGATTATTGTCCCCAGTTGTGAGATTAGTAAACTGAGTTGCATTTAACAGGTAAAGGCATTGAAGTTCAGTAACTTGCCCCAGATCACAAAGCAAGCACATGGCAGAGATTTGAAACTAGAGGAAGGAGCTTGCAATGTGATAAAGGAAAGCAGCGAATGTACAAGAGTTTGGAAGAAGGAGAGGTAGATTGCTTTTGGCAAGAGCAGCAATTCTCAATTCTGGCTGCACAATAGAATCACCTGGGGAACTGAAAACAATCCCCAATCCCTGGGGGCATCCAGACCAGTTTAGGTCAACATCAGAGCTGAGGCCTTCCTGGTGGAATGATTAGGAAAGACATATGGAAGAAGAGATATTTGTGTTCAGTCTTAACAATTGGGTGGGGCCAGGCATGGTGGGGTGGCTCACACCTGTAATCCCAGCACCTTGGGAGGCTGAGGCGGATGGGTCGCTTGAGCCCAGGAGTTCAAGACCAGCCTGGGCAACATAGTGGGACCCCATTTCTACAAATTTGAAAATCAGCTGGGCGTGGTGGCGTGTGCCTGTGGTCCTAGCTACTCAGGGGGCTGAAGTGAGAAGATGGCTTGAGCCCTGGAGGTCAAGGCTGCAGTGAGCCATGACTGCACCCTTGCACTCCAGCCTGGGTGACAGAGCAAGACCTTGTTTAAAAAAAAAAAAAAGATTAGATGGGATTTCAAGAGATTGACAGGGAGCAGAGGCCTAGGCTTGGGAAAGGCATCTCCTGCTGGGAGAGTGCAGTGCCCAAGGCTACTGGGCAGGGTGAGGGGGTTCAGCCTGCTGGTGAAGCCTGGCCCATAGGAAATGTCCAGTGACTCTGGCTGATGGAGCAGGGGAATCTGTGGAAGAAGGCAAGGGACAATGCTGGTGAGGCAGGAGAACAGGGAGTTGGGGTAACCAAAAGTTAAGGCATAAGAACAGCGGGTGCAGCCAGTTCTAGGCAAGATTAGGCAGCACATAGGCCACATCCTCACTCCTGTGATAAGACAGAAGTTTCCACTTCAGCCTCTGATTGACTGTGGGCCAAGCTGTCACTTCAGCCTCTGATTGGTCACGGGCCAGTCCTTCATAGGGTGTAACTAACCCTAGGCCTCTAAAGGGCACCTAGGGGTGCTAGCACATTCTTTTAGCTTTATAAAAACCCTGGGGAGAGGCGGAGGTTGCAGTGAGCTGAGATCACGTCACTGCACTCCAGCCTGGGTGACAGAGCGAGACTCCGTCTCAAAAAAAAACCCAAAAAACAAAAAACAATATTCATTCATTCAAAAAACATTTATTTGCACACGATGTAGCAGGCTGTCATAGGCATTAGGGATACAGCTTTCAACAAAACAGACAACATTGACTATCCTGGAGCACACATTCTAGTAACAATAAGCAAACAAACAAATTTGTAAGTAGCATGGGAAAAAAAAAAAACAACAAAAACCCTGGGGAGCATTGCAATAGAGAGGCTCCTGCGCCACCTGCTTGAGTCTGCTCCCACTTTGTGGAATGTACTTTTGCCTCAATAAATCTGTGCTTTCATTACTTTTTTTTTTTTTTTAAGTTTATTCTTTGAGACGGGATCTTGCTCTGTCACCCCGGCTAGAGTGCAGTGGTATGATCTTGGTTCACTGCAACCTCTGCCCCCTGGGCTCAAGTGATCCTCCTGCCTCAGCCTCCAGAGTAGCTGGGACTACAGGCACCCACCACCACACCTGGCAACTGTTCTTTTGTTGCTTGGTCTTTCATTGCTTTATTCTTTTGTTGCTTTGTAAGGTTTTTTCTGTTCTTTGTTTAACATGCCAAGAACCTGGACAACTCACAGTCAAGGCCTTCCATCTGGTAACATTGGGAGCACCTCCTAGCCACCTGGGACTCAGGTTGACCCTATAGGAGCTTTGTGAAGTGAGCACTGCCGGGCACTTTTAGGTGCCAGCATCCAAGCCTAGTACCTGGCATTGTGCCCTGCTCTGTAGAAACTTCTAGGCTCTGGTAAGCCTCATGCTCAGAAGACAAACTCAGCAAGTCTTCACTCCTGCAGGCTTGGGAAAGGCCTCCCTCGGAGAGCTGAGAGCAGAACTAGGAACAGGGACAGTGGTGTCAGGCTCTGGCGCCTCCACCTGCTAAGGAGGTGACATGGACACATTCCTTACCTTCTCGGACCCTCGCTTCTCCCTCTAAAAATGGCCCAATGCCCTACCTATTTATTTTTTATTTTTTTTGAGACAGTCTCACTCTTGTCGCCCAGGCTGGAGTGCAGTGGTGCGATCTTGGCTCACTGCAACCTCCACCTCCCAGGTTCAAGCCATTCTCTTGCCACAGCCTCCCAAGTAGCTGGGACTACAGGTGCGTGCCACCACATGTAGCTAATTTTTGTATTTTTAGTAGAGACGGGGTTTCACCATGTTGGCCAGGCTGGTCTCCAACTCCTGACCTCAGGTGATCTGCCCACCTTGGCCTCCCAAACTGCTGGGATTACGTGAGTGCGCCACTGTGCCCGGCCCACTGCCCTACCTCTGAATGTCATTGTGAGGATTAAATGAGGATGTAGTTCCCACATGCATTCTACAGTGCCCGGGACATAGTAAGCTCCCCAAAAGCACCAAGCTTAGCTAGGAAGCAGGATGGGTGAGACATGGACCTTATTTCACAGCAAAGTGGCTCAGGTGAGACAGGCAAGGAATGGGCAAATCACGACATGACATATGGATTTCCAAGGCAGGGAAATGCCCCTGTAGGCACACTCAAGCCTGGCTCTACCATTGACTTGCTGTTCTCCTACCTTGCTGGGCCTCCATCTCCTCACCTCTGGGCTCACTTCCTGCTTTGGCCCCTGCACTGGGTAGGAGGCCCGGCTAGAGGTTAGGCACCATCTTTTCCAGTCCCCAAAGGGAGAGTGTGTGTGTGTGGGAGGGATATTTTAAAATGTGGCTGTTGTGGAAAAGCTGAGACCGTGGGCTGCTCTATTTGTTGGCACTTGCTGGTTTGTCTGATTTGCAGAGCTGGATGGACTGCTCCCTGAGGACAGAAGCTCTTGGTTTTCTTCCCTCCGAAGCCAGGTGTGGGGTGGGAGCATCCAGTGCACCCCTCTTGCATTGGGTGCGCAGTGATCCAGACAAAGAGGCTCTAGTCAGCCAGGCACACGGAAAATGGCCCTCTGCCCCTGTTCTGCTTGCTTTTGTCTTGTTCTCTGGGGGCCTTTGAGGTGACTTTCTTCATTTGATGACAACAAGATGGGAGGTGGAGACAGCTAAGGTAGCAGGAGTAGGGGAGCTAGGGACAGAGGATGAACCCCACAGGTTCAGGCCAGTGAGTTCTAACATTAGAGAGGTTTTGGTTAACTGTGAGCAAATGCAAATAACTTCTTTGAATCGACTTTGTACCTCGGCGCAGCCTTCCTTGCTAGCGGGGCTGACTTCAACCACCCCCCACTCTGTGCTTTATCTCTGGGATTAAGGTTTTCTCTCCTCACCAGAAATCATTCAGCAAAATGAGTTATTAAAAGTCGGTTAACTACTCCTGCCTCCGGGTAGCTCCCGTTTAACAACCTCTCCTGGGGAGCAGCTGTCAAGTTCGGCCCCGAGCTGGCGGGAAGATGACTCATTTACATACAGCCCGTCTCCAGCCCCCCTCCCCAAGATCTGTCCCTGTCTCCCTGATGACTAATCCTTTCCAGGGATGAGATCACTGCCCCTTCTGCCCCCCCGCCACAGAAAGAGCAGAGCCCTCATCTCAGCCCAGAATTTTGGGAGAAGACTAAATCCAAGACCAAGGGAGGCCCTTTGATGGGACAAAGACGTGACTGATGAATCCGGAGTGAGGAGCAATGAGATGAAGAAAGCTCTGCCCACCTACCCCGTCCCTCACTCCTCACTCCTCCCACCCACCTCGGCGTTCATGTGGGGCTTGTGTGGGGAAGAGCTCCGGGGTCATACCACCTCTCAGAAGGGAGACAGACCAGCCGGCCGTGAGGAGGAGGTGCTCGGAGCAGCAAGACAATGTCAATTCAATCACTTTACCTCAACTCCTCTATCACACAGGAGGAGATTTTAAAAGGAAGTCTCTGGTGGTTTGTAAAGCAACAAATCCTGCTCTCAAGTGGATAGTTCCAAGCCCTCCCAATGAATTCAGTTTTATACACCTGGAGAAGCACAGCCCCATCCTTTCCATGGAGCTACAAGCCACATCTTGGGGGGGCTCAGTGCCCAGGCTGAGGGGGCACGCAGAGCCCTCGGGGATGACTCAATGCACAGAGGCCACTCCTTAAGGGCCCGGCTCCCTCCAACTGAGGTGTCCCCATGCTTGGCCTTCCCACAGAAGCCAGCCTGGTTGGCTGCTTCAAAGGAGGAATAAAGATGAGGAGCCATGATGAAAACAAACCCACACCTTTCAGCTGCAGCCAGGGAGGTGCTCTAGAGGCCCATGGGGAGCTGTGTGTCTGCTCTGCTAGCCCCTGACATGCGCCTGCCTTATGGGCTGGTAAAGGGGCTGCCCACAGCACCTCAGCACAAGGGTCTCTTTCTCTTTTCATCCAGCCCAAAATGTCAAAGCACAAGGGTCTCTGTCAGGGCCTGGCTGTGGTCACTGGACTGCAGCTGAGGGGTAAGGCACACCCCTCCTCTAATGGGGGTGGGGCTGGAACTAATGGCACATTCCACTCTCAGCTGCCACAGACAGATGGGGAGGTTGATGGCCGGCACACAGGAAGTGAGGGATGTTGAGGACTGAATTTATGGAGCCCCTATTCCAGACCAAGCACTCTGCTGGTACTTTCACAGGTGTAATCCCCAGAGCAGCTCCTGGGGGAGGTGCCATTATGCAGGTGAGGAAACCAAGGCTCAGAGAAGTAAGGCAGCACACGTCCCAGCCCCATGCCAACAGCTCTTTCCACTCCACCTCTTGAGGCCTGACTCAGCCTTCGGTTCAGAGAATGCAACTGTGATTTTTCTCTGAGATGAGCATTCAATCATACCGCGCCAGGGTACTTGCTGTGGCCAAAACGCCTGCCCTGGATCTGTGGCATGACTTTGTGTCAGACCCTGTGTGATAGAAGGAGATGGAAGCTGAGGTTCAGAGACGTTAATGACCTTGAAGGTCAGGGTCACAGAAAATAACACAACCAGGATTGCAACTCAGTTCTGCCCAATTTCAAATCTACCTTCCTGCCACCTCCTTGCCTTGCCTATTGTCCCCCTCCTTTCATATGACCTGGGACCCAGACTCCCTGGTTTTCTGGAAATATTCTCTCTCCTTTTGGCTCATTCTGCACACTGTCCCAGTGGTGGTATTGAGGCACAGCTCTGCCCAGATCACTCTCCGACTCAGCTGCCCTGAGCTCCCCAGACCCACCTTTCAAGGTCAGGAATGACTTATTTCCTTTTCTCTTCGCCTGTCTGAATCCTCTCCATCATCTGACAGCACTTTCAGCTCACCAGGCATTTAATTGTGTGCTGTCTTGTGACAGCCCCTGTCCTGACCATTGTCCCAGAGATTTAGCCCTTTGTGTTTTTCTATGTTAGCTTGCCAATGAGGACATGGCCCATGTCTTGGACTTCTTGCCACCCTCCAGAATGCAGGTCCTCAGGGAGCAGCTGCTAAATTCCCGACAGAACTGGCAGTTTGTCCAGTGATCACCAGCAGACACTGTACCAGAAACACGGTCTCCATCTTAGCTTCAGTTAACTCAACATGTTTTTGAGACCTGCTGTGTGCCAGGCATGAGGGCAGGGGAAGGAAGACTATGGTGAATAAGATTGCCCACAGACCTCCAGGAACACACCTGTAGTCAAACACAATTGAGCTTACTGGCTCACTGCAATGAGGAAGCTTGGCCACCATGGATTCTGGGGCATCTCAGTCAGAGGGTATCAAAGAGGGCTAATTCTAGGAGTTGGGCTTGAGTTCTTGAGTTAGGTGATTTAGGGAGGGCTTAAGGAAGCAGGCTTTGCTCTGGATGGGATTCTGCCAAAGAGCGGGAGTACTTCTATGACTGGGCATCTTAATTCTTAGCTGGAAGATGGGAACGACATAGCAAGGCCAAGAAGCAGCAGTTGCTCATACTAACCATATGAGGGATGTTTGGTCTTTTTTGTGGTTTGGAGGATGTTCTTGTTTTGGTCTGTGTTTGGACATGATTATGGGGTGAATGGTGTTGTTTTTCTCTCACTCCATCTTGGTCATAAGGCAGCCTTGCCTGATCAGGGGTTCTGGGAAATGCTTATGCTCCACGGCAGATCCTTCCAGCCCCACTGTGAGTGACAGGCCAGCTCTCGGCGCTCATTGGCTCCCTTCATTTTTCTCAAAATGCTGCTGTGCTCAGCAGCCCATAATAGCATTTTATTGGATGCCATTCATTATTTTTTGTAAATGAAATTCTTTCCAAGTATTCCAATTTACTTGGCTATGTATGTGCATGTGTGCACACACTTGTACTTAATTCCGTACATGGAGCACACTGCTCAGCTGTGAAAATATGGGTGATTTTCTTTTTTTTTTGAAACAGCATGTTGCTCTGTCGCCCAGGCTGGAGTGCAGTGGTGCGATTCAGCTCACTGCAACCTCTGCCTCTTGGGTTCAAGCGATTCTCCTGCCTCAGACTCCCGAGTAGCTGGGATTACAGATGCCCGCCACCACGCCCAGCTAATTTTTATATTTTTAATAGAGACGGGGTTTCACCATGTTGGCCAGGATGGTCTCAATCTCTTGACCTCGTGATCCGCCCCCCTCAGCCTCCCAAAGTGCTGGGATTAAAGGCGTGAGCCACTGCGCCCAGCTGTGATTTTCATTTTAAGTTTCTTCTATTTGCTTTTATAAATATTTCACATTTTCTGTGGTGTAAATGGGATAGTTGCTACTTTTGAAACCATAAGTTCACCCCCAACAAGCGCTGTTAAGTTTGTAAATAAAAATGAATAAGATATGATCCCTGTCCTCATACACAATGACCACAATGCCCTATGAAAATGACAGCGAGGGAGATGTCAGGGGATTCCGGGAAGCAAGAGAAGAGGTTTGGGAGGGTGTCCCAGAGCAGGTGCCATTGGAACTGAGTAGTGAAGATGCCTTAGCCAGGAGATGGAGGCAGTCGGGCACAAGGTCTGCAAGGTCCAGGTTGGCATTCAAGGGTTCAGGTGTCATGTGGATAAGACTTTCCAGGGAGCACGTGTGGTATGAGAACAAAGGCCCCTGAGGAACTCCAGTATCTAAAGAGCAGAAGAGGAGTCTATGAAGGAGACCACATTCATTCAACAAGCATTTATTGAGGGCCTACTATGGCCAGGAACTGTGCTAGGCCCTTGGGATTCAACAGTGATCTAAACAGACAAAGTCCCCTACCCTTAAGAAGCTTACATTTCAGTATGGGAGACAGAATAATAAACCACAAACAATTATGTGGCCTGTGAGAAAGTGGCAAGTGCTACAAACAATAAAAAATAGAGCAGGCTAAGAGGGTGAGGAGTGTGCGGGCAGGGAGGAGGAAGGTCATGGTTTTAAGTGGGGTGGGTCCAGGGAGGCCTCATTAAGGAACGGATGTTTGATAAAGGACTAGGGTAAGAGTGTTTCAGGCTAGTCAACAGAACGAGCAAAGGCCCTGAGGCAGAGGGGCTGGAAACAGAGAAGAAAAGAGTGAAAAAGGACTGGGCATCGTGGCTTATGTCTGTGATCCCAGCACTTTGGGAGGCTGAGACAGGTGGATCACTTGAGGTCAGGAGTTTGAGACCAGCCTGGCCAACATGGTGAAACCCCGTCTCTACTAAAAATACAAAAATTAGCGAGGCGTGGTGGTGCATGCCTGTAATCCCAGTTACTTGGAAGGCTGAGGCAGGAGAATCATTTGAACCCAGGAGGTAGAGGTTGCAGTGAGCCCAGATTGCACCACTGCACTCTAGCCTGGGTGACAGACAAAACACTGGACAAAGAGATTAGCCAGCAAATGCCTCCTGCACACTTTCAGGGCAAAGTTTAGGTGATATAAATGTCCCTGAAATGAGAAAAACCATGACTGTCATTTGATTTTAATGTGAGGGAGAAACAGATAAACTAGTGGTTTTACAAAAAGAAAAAGAAATATAATATTCAAGTAGATTTCAACCAACAGCAGATATGCTGAATATATTTGATAACTGTCTTCTTTTTCTCTGTCAGCAGAGTCTCATGCAATTTTAAAAGGAAATTAGATTAAACGAACACCCATCAACATCTTTAATAGCTGCAAGCAATGTGAAGCAAATTTTTTGTCTTATTTAATGTGGTCATCGCCATAACCCAGTAAAGCCAATATCATCATTGCTCCCATTTTGTAGACAGGGAAACTGAATCCAGGATAAATAATGTAGCTTGCATGACATCAATCTTCCTCAAGTCTGAGCCAGAATTTATATCTCCAGTTTCTCAACCTCATCTCTCAAGCCTATAATCTTTCAGTTACAACAAGGGAAACACTTGAGGGTGTATCAGTTTGTGTTTTGTTCATAGTGTTTATATGCTTTCAATCAAGGACTGTTTATTAAAAATTTTTAGGAGGTGGTAGTCGAAAAAAAAGTGTCTCTGGCTGCAGTACTGGGGACAGACTGCAGGGGTGAGTTCAGGGGGTCTAGTTCAGAGGCTGTGGATCAAACAGGTGGGGTGGCCCAGACCAGGGGAGTAGCCAAAAGGGGACTAAGGAAGGGAGGCCAAAGGGAGGCCACAAATGCAGGAGAAGATGAAGTTGCTGAAGCTAGAGGCCATTCAGGAAGGAAGGAATGATGGGGTACGGGGTCAGAACTTTCTAGAAGAATCTAGTAAGATGGACACCTAAGAGTTCTACTGGGATTTGGCAACTGGGAGAAAGCTGGCTCTCTGCAGGAGAGAAGGAGGCACCACTGTGTGGATGCCAGACTGCAGAGGGCTGCAGAAGCAGCCAAAAGGGGAAGAAACGGACGCAGGTAGGGGAGGCTGCCGTTAAAGCCGCTTCCCAGGGAGGCCAAGGACATCCACAGCTGAAGTGCTCAGGACCATCCACAGCTGAAGTGCTCAGACACTGCGTTTTATCTCAGAGAGGCTGTGTGACTTGCCCATGTATGAGTACAGTGGCTAAATCACAAGCCCTGGAGTCAAGGGTTTAGGTTGATCCAGCCCCCACTACTCACTGGTGGCTGTCAGCAAGCCACTCACTATGCCTCAGTTTCCCCATCTATCAAGTAGACAGCATTGCCTTACAGATGGTTGTGAGGATAAGAGGGGAGGGGACAGTTGGTGGATTTAGCAGAGTGTGTGGCACAGAGGAAACACTAAATATGCTTCTTCAGCTCCTTATTAAGGTTAGGCCTCCACAAAGGGCGGAGCAGGGAAGAGAAGGCCTCACCAGGCAGACCTTTCTTGGAGAAGATACAAGCAATGGTGCTAAAGTTTCACAACAGTGTCAACCCCCTCCCTCACGTGTGTACTCACAGCTACTCACTTTCCTACTCTGTGTCAGCCATGAGGTGTAGTCACTGTGCCAGGGGGCTGAGTGTCCGGCCTGGGACGTGAGAGGGCATGGGCTCACCTGCTCAGGGTTTGAATGAGACCCCGGTAACCACAGCAGTAAAGACCCCTCAAATGCCATCTCTACATTAAAATGGGTGATCAGAAAATAGCAGGTGAACGATAGTGCCCTCACTGCCCACAGAAGTGCCTTCAGTCAGATTTAGTGCTCCATGTTCTGCCTTTCTGAAGGGACAGTGGAAGCATCCATTTGAAGACTCTTCCTGTGTCTTCTGCAAAACCAAAGAAAAACCATCACTGCCCATGTCTCTCTTTAAAGATCTGTTAGGCTAGGCATGGTGGCTCATGCCTGTCATCCCAGCACTTTGGGAGGCCAAGGCAGGGGGATTGCTTGAGGCCAGGAGTTTGGGACCAGCCTGGGCAACATGGTGAGACTCCATCCCTAGAAACAAAAACAAACAAACAAACAAAAAGCAAGCTGGGCATGGTGGCTCACACCTGTAGTTCCAGCTACTCAGGAGGCTGAGGCAGGATTGTTTGAGCCCAAGAGGTCAAGGCTGGAGTGAGCTGTGATTCTACCACTGCACTCCAGCTTGGACAACAGAGTGAGACCCTGTCTGTACATGAATAAGTAAGATCCACCTGTGCAATTCTTTCCTCCTAGAATTCAGAATCTGAGGTGCTGGTTTCCTGAAGATGCTTGCGAGTTGCTGCCTTTTATTGAACTCTGAGTGCCCTATTGCCCAGTTTGAGCGTTCCAATGGTAAGTGCAGAGCCACTGTGGCCATTCATTGCTGTAGAGCTGCGCCCCAGTACCTGATACATCCCTCACCCTTTTTCAATGGATTTTTAGCTTCCTTCATCCCTCCCTCTTTCCCTTGTCCTCTTCCTGTCCACGGGAAGCCTGTTGGGAGCCTGCTATGGCAAGCGCTGTGCTAGGACACGGTCCTGCACTCTTAGAGTTTGTGGTTCAGTTATTCCAGTTTCAGCACTTACATTCATTCAAATGCTTTGTGGAAGCAAGCTGGCTTTTAGTCACCAGCAATAGCAATTTCTGAAAATCACCAAGCCACACCAAATATATGAAATATCTTTCTCTAAGGGGGTCTTTAAATTTTGGGCTGACTCTCCTCCCTCTAGGAATGTTCTGATGAGTTTCAGTCTGAAGGCAGGGAGATGGTCTCGGTGACCTCCTGGGCCCCTGTTCTGGGCTGAACTGTATGCCCCATAAATTCATATGTTGAGATCCTAACACTCCAGTACCTCAGAATGTTACTGCATTGGTAGAAAGGCTTTTTAAAAAAGGGAATCAAGGTAAAATGAGGCCATTAGGGTGAGCCCTAATCCAATATGGCTGGTGTCCTTACAGGAAGAGAGTATTAAGACACAGACATACACAAGGAAAACCACGTGAAGACACGGAGAAGGTGGTTGTCTGCAAGCCAAGGAGAGAGTCCTCCGAAGAAACCAACCCTGCCAGCCCCTTGATCTTAGACTTCTGGCCTCCAGAATTATGAGAAAATACATTTCCATTGTTTAAGTCCCCCAGTCCATGGTACTTTGTTATGGCAGCCGGAGGAGAGTGGGGCCGCCTGTTTCCTTGGCTGCAGAAGCCCCACGTGGCTGCACCCTGGCTCATTCTGTTTTCTGTAACAGCAGCAGCAGCGGCAGCAGGGAGCCCAGGATGCAAAGCTTGGTTTCTGAGCCCTGATCAGGAGGCTGTGTTTATATTTATCCTGCTAACTGCAGGGGACTGTTTATTCCCAGAGAAATAACCTCCTGGGCAAGATAGGGGCAGCCAAGGAACCAGCTGCTTCCATCAGGCCTGCTGGGCTCCTCCAGGTTCTCATCATACCACTTCTGTCGAGGCTCTCTCTGATGCAGCTCTCCTCACTCCACACCAGGCTTGGGCCCAGGGGCACAGCCTGGTCTTCCTGAGGATGCTCAGACGCAGAGACTGACTGCTCCTCACAAGCACCCTGGCACGTGCACAGCTCAGGGACTGGAGCCTTTACAAACAAGTCACAGTCCTAGTCTGAGATTCAGTGCAACACTAGGCGCTTAGTAGATGCTCAATAAACAGAACAAGGATTTTTTTTTTTTTTAAGTTTTAAAACACTAGTCTACCCATGCCTTGATAAACTGTAAAATGCCTCTGCCACCCATTCTCCCTTCTTGCTCCCTTTCATGGGAGCTCTGAGGGGAGGGTCTCTGGGGTGGATTCCAGCAACCCTGGGCCTGTTCTGGAGTCCTGCAGCCAGGTTGAGCTTTCAGGAGCCTATATCTCATCTGGGCCCTAGTTACACTACATAGATTTTTGTTTTATCAGAGAAATCACTGCCACACTGTGACCCTTAAGGTCCTCAGCAGGGATGGCGCGAGGTGAGAGTATCAAAGCCAGGTGAGAGCACTCAGATAGCTTCTGCCTTTGAGTGTGTGAGAAGCTCACTCATGCACAGCGACAAGCAAGAAAGACATGGGAAACTGACAGGTTTTCATCACTGGCTAGTGAAAACACATTTTATACTTCTGGGCCAACAAATACCTGGGTCAATTCACACATTGGCATGAGAATGAGTTCTTTTTCTTTTTATTTATTTAGAGATGGGGTCTCACTGTGTTGCCAAGCCTGGAGTGCAGTGGCTACTCACAGGCACAATCGTAACGCACTACAGCCTCAAACCTCTGAGCTCAAGAGATCCTCCCAGCTCAGCCTCCAAGTAGCTGGGACCATAGGTGTGCACTACTGTGCTTGGCCAACGTGTTCTTTTTAAAGGAATTTTTTGAGGTGGGAACTTTAATTTACTTGAGCAGATGTATCAACGTAGCTGTGAATAAGGAGCTACCAGGGCATTAGACTGCAGACTCTGACACAACCACCGTCACCACAATAAATAGCAACAACCACCACCACAACAAGCACAGACACCTACATTTTTTTTTAGCTCTGATTACTACACTGTGTTGCTTTCCTCACTGAGGCTTACGTGGGGTTTTCTGGTTTTAGAAATCATTTTCACACACGGTTTATTTACATTTCTTCACAACCACCTAGTGAGGTAAGCATTATCCTCGGTTTTTAGATGCACAATCTGAGGCTCAGAAAAGTGCAGTGTAAGGTCACTTTGTGAATAAGTGATAGAGGTAATGTCAGAATTTGGGTCAGAGACTCCACAAGGGCTGACCCTCCTTGCAGGTCTCCGAAGACACTGCAGAAACCTGTGGGAAGCTCTGCTGTATTGCTGGGTGCTCCTGTTCTGTGGCAGGACAACCTAGAAGGTGATAGGGGGTCTTCTCCAAGACATGTGCTCTGTTGGCTCTTTGGGAGAAAGGGCAGAGTGGGGATCAGGACGGTCATGCAGGCTGGCACTGCCCAGGGGCTGATCTTCCAGGAGCTGGGCTAGTAAGCTCGGGATGGGGGATGGGTCATTCCCTCCTTCTCCCCACTGTCACTATAATTCTGGAGATCTGTAAAAGGATGTTTAACATGTTTAAAGTCTTTGTTTCCCATCCTTCTGCCAAGGATTGAGGCATCGCCCACCCAGCTTCAATCCTCATAGCTACTTCTGCCACTGACGGGAGGAGGATTGAGGTTCTTTCTACCAAGGAGCCAGGAGGATGGCTGTCACTGCTTCTGGAAGCAGGGACTCCCAGATGTGGGGTAAATACCCAGGGCCTGCCTTCTCTCCACTCTTGGTGGCTTCCAAAGGCCAACATTCTAGAAAGCCCACCACCCATGTCTCCTCTCTTTCTATTGGAGTGACTCTGCTGCTTCAGCAGGGAGTATTAAAAACAAAGACAGCCTTCCACCCTGACGTCAGACACACAGACACATGAGCACTAGCATCTTGTACTACCCTGTGCCCCCACTCCCCATCAGCATACACGTGGTGTTTCGGGGATAAAGCTACACCAAAGGAACCCTCCCATACAGGCTTGGTACAGTCTTAGCCTGTAACGCTTCCCTTTCGAAGAGCTGTCCCTCCAGCAAGGCCTCACAACCCAGGGAACCCCTGGCATCTCTGCCGAGGGCATAAACCATATTAGCTCTGAATTATAAAGAATGTTTACTGAGAACCACACTTGGGAAGACCTTTCTCTTTCAAACCCTTTCTTCCCAGGCCCCAGTGATGGCTTACACCATTGTTCCCAGCATTCCTACTGAAACACATTGGTCATGTGTACTTTCCTGTCTAACTCATAGATTGCAAAAGCTATAATTTCATGGGATTTGTTTTAAGTGCCCTTTTCTGGCAGATGTAGGCTCAGTATGAGCACTCTGTAATTTTCCAGCCTCCTAAATGGCCCCCTGGCAGCTTACATACCGCATGGTGTAACCCACCCTTTTCCTATCCTGCAGACAGCCCAATTACTCACACAGTCTTCACCAGGGCCCTCCTGGGTGGGTCCCCCAGGCTAGGTCCTGTGGGGGATGCAGTCGCGCTTATAACAAACCATGGCACATCCTCTCCGAGGAATACTATGCATCTAACAAGAGGGATGCTTAGAAAGTTGATTTTGACATCACATACCAATACACAAAAACAAAACCCAAAATTCATCCAGAAAATAGACTCAAGGACAAAAAAATCTCTGGAGTACTATTTTAGTGGTGAAGCTAAAGGCTTTTTTTCCCTCTCACTTTTTTTGTGCTTCTCTTTTTCTCGAATGTTCTATAAGAAGTATCTATTATTCGAGTGAATTAAAGACCACTCGTTTTGTCATTATTTTTTAAAGGCAGAGTCTCACCGTCTGGGTGGGGAGGGAAGTCATACACAAGAGAGGAGATGGCAAGGTGCTAGGAGGTCAGATCATCACTGGCAGAAGGCAAACGGAGGAGGAGGCTCCATGAAGCCTGGATGATGAAGGTGGGCTCCGAAGAGGGAGTGGGCCTTAGATACGTGAAGGGTAAAGGACAGGCAGGGATGCTCCAGGCAGGGAGAATGCCATGAATGAAGACTGGAGGGACAGTTCAGGGTCTTGCTGATTAGTTTGGCTGGAGGAAAGGCTGCAGTGAGGGTAGCATTAGCCACACTCAGGCTTGGAAAGGCTGGGGACCACTGAAAAGCAAAGTAGCTTCACCTGAAAGAAACCAGGGAGGCTGCTGCCAGAGAGTGGACCCTTTGAGAAGCCTAGATACAGATGGATGTCTTTTCCCAATTCAGTCATTTATAAGTAGCTCATATGTCTCTCAATTCCTCATCATTTGTGCAGCACCAACTTTGTGGGGAGTAGGGGGACTAGCTGTGGCGTCAGGGACACCTGGGCTAGAATCTCAGCTCTGTCACTTGCTGGCTCTTTGATCTGAGAAAGCCATTTAACCTCTTTTTGCCTCAATTTCCTCATCTGTAAATGAGATGTGAACTGTGCTCACCTCCACAGGATGCTGATGAGGATTAAATGAAATGAAGTGTGTAAAATGCTCAGCATAGTGCTAATAGCATGACCACCTCAAAATGCAAGCCATTTGTGCTAACTGATGGACAGCAAGGAACAGAATTTCTAAAGAGAGTAGATAAGAAAAAAAATGGAGAAGAGGAGGTCGTGGAATATAAAGCCAAGACTGAATTGCACTTAACTTTTTTTTTTTTTTCCTCAAATAATTTGTTCAGGGCTGGGGCAGCCAGTATCATCTACATGCTCTCTCACTCAGGGAGGAACCCATCTAACACTAAACTTCCAGAGAAAGAGGCAACTATGGACAGGGAAAAGCTGTAAATGAAGCAAGTGTCGTAAGTTCTTCAGTAACATGCTCTCTCTTATTCAAAAACTTCCAGGGGCTTCCTAGGGTCTAGAACTGTGAGTCCCAATGATCAGGCTTGGAATCCTTTGGGAACTCTGCAGTTATTGCAAAGGCGTATCAGTCTACTTGGTCACCAATTGTTGTTTGCAACCTTAACTTTCTCCTACATGGTTATGCTATTACTTTCCAAAAATATGTAAATGGTTTTCTGATGAAGATGCACTTAAAAGTGCTACTGAATTAATTCAGAGGACTTCGTGTGTCAATATGCCTTTTCCCTATTAATTAATGGATACTGAAAGTATATGTAACTTCCATCATATGGATGCTGTGAAACTATTCCTCACATTTAAAGCGATCCTCATGTTTAAAAAGTTGGAAGCAGTCTAAGCAAAATGGCAAAACCCTGTCTCTAGGAAAACTACAAAAATTAGACAGGTGTGGTAGTGAGCACCTGTAATCCCAGATACTGGGGAGGCTGAGGTGGGAGGATCTTTTGAGCCAGAGAGGTTGAGGCTGCAGTAAGCTGTGATCATGCCACTGCACTCCAGCCTGGGTGACAGAGGGAGACTCTCAGTGGAAAAAAAAATAATTGGGAGACTTCTGGTTCAAGATGATTATTTAATTACCTCAATTTATCTACTCTCCCTCTCAAGACTCTATTTAAATGATGGTAAAAGGACATAAAGGTGTAAACTAGCAACAACACAGGGAATGGGCAGAGGGTTTACAGTGGAAGGGCCCGAGAAGTTTCAACATGCTTGTGCAAGATGGACAGCTTGAGAGAGCTGTAACTGATGAAGGCAGGTGGAGAAACCCACAGCTCAGAGGGAGTACAGCTGAGAAGGGGAGGGAGGAGAACTGCCCCAAAGAACCCTGGAGAGACTTGGGTATGGGAAAGGCCATATAGATAATGGCTGGCTGCCCACCCTCTGCCCCAAAAAGAAAGCACACAGTCCACAAGCCCCGCCTAGGCACACCGAGCTTCCAGTCCAATTTTCTATTTTTAATTCTTAAACGTGAGTGGACAGCCACAGTTCAGACATTTGAGGAAAGCCTGTAAGCCCTCTCTTGCATCTCCTCCTAGCTTAGCCTCCTTCATCTTCAAGGGCACTTTGGCTCAATCTTCAGATCTCTTCTGTTCTGCCTCCCACGATCATGCCCTGGGACTCTATGGTTCTAACCTTGACAGCAATTGAAATTACTCTCATGAGGAGTTTTACAAAATGCTAATTCATAAGCCCCCACTTCCAGAGAGAATGATACAGTTGGTTAGGGCACAGCCTGGGCATCAAGGCTTAAAAACTCCCAGGTAGCTTTAATATGCAGCCAGGGTTGAGAACCACTCTCCTAGGTGATCTTTTCTTTTTCTTTTTGCATCTGGGTCTGGTTCTGTTTCCCAGGCTGGAGTGCAATGGCACGATCATAGCTCACTGCAACCTTGAATTCCTGGCCTCAAGTGATCCTCCTACCTCATCTTCCAGAGCCCCCTAGCTGATATTGGCAGGGCTTTATTTATTTATTTTTGAGATGGAGTCTCATTCTGTCACCCAGGCTGGAGTGCAGTAGCATGATCTTGACTCACAGCAACCTCTGCCTCCCTGTTTCAAGCGAGTCTCCTGCCTCAGCCTCCCAAATAGCTGGGATTACAGGCATCTGCCACCATACTTGGTGAATTTTTATATTTTTAGTAGAGATGGGGTTTCACCGTGTTGGCCAGGCTGGTCTCGAACTCCTAACACGTATGAGTGGTTCTCACTCCTGGCTACATATTAGAGTTGATATGGCTATCATATTAGAGTTGATATCTACATATTAGATATCATATAGAGTTGGCATCTACATATTAGAGTTGATATGGTTTGGATTTGTGTCCCTGCCCAAATCCCATGTTGAATTATAATCCCCCATGTTGGAGGAGGGGCCTGGTGGGAAGTGATTGGAACATGGGGGTGGATTTCCCCCTTGCTGTTCTCATGATGTGTCTGGAATTGGTGGGTTCTTGGTCTCACTGACTTCAAGAATGAAGCCGTGGACCCTCGCGGTGAGTGTTACAGCTCTTAAGGTGGCGCGTCTGGAGTTGTTCGTTCCTTCTGACGTTCTGATGTGTTCGGAGTTTCTTCCTTCTGGTGGGTTTGTGGTCTCGCTGGCTCAGGAGTGAAGCTGCAGACCTTTGCGGTGAGTGTGTCAGCTCTTAAGGCAGCGCATCTGGAGTTGTTTGTTCCTCCCGGTGGGTTCATGGTCTTGCTGGCTTCAGGAGTGAAGCTGCAGACCTTCACGGTGAGTGTTACAGCACATAAAAGCAGTGTGGACCCAAAGAGTGAGCAGTAGCAAGTTTTATTGCAAAGAGCGAAAGAACAAAGCTTCCACGGTGTGGAAGGGGACCCGGGTGGGTTGCCACTGCTGGCTCGAGCAGCCTGCTTTTATTCTCTTATCTGGCCCCACCCATGTCCTGCTGATTGGTAGAGCTGAGTGGTCTGTTTTGACAGGGCGCTGATTGGTGCGTTTACAATCCCTGAGCTAGACATAAAAGTTCTCCATGTCCCCATCAGATCAGTTAGACAGAGAGTATTGACACAAAGGTTCTCCAAGGCCCCACCAGAGTAGCTAGATACAGAGTGTCGTTTGGTGCACTCACAAACCCTGAGCTAGACACAGGGTGCTGATTGGTGTGTTTACAAACCTTGAGCTAGATATGGAGTGCCGACTGGTGTATTTACAATCCCTGAGCTAGACATAAAGGTTCTCCAAGGCCCCACCAGAGCAGCTAGATACAGAGTGCCAACTGGTGTATTTACAATCCCTGAGCTAGACATAAAGGTTCTCCGAGGCCCCACCAGAGCAGCTAGATACAGAGTGTCAACTGGTGCACTCACAAACCTTGAGCTAGATGCAGGGTGCTGATTGGTGTGTTTACAAACCTTGAGCTAGATACAGAGTGCCAATTGGTGTATTTACAATCCCTGAGCTAGACATAAAGGTTCTCCACGTCCCCACCAGACTCAGGAGCCCAGCTGGCTTCACCCAGTGGATCCCACACCAGGGCTGCAGGTGGAGCTGCCTGCCAGTCCCGCGCCATGCACTCACACTCCTCAGCCCTTGGGTGATCGATGGGACTGGGCGCTGTGGAGCAGGGGGCGATGCTCGTCGGGGAGGCTCGGGCTGCACAGGAGCCCACGGAGGTGGGGGAAGGCTCAGGCATGGCGGGCTGCAGTCCCGAGGCCTGCCCCGCGGGAAGGCAGCTAAGGCCCGGCGAGAAATCGAGCGCAGTGTTGGTGGGCTGGCACTGCTGGGGGGGTACCCAGTACACCCTCCACAGCCGCTGGCCCGGGTGCTAAGTCCCTCATTGCCCGGGGCCGGCAGGGCCGGCTGGCTGCTCCGAGTGTGGGGCCTGCCAAGCCCACGCCCACCCAGAACTCCAGCTGGCCCGCAAGTGCCGCGCACAGCCCCAGTTCCCGCTCGTGCCTCTCTCTCCACACCTCCCTGCAAGCTGAGGGAGCCGGCTCTGGCCTTGGCCAGCCCAGAAAGGGGCTCCCACAGTGCAGCAGTGGGCTGAAGGGCTCCTCAAGTGCTGCTAAAGTGGGAGCCCAGGCAGAGGAGGCGCCAAGAGCGAGCGAGGGCTGTGAGGACTGCCAGCACGCTGTCACCTCTCAAGCGAGCGAGGGCTGTGAGGACTGCCAGCACGCTGTCACCTCTCAATGATAGTAGGTTCTCATGAGATCTGGTTGTTTAAAAGTGTGTAGCACCTTCCCCGTTGCTCTCTTCCTCCTGCTCCAGCCATGAAGGACGTGTCTGCTTCCTCTTTGCCTTCTGACATGATTGTAAGTTCCCTGAGGCCTCTCCTGCCAAGCTTCCTGTAGCTTGCAGAACCGTGAGCCAATTAATCTTCTTTTCTTTATAAATTACCCACTCTCAGGTATCTTCTTCACTGATGATAACACTGCTTTAGCCAGGGTTAAGAACCAGTGGTCTATAGGCTGGCAAAATCTCAAACCCAACCTGTCCCTTGAGTTCTAGACTTGCCTATCCACTGTCTAACTGGCATCCGGCTTGGAAGTGGAAAAGTCATTTCAAAATTAACATTTCCAAAACCAAGCTCTTGATTCTCCCTCCCAACCAGCCCCTCCTTGATTCTACTTCAGCCTTCCCTATCTCAGTAAATGGCAAATCCATCCTTGCAGTTGCTAAGGGCAAAAGTCTTAGAGTCCTTTTTTATTCTTTTTCTTTCTCTCACACCCTACATCTGATCCAGGAACAAATCATGCCACCCTACTGTCAACACTTATCCAGATTCTACCCACTGACTTTTGCTTCAGGCCACGAGGGCGTAGCTGAATCCAGACTTCCCTCCCACCATAATCAACCAGGAAACAGGAAAAAGTCTATGAAATAATTATTTTCAGACATTGGAAAACAGGTAGTTCAGGATTATGGTCCCTGAGAGAAGGGAAACAAACAAGGTGAGCCCTTCAAAAGCCCTAGTTTTTGCCTGGTGGCAGTTTTCAGACAGCCATGGGAGTGGAGAGATCCAGACAGAGCCCAGAATTCTTGCTGAATTGAGGGGAGAAATTCAAGTTCAGGGAGGATAAAGCAGCTGTCACTGCTTAACTGCTATAACTACTGTGGAGCACTGGAGAGGAAGGAACTATCAAGAAAAAGGACTCCAGAAATCTACTAGGGGTCCCTCTTTGTTATTCACCAAGGTCTGAATAACAATCTGTGCAGGTATAGGGTAAAACCTAGAAAAAAATAAGACCAAGAAAAACAACTTCCAGGAAATAACAATTTCCAGAGCCCTCACAAAGCCAGGAATCACCTGAGTTCCTATCAAAGGTGGAAAGGTTTCACTGAATCCACAAGGCATTCAGTAGAGACCCCAAAAAGGTTATTCTTTAATACTGTGGCTCATCTAGTCCCAGAGAAAAGACTCCTTTAGACCTGCCTTTAAAAAGCTTAAAAACAAGTCTGGAAAATATCAACTGATCTATAAGGAACTGTCTGGCAGAACAAAGTCCAACCCTGCTTGAAAGAGTACAAAACAATCAAGCATCAACAATGTAAAATTCATAATGTTCTGATCTCTAATAAAAAATCAGGTATGCAAAGAAGCAGGAAGATGTGACCCACAAATAAGAGAAAAATAGTCAATAGAATCAGACCCAGAAATGCCAGAGATTATGGAATTAGCAAAGGTATTTAAATACCTGTTAAAATATGTAAAATATGCTCAAGATTTAAAGGAGAAACATAATGATGAGAAAAATGGGAAAAAATTTTTTAAAACCAAGTAGAATTTCTAGAGATGAAAAATATAGGGGGCTGGGCGTGGTGGCTCACGCCTGTAATCCCAGCACTTTGGGAGGCCAAGATGGGCAGATCACGAGGTCAGGAGTTCGAGACCAGCCTGGTCAACATGGTGAAACCCTGTCTCTACTAAAAATACAAAAATTAGCCAGGCGCAGTGGCAGGAGCCTGTAATCCTAGCTACTCAGGAGGCTGAGGCAGGAGAATTGCTTGAACCCGGGAGGCAGAGGTTGCAGTGAGCCGAGATCACATCACTGCACTCCAGCCTAGGTGACTGAGCAAGACTCCACTTCGAAAAAGAAAAAAAAAGAAAAATATAATGTCTGAAATGAAAAATTCACAGAATAGAGTTAACAACATACTAAAGACTGCTGAAAAAGGTTGAACTTGAAGACATAGCAATAGAACTATTCAAAATAAAGCACTGTAACCAAAAAAAGACTGAAAAGAGCCTCAGCTACCTGCAGAACAATGTAAATTAAGACTAACATATGTGCAGTTGGAGTTCAAAAAGAGAGGATAGGGTAGCAAAAATAATATTTGAAGCAATAATGTCAATCTTTCCAAATCTGAGAAAATTTATAAACACACAGATCCAAGGAGCTCTATAAACACAAAGGAAACTACACAAAGGCACATGAAAATCAACTTGTTGAAAGTCAAGAATGAAGAGAAATCTTAACAGCAGCCAAAGAAAGGAGGCACAATTACTTATAGATAGAGAAAAATATTCACAGACTTCTGGTTTTTTTTTTTTTTTTTTTGAGATGGAGTCTTGCTCTGTCACCCAGGCTGGAGTGTGGTGGCACGATCTTGGCTCTCTGCAACCTCTGCCTCCTGGGTTCAAGTGATTCTCCTGCCTCAGCCTCCCGAGTAGCTGGGATTACAAGCGTGTACCACCATGCCCGGCTAATTTTTGTACTTTTAGTAGAGACAGGGTTTCACCATGCTGGCCAGGCTGGTCTCAAATTCCTGACCTCAAGTGACCCACCCGCGTCGACCTCCCAAAGTGTTGGGATTACACGTGTGAGCCACCACACCTGGCCACAGACTTCTTATCAGAAACTATGCAAGCCAGAAAACAATCTTTAAGGTGCTAAAAGAAACAGGAAAACAAAACAATGAAAAAAACCCTACACTTCAGTAAATATGCATTTCTTTTCTGAAAGATATAATCACTTCTCCCTGGCTCCACCAAACATGCCCTGGTCCAAATCATCATTATCTCTCACCTGGAATATTTCAAAAGCCTGCTAACGAGTCCCCACACTTCTATATTTCCCCCGTACAGTTGTTTTTGAACAGCAATGAGTGATCTTATAAATCAGATCATGTCAGGCCTCTTTTGTCTCCCCACTTTTTTTAACCTAAGTTTTGCCTCAGGATGTAATCATGCTTATTCTCAAAACCCTCTCGTGGCTCCCCATTTCACTCAGAGTAAAATCCAAAGGTCTTGCCATGGCCTGGAGACCCTGCATGACCTAGTCTGTGGCTACTGCTCTGACCTCACATTCTAACTCCCACTTGCCCCTCCTCCAAACACTATTCCAGACACACTGGCTTCCTTGCGTCTCCTCCAGCAAATCCTGCAAGCTCCTCCAAGGGACCTTGGCACTGGCTGGAGCCCTCTTCCTCCAGGCGGACACGTGGCTCACTCCCTTACTTCATTCCAAGCCTCCACTCGGGTCACATCATCCAGGAGACGCTTTCAGACCACCCTACTTCCATCACTTTATGCTTACCCTGGTTTTGTTCTTTTTGCAGCATTTACCACCACCTGACATTTATTTGTATATTTATTGTCTATCTCCCCCAACTAGAATGTTAGCTCCATAAAGTAGGGACTTTGTCTACTTGTTCACTGCTGTATCCCTGGGGATTTTAAGTTGCTGGCACATAGTGGGGCAGTCAAGAAGTATTTTTGAATAAATGGATCAATGGGGATCATGTTTTCTGGATGCCAAATTAGAATACAGGGCCTGCTAACTGTTCTGGAAAATATGACGTGTGAAATCAGTATTACCCCCTACCCCACACGGCACCATATTTTTCTGGAGCTCTCCAGTTCTAGACTCGTTGACACCTAAAAATATTTTGGTGCTAGTCCTGGGGAAGGCAGATTATTGGTTTAAGATTCAGTTCTAGCCACAGGCTGCACTGTGCATAAATCTAGGGGGCTACATGGAGTTCTGAATGACATGTGTCTCACTACAGCGGCATTACAGAGAAAGCCTGGAAACATTACAAGGGAGTAGAGCCAGGGCCTTGTAGATACTGGCTCATTCAATCCTGCAACCCAGAGGAGCTGGGCCTCCTCCTGAAGGGCCTGCATCACCTCCTTCCTTCTTGTTCGGCCCTGGGGACTGGGGACGACGGGTGGCGGGGAGGCAGGGGAAGATCAGGAACTGAGAGAGAATTTATCAGCGTACTGGCTCCGAGTCTGCAGCTAGGATGCCCTTTAGCCATAAACAGCTATAAAAGAATAAGTTTTATGGAAAAACATTAAAAAAGAAATAAAGCAAGAACATAGATGGAAGTGAAGGGGACTCTAGGGACAAAAATGCTATGAATTAAGGTCATTGCTACACACCAACCTCTGCTGCACCCCCGCCCCCAGGTAGTGCCTTTCCCACCTGCAGGGCACAGGGGGCTGCCCTCAGCAATCTCTGAGCAGTGAGGGGAGGGCTGCCCTGCTGAGCCCAGCTTTGGAGGAGGGGTATCCTCCTCCAGCCTCAGCCTGCTTCATTCCCCACTTCCTGTGTGGCTGCAGCATCTTCAACTGCCTTCCCCCCATTATGAGACATGCCTACAAATCTCCAGATGCATTGTTAGAAACCCTGGGGCCCTGTAGAGCATGGCGGCTCACGCCTGTAATCCCAACACTTTGGGAGGCTGAGGTGGGCAGATTACTTGAGGCCAGGAGTTCGAGACCAGCCTGGCCAACATGGTGAAACCCCATCTCTACTAAAAATACAAAAATTAGCTGGGCATAGTGGTGCATGTCTGTAATCCCAGCTACTCGGCAGGCTGAGGCACAAGAACCACTTGAACCCAGAAGGCAGAGGTTGCAGTGAGTGGGGATTGCACCACTGCACTCTAGCCTGGATGACACAGTGAGACTCTGGCTCCAAAAAAAAGGAAAGAAATCCCCAGGCCCATGGTCAGCCCCTTTGCCTAGATCTTCCTGTGTGGGCATGATGTCAAGAAATAAGGGGGGAATGGAGAGCAAGAAGACCCAAGATCAGCAGGGGTCATGTTGAGTCTTGTTGAGTGCTGATAACCAAATTCTGTCTTTGGCTCCTGAAAATATCTCTTACCCTTTTTCTTTTGCTCCTTTCCAAAGGCCACATGATCCCCCAGTTCCTATCCCTAGTCCCCTCTACCCAATTCATCCTGCCACAAATATTCAGCATCCTGGGCTGCCATATAAACAAATGAACAAACATTTACTGGTTCTCAGGCTATGCAAGGGTCCTCCCCACGACCCTGTGAGGTAGGCCTCATTGTGATAGTATATAGCTCTTCAGTCTAATGTGACAAATTCTGCTCTTTGTTTAAAGTGTGAACACCAGTAGCTATAAAATAAAATTATAACTCATAGATTATGAACCACTTAGAGCGCATAAAGAAACAATTCATGTTGGCAGTCCTCTTGAATAAGTTTGGAATCATATAGCAGTTCAGAGCTGAATATACAAACTAAGCACATATTCCTCAGTGATTTATCACTGATAGAGATATAGATAAGCTGTTTTTTTGGTGGGGGGGGACCCAGGATCTCGCTCTGTCACCCAGGCAGAAGTACAGTGGTAAGCTCTTGATAAAGTGAGAGGACAGTTGATGATGGGCTGATTTAATGTTTGAGGTGAACAGCCAAAACAAGGGACTTCACAATTATCTGGTTGTTTGAAGGCAGTTCTAGAGACTAACAATTTAGACTAACGAGGTTGCTTGACTTAACAGCCTAACTACATAGTGACTAAAATGCCAGAATCTTCTTCTAAAACAGTCAGGATCACATTACACCCCGTTCAAGAACTCCAGTGGTTTCCTGTTGCCCCCATACCAAGTCTAAATGTTTCCACCTGGCTTTCAAAGCCCTCCAATATGACCTTAACCTATTGAAGCAGTTTCACCTGTTATTGTTCCTTAACTTGCTTAAGGCAGGCTGGTGCTGACCTCACTCACACTGTTCTTTCAAACCTGCCTACCCTGCAACCTGAGAGGTGGCATCAGACATACTGGAAAGAACAAAAGATCTGGGGTCAGAGAACTCAGCTCAGGGTTTAGCTTTGCCACTTACATGTGAACTCAGCCAGATTATCTATTAATAAAAATATAAGCCTACATTACAGTGCTTATGAAATACCAGGGCCAGACCAAGTACCTGCATTCATTGTCTCATATAATTCTCCCAACCACCACATGATACAGGTGTTATTATGATTCCCATTTTATAAATGTTAAAATGGAAGCTTTGGAAGTTCATCTATTCAACAAACACAAGGTACTGTGCTAGGCAATGGGAATATAATAGTGGACAAGAGAGGCAAGAACCCTGTTCTCACGGAGCAGGGAGTGAGCAGAGGTCAGGTAACAAACAAACACATAAACACGTTATTTGTTCATGAACAGGACGATTTCCAAAAACGGTACATGTTCTAAGAAGAATAAGGCAGAATAGTGTGAGGGACAGTGACTAGGGGTTAGTGGGGGGCACTACGTAATCAGGGGGACCAGGGAAGACTCCTCAAGGTGACATTTTAGCTTTAGATATGAGGCTTGAATGTGGTTAAGAGAAGTCAGCCATGCTGTGACTCACAGAGCAGTGCGCCAGGCAGCAGGAACAGCAAGTGTAAATGCCCAGAGGTCTGATCTGGATAAGTCCAGTGTGGCTGTAGTGCATTGAGTGAAGGGGAAAGCAGTGCCAGTGAGGCTAAGAGGGGGCAGGGCCAGATTATGCAGGGCCTTGAATGTCATGGTGAAGAGTCAGATTTTGTGCAACAGGAAGTCATTGAAGGATTTCAAACAAGCAAAGGACTTGGCCTGACTTCCACTTTTAAAGATCTCTTTGGCTGTGTGTGAACAGGCTGTCAAGGAACATAGAGAAAGTTGAGGGATTGGTTAGAACACTAACTTAGTTGCCCCAGCAAGAAACGATGGTGACTGGTCGTGATGGGCAAGGAGACAAGTGGATGGAATCAGAATGTATTATGCGGATTGAGCTGACAAGAGTTGATGAATTGGATATGAAAGTTTAGGAAAAAAAGAGGAATCAGGACTACTCTTTATATGGATGACATTTATTGATATGAAGACTCATGGAGCAGCGTACCAAGGAGCAGGAACAGCTTGTGAGGGGAACAGTCAAGAGTGGGATACGGCAGGAATCAGGAGTTCTATTTTGGGCTTTTAAAAGTTGTGATACATATTGAACATCCATGTGGAGATGTCAAGTGGGCAGTTGGACCCATGGCTCTGAAGCTTAGTGTAAAAGATGGGTTATTCATCAATAGATAAATGGGTTTAAAGCCAAAGGGTGTGAAGGGGATCAGAGTATGCCATCCCCAAATATGTCACTTTGGCACAAGGATTGTTTTGAGCTGCAGGCAATTTGGAAGCAGCAGATGCAAAGAAAGCTCCTTATCCTCCCCTATCTGCCTAAAGGCAGGACATAAATTTCCCTTTGCCAAGGTGTCCTCCTTCCCCTCTCTGTACTCTTAATCACTGGGGACCCCATTATCACTCCAGATATTGTACCAGATTGAGTCTGCATAACAAACCTTACTAAAACCAAAGCTTATTCTCCATTAGTTTCCCCCCATATTTATCTTCCCATAATTTACCACTTCTAGAAGTCCAAACTCCTTTTGTCTCATCATTACTTCACAATTTATCACTCTTTGTTAAAATGGTATACAACTTTTTAGGTAATTACTTTTCTATGAAGGCCTCCATATGTATATGCAATACATCTTTTCTCCTATTAATCTGTCTTTTAATTCAGGGCCCTAGCTGCTGAAAATAAGAAAATGTAGGAGAAAAGCTTTTCCTCTACAGATGAGAGATTGTTTGGAGACAGTCCACAGTGAGGACTGAGCATGGGGCCCTCTCATATTGAAAGGTCACATAGAGATCCAGCAAAAAGGACCAAGGAAAGCAGCCAGTGAGGATCAAGGACAGCATGATGTTCTGGAAGCCAAGAGAAAAGAGGAGTTTGAGGATAAATGGTCAGCCATGTCAAATGTTGCCGAGATGCTGAGGACAGGGAAGTCATCACTGGATTTTTTAGGAAGGGGGTCACTAGAGACCTTACAATAACGTAGTCACTGGAAAGGTTGGGCTGGACTCCTGACTGATGTGCATCCAGGGGAGAAGGGCAGGTGAGGGAGATGTTGAGAAACTTTCCTGTAAAGGAGGGCAGAGAAATGGGAAAGTAGCAGGAGGGTGATGCAGGGTCTATTAAGAAGGAAGAATACACATGTTTGCATACCGATGGAGTATAAATTAACAATGCATGGGGAGTGGGTAATGACAGGAACTAAGTCCTGGAGGAAGTTAGAGGAAGTGAGACTCAGTGAAGCTGGCATTTGTAAGTGGGCACTTCATCCACTGTCACAGGAGAGAAAGCAGCTCCACATGGTGGGTGGATTTAGGGGTGTGAAGATAAGGAAGTCCCCTTCTGATTACTTTTATTTCCTCAGTGGAGTGTGAAAAAAAGGTAATTAGCAGAGAGTGAGGGGAATGGGAGGCTAAAGGTGGAAGAGGGAGGATAAGTGGTGGACACAGTAGGAAGTACAGTGGGATGGGGGGGTGCTGCCAGTGTGGAGTGTTCAGCTGGTACTCAGGGTCACCAATTTAAAGTTGGACCAGTCAGCATCTCTGCATAGTTTGTTAGCCATATTCAGCTGCTTGAGGGCAGATGAAGAATAAGTGGGAAGTTGGTATTTTGATAGGGGTACAACATAGGGAGAGAGGGGCAAGGAAGTTAAGGGTCTCTGAAAAGGGAATGAATCCAAGCTGAGTTAAAAAAGAAATGCAGGCTCAAAGAAGATGGTGGAAAAATAAGAGTGGGAGTGTAAAGGACCTGTAGGGCTTACAGCCAAAGGATTATGATCTCACCCAAACAGGGTGAGATCAAAGGATGGGAGCTGGAAGCATGGGAGGTGGTGGGCAGAGGTGAGATGTTTGGAGTCAAAAACTTTGAAGGTAATGCAGTTACTAGTAATAGCAAGGACATACATAGATAGAACCAAATGACCTGCTGGGGTGGGATGGAAAGAAATATGGTTATAGATGAGATGGTTAAGGAGCCCGGTTCTTGGATGCATCATCTGTAGGAGGCTGGAGAAGGTTGGAGAGGAACTCAGTGAGGCAGACTTCAGTGAATGGGCAGGAGATGCATGCTGGCAACCCTAATGACACAGCTTGCTATGGTTTGAATGTCTCCTCCAAAACTTATGTTGAAATCCAATGGCTATTGTAAGACTTTTAAGAGGTGAGAACTTTTTTTTTTTTTTTGAGACAAGTCTCGCTCTGTCGCCCAGGCTGGAGTGCAGTGGCGCGATCTCGGCTCACTACAACCTCCGCCTCCCGGGTTCAAGCAATTCTCTGCCTCAGCCTCCTGAGTGGCTGGGATTACAGGTGCCCACCACCAAGCCCAGCTTATTTTTTTGTATTTTTAGTAGAGATGAGGTTTCACCATCTTGGCCAGGCTGGTCTTGAACTCCTGACCTTGTGATCCACCCACCTCAGCCTCCCAAAGTGCTGGGATTACAGGCGTGAGCCACCATGCCCAGCAAGAGGTGAGAACTTTTAAGAGGTGATTGGGTCGCGTGGGTTCTGTTCTCATGAATGGATTAATGTCATCATCACTGGAGTGGGTTGCTTATTGCGGGAGTGGGCTCCTGATAAAAGGATGAGTTTGGGCTGATTCTGTCCCACACTTGCTCACCATGTGATGCCTTCCACATGGATGACTCTTGCCAGATGCCGGAGCCCTCTATCATAAACTTCCCAGCCTCCAGAATGGTGAGTTAAATAAACTTGTTTTTTTTGTTTGTTTGTTTTTAATAAATTACCCAGTCTGTGATATTCTGTTATGGAAGCAGAAAACAGACCAAGACAAGCTAAAATTCATACCCAAGACCAGGGCCCCCAGCATTCTCTCCCTAACCACTACATTGTACCGCAAATTGTCACTTGGCAATGCAGATTTCTTCATTCTTAAAATGGATACATGAATAATGCATACCTGCCCGGCTGAACAATGCACATCAAGGAGCTTTGTAAGGCAATTTCCGTATGTTAGGCATACAATCCAATCTCTGCTTGACTGCGCCAAGAGGCCTGAACAACTCCAATCAGTACAGGTGTATGACCCACTTCAGCTCTTGTTATACATTCTTCTGAACTGCCTTCTGGGTCATGTATATTGCTCACTAATTTGACGTTAGGGACTGAGATGCCTTAGGGATTTGGGGACTATGTGAAGGTAGAAATGGCAGTAAGGTGGACTTCATGCAGCTGCTGGGTTCCTGACATTGGTTACAAGTTACATCTCTCTTTAAATATAATGGGGTATGTTGCTGCTTACAGAAGCTTTGGAATGAATCCCTTTGAGAAGCAAAGCCTTCTTTTACAAAGCAGGTCATCATCTGATCATCATATTTTACTTTTTATAAAACAGGTGCCTAGGTAGAGTTGGGAATCTTGGAAACAGCCATTCATTCAAATTTACATTGATTCCGAAAATATTTCTGTAGCCCCTCCCATGTACCATGCCCTGTGCCAGGCATTGGAGACATGGAGGGGAATGGAGGAGATAGAGTTCTCATCTTCCAGGAACCCGGAATCTGGCAAGAGAAGCAGATGCTAAGCACACAGTCACACAAGTGATTCCATGCCAAACCAGCAGGAAGTGTGGGGAGTGACAAAGAGGGTGCTGGCAGGGGCAGGCCCTGCAGTCCCACTTCTGCACTGACACAGGCAAGGACCTCTTCCCTGCCTGCCACTGAGGCTGCCAGACCTTCAGAATTAGCTCCCATGCGATCTCAGCTTTCTTTCCCAACCTTCCATTTTAGAAGAGAACCCAACAATCCAAACCTGCATGGCCTCCAAAATGCACCCCGCCCCTAGGAAATGCCAACACACTCAGCACAGGCAGAGGCCCATGCCTACCTTTCCCTCTCGCACCTGGGCTGTCCCTGCAGAATTCCTGGCAGGTCCTGGTGTTAGCAGCTAAACAGGCTCACACGAGGCGCTCAGAATTCAGAACACTTGGCAGCAGGGAAGAGGATCATGGCCATTTGGAAAGGATTAGAGAGGAGTCACGCGGAGTGCGATTTGGGGTTTGCGTTTATCTCAACTGAAACTTTCCAGAAAGCTGGGACAACTGATTCCAATAAAAGCTTCCCCAAGTATTTTTGGAGGCATTGTGATGGTGCTGGGCCGTGTGGGTGGGGGTGGCTTTTCCTGGTTTGTGGAATTGCATTTCATTACTGATTAAACTTCCGTCAAATTTGTGAAGCAACATCCAGTTTCTAAGGAATGTGTCCCGGGCAGGTGAAGAGAAAAGGTAGAACCACTGGACTGAGAGGTGGAATTGAGCAGGGCCTCCTTATGGCTCAGAGATGTGGCCAAGGCCAGGGCCAGATAGGAAATCTGATTCAGTGGGAAAACTAGGACCAGAAGCCCTCCTAGTTAAGAACTGAACTTTTCCTACTGCTTTCTGCGGGTAACAAGGGCTGAGGCTTAGAATTGTCTAGTTTGGTTTCAGTCCAGGGCAGGGTCAGGATAAGGGCCCAGCTGACTCAGAGAGCCATGGAAACAGCACTGCCAGGGAGGGGAGCTCCAGAATGAGCTGGCTGCCCTGCTGCACACCTGCCAGCCACTAAGAGAGCATTAAAGCAACGGCCCAGCAGAGGGGCTCATGCACAGCCAGCCCCTCCAGCTGTAGGGGTGGGGAGCCCAGCAGGGAGGCCCTGGGAGGTTCTGGAAACCTGGCCTGGGCCCAGCTTGCTCAGTTTTTATTTTTTGTTGTTAATTTCCAGCAGTCCAGGGTTTTCAGTTACTCATTCATTCCATCCACTCAACATATGTTGATTAATCATCTACTTTGTGCCAAGTATTATGCTCCATGATTGACAGAAATTACCTCTTTGCTGCACTTCAAAGTAGTCATTCAATGCATATCTGCTGCCATCATGGTTATTATCATGTTATTAATTGTAACAGTGACAAGCACTACTAAGATGTAGCTTCCGAGGTGGAGAAAGAAGAAACTAAGTTTTCTGTATACCTACTATGTGCTGCGTCCTGGGCCAGCTTTAGACACATCTTAACCCACTGAACAGTGGCTTACTTCGCAGATGGGGAAGCTGGCGTAGAAACAAATAATTGTCACAGGTCTGAGGGCAGTAAGAGGGACTTCACAGTGGGTCCCTCTCTAGTGGCACCATTTGAGCTGGATCTTGAAGACTGATTTCACCTGGTAGAAAATAGGGAGGAAGGAAAGGGCATTCCAGGTGGAGAGAACAGCACATGCAACAGCCTAGAGGCTTAAAGTGCGAGGTAAGGGGGACAGAAGTTAAGGATGGCTAGAGAAGAGAGTAGCACTGGCAGGTGCTTGGTGCAAGGTCTGGGCAGGGTCTGTCCCAGGACACGACCTTAGGCAGAGTCTCCCTCAAGCCAACCAGCCTTCAGGAGGCGAGTTCTGAGCTGGCCATGTCCCCAGGCTTTCCTTGCTGGTGTGCTTAAGGGAGGCCCTCCTGGTTTTTTGGTTTTCTGTCCCGCCTGTCCATGCCTACTGCAGCTGTTTCCAGTGCAAGGCTGAGGGTTCTCAGGTCTGGGCGGGAGCTCGGTCCTCTTCAACAAGTTCCCAGAGTTCTGGTAAGCTCTGTGGGAAGCACGTGCTCTACCCTCTCCAATCTGGTTGGCAGCCTCCTTCACAGAGAGGTACTAGGTGGCGAAGGATGGGAAGCAGGCAGCCCTTGCTTTAGTGTAGTCACTGACACTGCCAGAAGCATAGCACAGCCAAATCCCAGAGTCCCCAAACTGTGCTTCAGCTCTCGCTGATGCCTCCTCATCCTCCTCCTCCACCCACACAACCCTGCAGACCCCAGACTGGGCTGTGGTTCTTCCCCCTCTGTGGAACTGCACAATTCAGAACAGCAGAGATCTTGAGCAGTCAGGAGCCCTGGATCTTCTATTCTGCCATTGATTGACTTGCTGTGTGATGCCAAGAAAGTTGCTTAACCTTTCTGAGCCTGTCATCTGTGAAATGGGATATAATTTTCTTTGCTGTCCTAGGATTTTTGAGACCTTACTGAGTAAACGCAGATAAAAACACAGTGAACTGGCAAACATGACGTGGCAGGGAGGGGAGTCAATCAGGGAGACCAACAATGCCTCAGTTATCCCCCTCACTCCCCAGAACAAAGGCATTGGCTGCTGGCATGATGGAGAGTTTGGAAAGGGGAGATGCTGGTGGGCTCTGCAGCCTCCCCTGGCCCCAGATCCTGTCCTGCCCTGGGAGGCTTCTGCTTGGGAAGGGGGTCCCGGTGCTTCCTCCACCCACCAGGGAGCCATGGTAGCCCCAGGGTGCAGGGAGCAGCAGCCTGGCGCCCACACATGGGGCTATTAGCTGCAGTGCCTTCCTTCAGCGACCTTCACCCAGCAGCCATGACACTGGACCCACCTCAGAGAAGTGTGGCGGGACCTGGCCTCAGCCAGCATCTGGCTTCCTTGCTACTCTTCAGCTCCATGACCTCCTCCTCAGCCTAAGCACTGCCAAGAGGCCTCAGCACACCTGGAAAACAAGGAGGGTGGGCAGGGGTGTGGCTGCCCAGGGCTCTGCTCTGGGTGTGAGGGGCAGAGAAGCACTGGATGTCACTGGTCTAACTCACCACTCAATCATTCATTCAGTTATCCACCAATTACATCCTTGACAATGATTAAAGAGCACTGTGTTTATGAGGGATGATTAAGATACTCTAGTTGAGGACCCAAAGAAAATGCATTTTCAAAAGTACCCTTCCAGGCCGGTTATGTAACAGCATAGCACACAACACACCCGAGAGGCAGTGACCAACCAGAGTGCAGCAGGTGCCACACAGCAGGGGGGCTGAGGCCCAGAGGACTGGACCATGCACAGGGTGGTGTGGCCTGAGCTACAGGGAAGGAAATGTGCCTTGGCCTCCCCTCCTTCACAGAGAGCCAGGGCAGGGCTCACCAACAGGGTTGCCGAGATCTGGGGAGCAGATGCTACTCAGGGTTACCAGGCACTGCACCCATGGGTTACAGCCTTCAGTCTTTAACCCCATGGGGTAAGAACCATCATGGTCTTCACTTCAGAGAGGAGGCACTTGAGGCAAGGAGAAGTATATCCACTCACCGAAACCACACAGTTTGAATACATAAGAATTGGGACGTGAATCCAGGCAAGCAGGCTGGCTGCAGTGCTGGTGTGTTTAGAGTCTACACTAAACTATACTGGAAGGATATGAGCCAATAGTCTTCCCAGATATAAGAACATCTGAGCTAAGAAGGGGCTCAAAGGACCTTGGGCATTCCCTTCTTTTAGTAAGGGACAAACTGAGGCACTGAATGGTGATATGTCCTGCCTAAAGCCACGCAGCCAGTTAGTGGCAGAGCCAGGTCTAGACTCCTAGTGCCTGACTCACTGCTGTTCTCTCTACCCTAACGACTCCAAGTGCATCAGCATAGGCATTGCCAGGAGCTCATGAGGAATGCAGACTGTCAGGTCCCACCCCAGACCTACTCAACAGAAACCACACGGTAAGCAGATTCCCAGGTGATTCCAGGCGCCTTACAGTTTGAGAAGCACTGCTGCATGCTATCCTACCTTCCTGGTCTGTAACATCTGTTGCTGTGAGTATAAAGACACTGTGTTTGAACATTGTAAAATCTGCAATTACAAGATTCTGGATACTTCATCCTGAGGTCACCTTGGAATGAGATCCTCTGGGATCTGGAGGAAGCAGATGGAGGAGAAACACCAGAGCTCAATTTTTCTAAGGGCCCAGGCACACCAGTTACCACTGACCTGCTAGTAAGCCAGGAACTTAGCCCCAAGTTGGGGGTTGGCCAAGCGCAGGAAGGAGGCAGCACTCAGAGTCCAGAGCATTCTCCACCATAGCCAGTGGCCACTTGGAGAGGGGACCTAGAGTCCCCTGGTAGGTGGCTAGGGAATGGCAGGGTTTGGGGTAGAACTTCCTGGGGCCAGAGTCTCAGCAGTGATGGCAGCCAAGAGTTGGCTTAGGGTGAGAGCCAAGGGGCTTCAGTACCCTTCTTCATTCTCTACCAGCACCTCCCCAACCTCCTGGAAAGTGCTGTGTTTCCTGCAGTTTCAAGCCTCTCCAGCCCCTGTTCCTCACCAACTCTCCCTGTGTAGAAACTCTGCAGAGAGTATGACTGTGTCTCTTAAAAAAACTTTGGTGAGGATCAGAGGCTGGACTCTGCCCAAAGCACCCACCTTGGGCTCCACACACTTTCCAGATTGCTGGCTGGTGGCCCCATGCAGAGCCCCAGACCCCGGAAAGTCAGTGGAACTGGACGGAAAAAATAGAAGGGCCAGAAAGCTTGGGGAGGACTTCAGAGCTGGGGGTGACACAGGAATAGACCAACGGCCTTTTGTTATTTCCAAGATCCTCTGAATCTGAGGCAGCCAAACAAGGCAAGAGAGTGCTGCTCCGGGTGTCAGGGATGGGGACACTTACTGAACACTTACCCAAGGCTACCACCACCATCTCCAGATCAAGCAGGAGTTTCTACCCAAAGCCCCCTCACAAGTCACTCAGCCTGCCTTCTGCTCCTCAGATGCCCACCCTTCTCTCCAGCTTCTCCCCTCTGTGTGCAGCGCAACACTCACCCTTTCTGGGAAGCCTTGGTGCCCTCTAAGAACTGTGCTGGATTCTCTACTTGTCTATGTGAGCAGTGTGTGTGTGTGTGTCCGTGTGTGCTGTTTGTGAGTGTGAGAATTATGTGTGTAAGAAAGGGTGTGGGAGAGTGAGATACACCTACCTTTGGCAATATTGATGTAACTCTTCTAGGGAGGATGAGAGCTCAAGCTCTCAGCGAATCCCCCTTTGACTTGCTGGGTAACTTGGGCAACCTCTCCTCCTCTCTGAGCCTTGTGTAAAATGAGGAGCGAGGGTAAATTCACCCTCTTTGGGCTGGTCTGGAGATGCTCTAGGGCTCCTCAGAGAAGACTTCAGGGAGCGAGCGGCAACTGAGGAAAGGCCCACTGGTCTGGACTCCGGCCCCCACCCCCAATTACAGCAGCTCTGCTCCTATTTGCTATAATGGGCTGATTGTTGGCTTTTGTTGACAAAATGGTCTACATGTCTGGGGAAAGTTCTGAAGGATCTTTGTGGTGCTTCCAGCTAGAATACTGTAGGAGTGTACCTTTGCTCCATTCGGCACAATTCTGAGTTGTTCGACGCTGGGGCCCTTGGGCATAGTCAAGACTGAGTGGAAATATGTTCTCTCTCAGCTGGCTTGGCCCAGGAATAGCGGCAGACCATTCCTGGGAGTCCAGGGGAGAGCAGGGGGATCCAGGTACCTTTCTTGTCTCAGTTTTTGATGGCCCGGCAGTGCCCCCACCTGTTTTTTCTTCTTACCTTTCTCCACTCTCCCAGAACTTCCCAAAGGAAGCTGCTCTCATTAAAACAAGGGAGGTTGAAGATCCTAACACCACAGCCTTGTTTGGGAGGCAGCTCACCTCCTAGAACTGAGTGCAATCCTGGAGAAAACCAAGTGGATGTGCGGCCCCTTTCCACGGAGCAATTAGCTGGATAACTGTCCAGTCGCTGCTAGGCTTTGTAGAGGCATAGGCTCAGATACAAAGAGACCAGACAGTCTCTCTCTCCAAAGGGGCTGGCCACAAGCACCATGAAGACAGCAGTACCCACTGACTCAGCAACTTCACCAGCTGGAAGTCATCCCAAGGAGGTATCACAGAAAGAAAAGGCCATCTTGCATAAAGAGGATCACTGTGGCATTACTCAAAATAGCCCCAAACTGGGAAACACCCAGCTATCCAGCAATAGGGGTAGTGAATTATAGAACATCAACTAGATGGAATATTATGCACCCACTAAAATTAGGCTATGTGAAAACACAGAAACAATATCAGTAATAAAATGTTAATAAAACAGAAGCAGCTCAGTACAAATCAGTTAGTTTCCTTTCTTTTTCCTACAAAAGGCATGACAAGGAACTGCAGGGGAACGTGCAAACATGAAGAGTTGTGTTAGTGCAGTGGTATCATGAATGACTTGTTCTCTTATTCATATAATAAATAACTATTGTTTACTATGGGCTAGGTCTGATGCTGGGTGCTGAGGATGGAGCACTGAATGGTAATACATTTCCTGCTCTCCACCCAGAGTTTCAAATTTAAGGAGTATTTTCTTCCTAAATGTCCTTCAAAGCTGTCACAGCATCATCTTTCAATAAAAAATAGTTGATGAGACTGGGCATGGTGGCTGGTGGCTCCTGGCTGTAATCCTAGCATGCTGAAAGGCTGGGGTAGCAGGACTGCTTGAGCCCGGGAGTTTGACATCAGCCTGGGCAATGTAGCGAGGCTCTGTCTCTTAAAAAAAAAAAAAAAAATTAGCCAGGTGTGGTGATGTGTGCCTGTGATCCCAGCTTCTTGGGAGGCTGCAGTGGAAAGATTGCTTGTGCCCAGGAGGTCGAGGCTATGGTAAGCTGTGTTCGCACCACTGTTCTCCAGCCTGAGCAATGGATTAAGACTGTGTCTCTTTAAAAAAAAAGTTGATGAGAGAAATACGCAAGGAAGGGTGCGCCTCTCCTTCTGGATAATGTATTTCATTCCAGATATCAAAACTATCTCCAGCTGGATTACATACATGTTAGAAGAAAGTTGAATGTAAATGTGGTAGTGACATTTTGGGCTTATAATGTCTTAGTTTCCTTTGTGGCAAAAAGAGTTTTAAAAAATCCATGTTGAAAAAGAGGGAAAAAGTTAGGACTTGTTACTAATCTCGTGGCTGAATAATTAAGTGTGCCTAATTCTGAAAGTAGCAAGCTAAATTATGCAGTGCCAAAAGTGACGACTCTTATACCTACACCATCCCGTCTACAGCGGCATGATTTTAGCTTTATAGCTAAAAAACGCTGCCAGAAAACCTAATAAAAGGAAGCAAAAATATTTCTGTTTATATCAAGCTGCCATTTGAGAAAGATTTTAAAATATGTTCTTTCCTATGTGTAAATCTGACAGCAGATGCATAATTAAAACCCCAGTGGAGAGTTTCCATTTAATCTTTTCAAAGTTAACTGATAAACATCCGTTAGGATGTGAAGTGATGGGTTAATTCTCTGTGGATTGTTTGGAATATCTTTGAGCTGGAATACTGTCTTCAAGACTATTGTTTCATGCTAAAAGAACACAAGACAGTATCTTTATCTTTAGGAGTTCATACAATCACAGGAAGTGCAGACAACATGCCAAAGGCCACACATGCATCTATGATGAGTGATGCTTGTCTTAGATGTTTGTTAATTGGCAGAATGAATAAATTGATACATTCACATTAAAACAAACTTGATTTCAACCCCTAGGGAATATGTCACATAGCATAAATTGGAGAAATAATAATTATCCAGGATTTCAGTTCAGTGTAAGCAATCAGTATGAATAATTTAGACTACAAAGTGGATTTTTATTTCGCTTGAGCTATTCAGATTAACTTTCTACACAGCCTGAACGGCTGCTGAATAATCACAGGCAAAATTTTCCACTGGTACCGCACTGTGTAGACACACGTGTATCTACACGATTGCAAACTGCCCAGCTGTGGATATGGGGCCCTGTTCAAACCAAATGTCAGGACAAACATTCTACTTCATTGTGGTGTTCCATGTAACCTTGAGTACACACAGCCATACCCAAACCGTTCATTACGTCTTCCACCAGGTGAAAGCCCATTCCTGCCCTTTCTTCCCCTCCTCTATACACATGTGCTCTCAAGAGTGTGTGTGTGCACATGCACACACACGTGAACACACACATACACACACTGGTGCAAAAAAGGGCAGAAAGCAAGTGACTTCTGTCTTTAGACCACAGTTTTCCAGAAGTTCTCCTACTTGCCAGTACCCCATCTCTGCCCTTTAGGCTGGCTCTTGCCTGTCTAGCTAACTAAGACCTGCCAGATGCTTCTAACTTGTCTGGCCTGTAAATCTGTCTTGTCCTTCAAGTTTTCTCTGGACTTAATCAGTTGATGACGTGACCAAGAGACCAGCAGACCAGTCCCTGCCCTGGTTACACACACGCACACACACTCCCTCTCTCACACTCAGATAGACAGACATTATTAAATATTTCAATCTCAAACAAGAACGTTCCCACCAATTATATGCATGAAATTGATGGATATTGCACAACTTGGTTTCTGGACCTAGCTGAAACCCTCATTAACTGTGTGACCACTGACAAGTCCCCTGACCCTGTGCCATATGAGATTGGACCAAAAAGGTCCCCTTCTTGTTCTAATCATCTTCAGTGAGGATGGCCAAGATATGTTGCTCAAAAATGCTGTGATCCAGCTGCACATGTTGGAATATGCCTTAATCTCTGCCATGCAGAATAAGCTTTAACCTTTCAAAATACAGCCTGATACATACAATCATGTTATGGAATGAATGGAAGGAAAGATTTCCTATACTAAAGTCTAGATGAATCATAAATCTGGGTCTACACAACACACACACACATACATATGTCCTTTTGATTAGGCAGTATAAATAGCTAAATCAAATCATTTTGTTCCCCTGAATTCCACAGCACTGTATGAACCATACACACTGTGATACTCACTCATCAAATAAAACTGAGTATGTGCTAATTTTCCTCTTCATTGGATAAAGAGTCAGATAAAGAATCCTGACTGCCCATTTTTTGTGGACTGAGCTTTGGCTCCCTGATCTGTTGAACCCATAAAAGCATCAATAATAATAATAATTGTCTCTGAAGATTCAGGCCATTTAAGAGAAAGAAACTATGTAAGCAGAAGAGAAACTGACCTGTGGAGATCTTTACTTAAACCTCATCCAAATGCATTTTGCACAGAGAAAGCTGAAATGCCAATTACGCTACTTGGGGATTCAGCAGAACTTATCTGACTGATGGAAGTGACCAATTTGAACCACTGACCCCAGAATATCCCAGCAGGGGCAATAATCAGCAGAGACCCTGCTACTTGTGTGGCTGTCTTGGCATCCTCACAGAGGGCTGGTTCAACCCTGAGCTGTACACGGGCTGGTTTGAATGTTTCCCCACAGATTTTGGAAGCAACATGCTGGGTCACTCATAACATAACCACATGCTTCAGTGTAGCCCTCCTACATTGCTTGCCTACATCTGAAAACACAAATCAAGAAAGAGAATATAGCTCCTTTCCACTTGACTAAATAACAGCCAATCCTGCCAGTAGACTAAAGGCTGGGGCATGGAACAATTTCCCAACACACTGACTTGATTTTGTGTAAATTGCTGAAAGAGAAGCTTTAGAAGATGTGGCTGGGCTCAGAATCAGTGCCTCCAAAGGAGCACCGAACAACAGATTGATGGAGCTCATCAGAGAGGCACAGAGACCACAGGCCATTGGAATGGGGCCTTATTTGGATGGACTCATGGCCCAAAAAGGAAAGGGACACTGCCAACAGCTTCTCCTTTAGCCTGTGGGTTCCATTAGGAAGCCAGAACATGTCACTGGGAAAAAGTGCTATGACCACCCAATATGTGCACAGGTGCCTCTAGGTGGAAGAAAGGGAAAGGGCATGTTTACAAGAGCAAAAGCACAAGTCAACAATGAGCTATGGATGCATGATGTCATCCTCCAGGACTAAGCATCCTTAGTACTTTTAAAGCACTTAAAAAAAAAAAAAAAAAAAACCTCTAGTTGCTATAGCAACTTGATGCAGCTCTTAAAAGGGGATTTTTTTTGAGGGGGTCATTTTATATCTTCTATCACCATAACAACATGATATAGCTTTTTAAAGGGTATTTTTATCCAATTTGTGTGTGCCTTGGACTTGGGCCATATTTGCCTTTTCTATTTAAAATAATCAGATCAAGCATGACACATGAAAAATCATTGAAGGCAAGGAAGTGCTTTCATAGACTATACATATATACTTAGAGAGACATCTCTAGCTGCTCATATGCTGCACATGGAGGCAGCCTCTCTCCCTGCCTCCAACCAGCCATCTGCTGTGGCTTATCCTGGGCAGTTACAGTCCATGCCTCTGTATCTGAACTGGCATACCAAACCACTCCAGAAGGTGTGTGTATGAAATCCCTCACTTCTCAAGCCCAGCAAATCCAGCCCCCTCCTCCAAAACTGCACAGGAGACAGTGCCTTGGGGTGACTAGAGGTGTGACCAGCCAAGTGCCTTCTTCCTTCCTGGGATTCAAAGCAGGAGTGGGGGACACACACAGCCTTGTCAAGGTGATAAGCATGCATTTCTGCTGCACTCTGTACAGGTGAGTAACCGAGGGTGGGGGCTTTGTTTCACATGACACCCAGGGCCCAGGGAAAGTGGGGGATGGGAAAAGTGAGTGAGAGAAGAGGAAGAAAGAGGAATGAAGGGGTGGATGGAGAGCAGGGGTGGCTCCAGAATTTCTCCACAGGAGCTCAGAGGCAGCAATCTGGCCACAGAGAAAGGGGTGGGGGCTTGAAGGACTATTTACACAGCATTCTTCATAAGGCTGAGAAAACGTGAACTGTTTATATCCAAAAAAAGAGAGAAGAGATGATGGAAAGAATAGGGGAACTATCCCTGCTCCCAGCTACCCCTTGGTACCACTAATGGTTGGAAAAAGTGGCAAGGGAACAAAGAAAGGGTCAAGAAATTGAAGAAGGGGCTGGGAGTTGGGGGAGAACACAAGGAAGGGAGGCAGAACAACAGCAGCTGAAGTCCTGGCCTCAGGCTAACGGGCTTTACTTTGGGGGGCGGTATAGATTGTAGGAGAAGCAGGTGGGAAAGAGATCTAGGGAAAGTGATTCTGGGGTAAGTGGTCACCCTCTCCAGGGTAAAGGAGTTGGAGGCCACTGAGGGGGAAAACACAGCGTAAAAGAAGAAAGCGGGGAAGACTATGAAAAGAAATAAAAGCACTGAGGGTGGAGGGAGAAGGGGCATTTGAGATCCTCCTGGAGAGGAAACTGAGGCCCGGGGGTTTTGGGTGGAAAACAGGAAGGAACCGGTAGTCCTTGGTACGTATTCTTAGAGGAGAAAACGGAGGCTCACAAAGGTCAGGTCACGGAGCCGGCCAGTGTTGGAGCGCAGGCGGCCTGCGGTAAGCGCCAGAGGTGGGCTTTCCTCTCTCACTGAAAGCCGGGAGGGAGAGAGAGAGAGAGAGAACGGGGTCCGGCGGAGAAGAGGGCGAGACAAAAGTAAGCAAAGGGACATTAGACCGAGGGACGAGCCGAGGGACGCGGACCGAGCGGCCGAGCAGTGGAAAGGGCAGCAGGTGAAAGGCAAAGAGAGGAAAGATGCGCCGGGGGCGCGCCGCTCACCTATGGTTGACACCACGGTGCCCACGAAGTAGAAGGCGCCAGGGAAGTCCCAGCGCGGGCGCAGCGCGTCGGCGCGGACGCCCGCGGCCAGCGCGGCCTCGTAGTGCCGGAGGAAGGCGCGCAGCTCCGGCTCGGCCACGCCGTGCGCAGCGCTGAAGTTGCGCAGCGTGGCGCCCCAGCGCGCCCGCGCCTCCGCCTCGCCGGGGCTCTCGAGCGCCGAGAAGACTGTGGCACCCGCCACCAGGTAGAGGCCGATGAGCGCCGCCAGCAGCACGAAGCGGCCGGTGTCCTCGTTGAGGTGCGAGCGGCGGCAGCAGCAGCAGCAGCAGGAGGGGCGCGGCAGGCGGCGGCGGCTACGGCGGGGCGGGGGCCGGGGGCTGCGGGAGGACATGGTCCGGAGCTCAGCCCCGGGGCCGGGACGGCGCTCGGGGCCCGGGCCACGACATCCCCCCGGCGGGAGCAGGAGCGTGAGGATGGTGGCCAGGGGTCCGGGGCCGCCGCGGAGCCCCTCGCCGCCTTCGCAGAGCCCCTCGTCGCCTTCCCAGAGCCCGGACAGAGAGGCGCCTCCGCCTCCTCCCCGGCGCTCAGGCCACACGCGAGTCCCGTGGCCCAGCGGGTGCCCGGGCAGGGGCGCTCCTCTCCGCGCCCCGACGCCTCGCCGGCTCCCGCGGCTCCTTACCCGCCGCTCTCGGGCGCGGGGCTCCGCAGCTAGGCCCCTGCCGCCCGGTGGCCGGCGTCCACGGGGCCCCAGGCCTCATACTCCTCTCCAGACAGGCCGCGGGCTGCTGGCGGGGTGGGCCGTGGAGCCCGGGCGCCTAGGACCGGGACGCGGCAGCAAGGCGGGGAGAGAGTCCCCGGCGGCGTCCCATGAGGCGTTCGGGCTCGGCGGCTCCCAGGTGCGGGCTGTGCGGGCAGTCCTGCTCCCGCCCCCGGGGCTGAGCTAGCGGCGTCGGCTTCGGAGCCTCGGAGCCGAGCCGAGTCCAGGGAAGCGCTCCTTTCTCAGCTCCAGCCGAAGAGCCGCCCGGCAGGGAGAGGCGGAGTCACTGGCGCCCGGGGCGGGGTGTTGGGGAGGGGTGAGTAGGGACAGGAGGGAGGGGGTGGAGAGTTGGGCTGCTGCGACGCCTCCCGGTGGCTCTGGCGGCACCAATGCGGGGCACCGGAGCAGGTGGCCGACTGCGGTGCGGGCTACCACTCCGCCGGGGAACCTCGTCTTGCTCCTCCCTGCGCTTCGCCTCTGGAATCCCTCCCTTATCTCATGCCGCGGTGAAACTTTGCTCAAGTTGGTGGTGCTCTGAGGTCTCCAGGGCTGGAGGCCGCGCGACGCGAATCGCCGACACTGGATTCTCGGGCGCTAGTCCGAAGTTTAAGTTCCCTTCGTTCACTCCTTTGCCCTGGATCGAACCGCAGCCCCAGGACGCAGCGGGTTCCATTGGAAAAGGGAAATCGGGGAGAGGCGGTCGCTGAGCTCCGGGCGCCCTGGGAACGAGGGCGTTTGCTCCCCCTCCCAACCGAGCGGGCGGCCGGCGTCAGCACCGCGGACAGCGCATCGGTGCGGCAGCCGCGGGCGGGCTCCGCTAGGGCTGCAGGGGTCCGAGGCGCGGGCAAGGCTGCTCAACCCGTTGCGCTATGAACCCCAAACCCTCCCTGTTTTCCTTTCTACCTCCCGTGTGCACCCCCCTACCCGCCACCCGAGGCAGGTGCGGTCGCTGAAGCAGGCTGCTGACAGGGCGGGGACGCTGCGGAATAGAGACGGGGGAGGAGTCAAGCGCGGGTAGGGGGCCAAGGTGCCACCGAGAAAAAGAGCCCAGGCCCGGCGGACTGCCGGGCTCCTCTCGCCACCCCAGCTCACCGACCGCTCTAGCCCGAGGCGGGGAATAAGACCCTGGCTGCGGTAGAGAGTAGAGGAATAGAGGAGGTGTAAGGGAAGCTCACTAGCAGCTCCCCTGAGGCCGGCGCGGGGAACGGTGTGCTATGGAACGCCCGGGGGAAATGGTCGTCCCGCTACGCCCCACCGCGGCAAGAAAAGACGACGGATGCCCCGCGCGGCTGCGGGTGCTCCTCTGCTGGACACAAGCCGGCTTTGCCGGGGCCACAAAAGTTCTGGCGAGGAACACCCTCAGTACAGGCGGAAAATCATCCTCTTCAGGCAGCCAGCTCCTTTCCTGTCCTCCCCCTTACTATGGACTGCGGGAAGCAAGACCCTGGTGATGATATGATGGCAGAAAATGAAAATAATAATGGTGACTGTACTTAGATATCCCAGGTGGGTGAGCGGTGGCAAAAAGCAGACCCCTGCCCCCTGCCCTCCCGCCTATTTCCAATCCGGGGCTAAGGTCAACCCAAAGTGGTGGCAGCAGCGTCAGTCAATTACGGGTCATAGTACTAAAAGTGTTCCCTCCACTACTCACTGAGCATTTCACGCCTTCGAAACTAGGACCAGTCGCAGAATGAGAGGTGGACTGCAGACAGGAGAGCTGCTGAAAGCTGAAAGGCATCTGACTTGGGGTGTTGATTGTCCCAAACCAGGGTGCTCTGGAGATTTGGTTCTTCCCAGACATGTTGCCTCAGTTTATAGATGGAGCCAAGTACACTTCCCTCTGTGTTAGGGACAGATGGGTGGAAACTCCACCACCACCATGTCAGAACCAGGCTTCCTGGCACTGGATGGCATGTGGCTAGTTTTACAGGGCTCTTCTTACAATGGCCCTAGGGTATCTTTGTGTGAGGGGGAGAATATCTTATCCACCAAGAAAGCTGAACTTCCCTCGTTTCTGGAGCACAGTAGAAGGTGTATACAAACACAAATTTTTGTTATTGCAGTCTATTGTTATTATGGCCAAAACAGTCAACTCTTTCTTCAAGGCTTTGGCTCCCCTGGACTCTCCACAGATGCTGCCCTAGGCCCTGTTACCCCAGTACCCCCACTCTTACTGCTTCAGCACACAGTGAGGACAGCTCTGTCATGGACCTCTGGGACTGGATTCCACTTGGCTGGTCAGCTCTTGACAGAAGCCCTGAGAAGTGTCATTCTAGGAGTTGTCCTGGAGACTCCAGATGTAACTGAAGGGCATTGCCAGGCCTCTCAGAGGCTATCTTTGCCCAGATTTCCCAAGCAAACACAGGGTGCTTCACTGCAGTATTCTCTGCCTCTGGGACCAGTTCCTTGCCCAGTTGGCAGAAGGCCTGTCTTGTCCTCCAACTTGCTATTCTAGCTTGATTAGCAGCAAATCTCTGGCATCAATCTCAGCTCCGAATGACCTAATCAATTTATGTAATAGGGAAATGATGAGTTCCCTGCACATAGGCACAGGATTTTTAGGGAACCAGCCCTGTGATAAATGCGGCTTTTGCCCACTAAATCAATATTTAAGCTACTGACTTCCAGCTGGCTATGCTCAGAGCCTTTACCTCAGCCCTGAATTGCTGCAATAGACTCCTAAGGACAAGGGCTTGCTTAGTGTCTCCCCACTTAGGTCCATCCTGCCTGCACCTGCCAGTCATCGCTGTGATCATGCCCATCTGATCATGTGATTGATGTATCTAAACCGCAGTCTCCAATGGCTCCCCTAAAGCTATAAAAATGTAGTCTTTAAACCCTTGAGGCTGCCATTCAAAGACCTTGATGAGGTGATTCCTAACAAATCATTCCAACCTCTCCTTCTACTAACTTTTACTTATTCCCCAAGTACTCTATATCCAGCCCAATCACACCAGGCCTTTACGTGTGCTGTGGCCCGTACTACAGCACTATCTTCTCTCTTCTTCTCTCCAGCTCTTTAGAAAAGCCAGCTCAACTCAAGTTAGACATTTTTTTCCAGGAAGTTTTTTCTTTGTAGGATGTTTTGAGCCAATCACTTTGATGCCATCTTTTCAACTCCATGATTATTGAATGTGCTATGCACTCAAAAATTTCAGATAAGACATGCAAATAGGTACGGCCTCTCTTTCTCTTTTCTGTCTCACTCTGTGTGTCTTTCTGCCATACACACACACACACACACACACAATATAGGAGTATTAACCAAGAAAATTAGGTAAGGTCAAATGGAACCAGTTGGCAACTCCACTCCTAGGTATATACATATACCCAAGGAGATAAACAAAAATGTACCTTCACAAAAACTTGTACATTAATATTCATAGCAGCACCATTCATAATAGCCAAAAAGTAGAAAGTGATGAACCTGTAAGTCCATTAACTGATTAATAATAAATAAAATATAGTATATTTATACAATGACATATTTGGCAAGAAGAAGGAATGAAGTACTAATATATACTACAATGTGCATAAATCTTGAAAACATACTAAATGAAAGAAGCCAGTCACAAAGGACCACATATTGTATGATTCCATTTGTATAAAATATCCAGAATAGACAAATCTATAAAGACAAAACAATTTAGTGGTTGCTTAGGGGTGGGGGTTCAGGAGAATGGTAGTGTCTGCTAATGGGGATGGGGTTTCTTTTGGAAGTGATAAAAATGTTCTAAAGTTGATTGTGGTGATGATTGCACAGCTCTGTAAATATACTAAAAAGCATTGAATTGTACACTTTAAATGAATGAAGTGAATGGTATGTGAGTTACATCTCAGTAAAGCTGTTAAAAAACAAATACAATGGACCAGGCACAGTGGGAGGCCGAGGCGGGTGGATCATGAGGTCAGGAGATCGAGACCATCCTGACTAATACAATGAAACCCCATCTCTACTAAAAATACAAAAAAATTAGATTAGGCCAGGCGTGGTGGCTCACACCTGTAATCCCAGCGCTTCGGGAGGCTGAGGTGGGAGGATCACGAGGTCAGGAGATTGAGACCATCCTGGCCAACACGATGAAACCCTGTCTCTACTAAAAATACAAAAATTAGCTGGGCATGTTGGTGGGCACCTGTAGTCCCAACTACTCAGGAGGCTGAGGCAGGAGAATGGCGTGAGCCCAGGAGGCGGAGCTTGCAGTGAGCTGAGGGCTCACCACTGCACTCCAGCCTGGGCAACAGAGCGAGACTCCATCTCAAAAAAAAAAAAATTAGCTGGGCGTGGTGGCAGGCACCTGTAATCCCAGCTACTCGGGAGGCTGAGGCAGAGGAATTGATTGAACCCGGGAGTCAAAGGTTGCAGTGAGCCGAGATCACGCCACTGCACCCACTGTACTCCAGCCTGGGTGATGGAGCAAGACTCTGTCTCAAAAACAAACAAACAAAAAAGATATGAATTGAGATAATCTTTATCCAAAAAATGGAAACAGAAATTTATCCCAAGGAAAATAATTGCTTTTAGAAATGAGAAAATTTGAAACAATTTAGTGGTGTTACAGAGAAAATTATGAAATTAAATTTGAATAAAGGAGTTTGCTCCAAAATACTTTCTCTTAAAAATTAATCTGTGATGGTAAAATTTTGGTGACAAGTTTTGCATTCCAAGTAGTAGCAGATTCAAAATGTTCTGGTTGCCTTCAAACTTGTTTGATCTTCTTGTTCTCAGAACTCCTCTAGTACTCATTGTCTGCATTACTTATTGGCAATTAGCTGTGTAATGAGATACTTTTTTTTTTTTTTTAAATGGAGAAGATGGTTATCGCTATCCTGTGAAGGGTCAGTTGAGTTGCCTTCTTAGTAGTATAGATGCAGCAGCCCTCCTCCCCCCATTCTCCTGGAATTAGGTTTTTATAAAACCTTTATGTTTTAAGTCATTTGGCAAATGTTTCCTCACACCATGTTTCACAGAGCTGGTAGCTGGGAAGAAGTGAACTAGTTTTACCCAGGGCCTTCCAGAATGGAAGGGAAAGACATCTGATTTGTCTTCTGTGAATTTAAGATCAAGGAGTCTTGTTGAGGAAAGCATGGGGAGAGTATGGTCACAGCCCAGGAGCTGGGAGAAAGGCCCTTTAAATAAAATTATTCTGGGGAAGCAGGAGTCTGACTGGAGGCTTAGACAAGGGTCTAAGTGCTTTGGTGACACAGGATGTAACTGATGCTGGATGCCCTGTAGTTCAATCTCCCTAGAACTGTGTGGGATTTGAAGACAAGGTTGAATCTGGACTTGTGACCTGAGAAGACAGTAGCCTTGGTGCCTGAAGTGGTTCCTTATGATAAAGTGCATCTTGAGTGGTGATAGGCAAGAAATGTCTCAAATGGTGCAGCAGCACTTAACAATAACATTTGTAATAGCACTTACAATACTGTCCTCCTTTTCTTTCCATTGGCATTTGGAGGACAGGGTTCCTGTTGGACTGGAAAAAACGTGGGTAACATGCCTCTATTTTCATATTGCTCTTATGCCTAGATGTTCTATCCGTTATTGAAGGTGAAATATTGAGGTCTGCAACTACAAGAGTAAAACTATGTAGTTCTCCCTTCAATTATGTCAATGCTGGTGTCATATATTTTGAGGCTCTGTTGTTCGCTGCATATATGTTACAATTGTTATAGCTTCTTGATGGATTTACCCTTTTGTTAATAGAGATGGTGTCTGATTTACAATGGTTTGACTTACAATTTTTTGGCTTTACAATGGTGTAAAACCATTGCACTTTTGACTTAATGTGTAGTAGTCAATAAATTACATAAGATACTCAGCACTTTGTTATACAATAAGCTTTGTGTTAGATTATTTTGCCCAATTGTAAGCTTATATACATTTTAGACTTAGGATATTTTCAATTAATGATGGAAATATAAAAGAATTTATCCCAAGGAAAATAATTTCTTTAAAATAAAAAAATGGGAAAATTAGAAACAATTTAACTGTTCTATAGAGAAAATAATGAAATTAATTTTGGATATAACCCTATCATAATTTGAGGAGCATCTCAAAATTTTGTCTCTTATAATAAATTTTCTTTTTGAGACAGGGTCTCACTCTGTTGCCCAGACAGAAGTGCAGTGGCACAATTACAGCTCACTGCAACCTAAAACTCCTGGGCTCAAGCAATCCTCCCACCTTACCCTCCCAAGAAGCTGGGACCGTAGGCATGTACCACCATGCCTGGCTAATTTTCTTATTTTTTGTAGAGATAGGGTCTCACTATGTTGTCCAGGTGTGGTCTCTCAAAGTGCTAGGATTACAAGCATGAGCCACCACAACTGGCCTACAACAATTTTTGGCTTACAGCCCATTTTTTCTAATATTAGTATAGCCACCCAGTTCTTTTTTGGTTACTGTTTGCATGGAATATCTTTTTCCATTCTTTCATTTTCAACATATTTGTCCTTAGAGCTTCAGTTAGTTTCTTGTAAACAGCATATAGTTGGGTCATGAGACTATCTTATAACTCAGCTTGTTAAAAATTTGTAATTGTTCAGCTGTTTTCTGGTTATTTCCAAATAACTGATGAACAGATATTTATTGAGAACCTACCAAGTATAAAGCAGTGTACTATAAACTGTGTGTGTGTGTGTGTGTGTGTGTGTGTGTGTGTGATGAACCTTACTCTCCCTGCAAGAGCTTAGAGTCTGGCTGGGGTGATAAGATGCCCATGTATGAAGCAGTAAGGACTATGATATAGCAGATACAGTTAGGAGCTGACTATATGGTGCTGGTCATGGGAGGTCAGAGAAAGGAGCCTGTAACAAGGGCTGCAGGAGTCAGGAAGCTTTGGATAACAGGAAGAATGGGGGCAAGGCCTAAAGGATGGGTAAGGTTTGGATTGACTGAAAGAGAGGGAACATCCCAACCAGAAGTATTGACCTGGGTGCAAGTATAGAAGCAAGAAAAAACATTGCATTCAAGGAACTATGGTGGGCTAATGTTGAGTATGGGTGAGAGGAGAGGGAAGAGTCTGTTTCTTATAATCCAGGACCTCCATTGGTGGCCTCTCAGCCTGTCAATACAACTTTAGGGCATAGATTAACTGACCCTGTGAAACCCAAAGGTGAGTTTTTTCCTTCTAAAATGAGAGTCAGATATGTAATATATGTGGACTCTGGCTTGATGAAGCCAATTTTATGGCAAACTTTGTCTCCACACAAACATGGCCACACTGAAAAGCACAAGCTATGTCTGCAGGGGAAAAGGAAGACAAATTAGGAACATATTGGGTGCAAAGTTGGGGGCTCTGGTATTAAAACATCCCTGGGCTCAGTTGCCATGTCTGTCTTTGTGAAGAATGCACTATGTCATCTTTAAGTCACCATAATATTTGAGGATTAATAAAGCCACTGATTGCTACCTTTTGATAGGGGGTTTGGAAATGAAGACAAGAATCCCAGAGTGAAGAGGAGCCTTAAAGCTTTGAGGGCAACTCCTTATTTCCTAATCCTCTTGTGCAGAAAGTTGTGGGTTCCTTGTTTGAATGTCTTTATGGAGTCCTGTCTTCTAATGCTGAATCACTCTTTATTAAGAAGTGATTTTTTAAAAATGATTTTTAAATATCTATCTCATCTCTTTCTTATTTTAAAATCTAATCCAGATTTTTTTGTTCTCTAGGTAAGGCCATACATGTATTGATTTTTGTCTCAAATGGATTTTGATATAACTTTTTAAGACTGTATAAGTAATGCATAATTAAATTCTGATATGACTTTTAAAAACTATATAAAGTAATGCATAATTAACTTAGAATAATTGGAAAATTCAGGAAAGCTAAAAATAAGAAAATTAAAATTACCCCCAATTCTATCACATTATGCAGAGAAAATTACTGTTATCAATCATTTTAATGATCTTACCGCCTGGTTGGTTGGCTCTATCTATCTGTCTATCTATCTACAATATACATACACATATTTGATTTTAGTAAAGTTATAGGATATTTTACATACTACTTTAAACTTACTTTTTTATTTAACATCATACATCATCCAAGACATCTTTTGATTTAAACATATTTGTTGAGCACCTACTATGTGCCAAGCACTGTCCAAGGTACCTGAGATTGTTCAATGAACATGGAGTTTATATTACTTTTATGTCAATAAATACACATGAAGTATCATTTGTTGGCATAGTGTACTCTAAAATAAAGTTTTAGCTGAATTTCACATTGGTAGATATTGCTGGATTCTTAAGATTTCCTACTCTTCCCTCTTCTCTGTCTTTAGTTCATCACTCTATTTTTCCCCTATTAAAATATCAGCAAATGTTTGAGTTTGGCTTCTCAGGGAGACTTCTAGTTCCCCCCCAAATCTCTGTTCAACCTCTTTTTTAGCAATAGAACTCCTATTATATTTGAGATGTCACTGTGACCAGTTAAAAGACCCTATTTTCTGGCCGGGCGTGGTGGCTCATGCCTGTAATCCCAGCACTTTGGGAGGCCGAGGTGGGCGGATCACGAGGTTGGGAGATGGAGACCATCCTGGCTACCACAGTGAAACCCTGTCTCTACTAAAAATACAAAAAATTAGCCGGGCGTGGTGGTGGGCGCCTGTAATCCCAGCTACTCAGGAGGCTGAGGCAGGAGAATGGCGTGAACCTGGGAGGCGGAGTTTGCAGTGAGCCGAGATCACGCCACTGCGCTCCAGCCTGGGTGACAGAGCGAGACTCTGTCTCAAAAAAAAAAAAAGACCCTATTTTCCATTCTCCCTTATAAGGTGAAACTGTATTTTTTAATTCTAGCAAAATATTATGTGGGACTTCCAGGAAGGCTGCATAAAAGAAAGCTAATTCCACAGGAAGGGGGGCCCTTTTGCCCTTCTGCCATTTCTCCTTCCTCAGTCATGCTTCCTAGAATATAGATGTGATGACTGGGACTCCAGCTACCATCTTGAATCATGAGGTGATTTTGAGGATGGAAGCCACAGTGTGAAGGAGCAAGTTCCTGCATGAATGAGTCTGAGATTGGAATTTACACCTTCAAACGTGGTGAGACCATCAACAGGCCTGACCTTCATTTGCTTTAATTTTTTCCTCTTATCTCCCAATCTCTCCTCTTCTCTCAGGTATTTGTACCTTGTGTTCTCATCACGGTTGACTTTCCTGTAGGATTTTCCCCTCCACTTGGTTCCTCTATATTCTTGCAATTGGGAGAGATGAAATGTCAATAACTTTCCTAATCCAAAACCAATAGGCTGTCAGAACCAAGAACAAAAACAAAGCAAGGGAGGAAGGCTTAGGAGAAAGATGCTAGAGGGTTGCCATAGCTAATATTTCATCATTTGAATGAGTCAGGAATTTACAAATATTGAACTGATCGTTTTAGAGAGTTAGAACATTTGTTTTAGCTAGGCAACTCTAAAAAGAGGATGAGACCCAGAGGAGGAAAGAATGGAAGGTGGCATTGGAAGTAGATAGATTATGGAAGCAATGATTTTTATAATGAAATATTCTCATTTATTAACTTGTCTGTGGGTTGTGAAACATACAAAGATGAGATTTGTTCATTAGACATTAATTAAAACTGCAATGCTGAAAATGGATCACAGCATAGAACATGATGTTTGGTGTAAATAAATGCGTAGGAAACTGGGGGTAACTGTTTTACTTGCTAATAGCCCAGAAATGAGCATTGGTGAGGGGAAATTGGAGGAGGGGTGTGTAGTAGGGGATGATGTCTGGAGGGGTAGCATTGGTGCAGTTAGGTGTGGGGATGGGGTGGGGAGAAGACTCTTGGGGATTCCTTTCCAGGTATTACATGGGTCAATAGGGCTTCTAGTGGGGAGGAATGTTTCTTGTGAATAGAAGGTCTTCTTTATAGTTGAGCACATGAGTGTGGTCAGTCAGCTTCCCTTTTTCTCCCTCCCTCCCTCGCTTTCTTCCTTCCTTCCTCCTATGTAACAATTTTTTTTTTTAATTTTTTTTGAGACAGAGTCTCACTCTGTCGCCCAGGCTGGAGTGCAGTGGTGCAATCTCGGCTCACTGCAAGCTCTGCCTCCCAGATTCACGCCATTCTCCTGCCTCAGCCTCCCGAGTAGCTGGGACTACAAGCGCCCACCACCTTGCTTGGCTAATTTTTTGTATTTTTGAGTAGAGACGGGGTTTCACTGTGTTAGCCAGGATGGTCTCGATCTCCTGACTTCGTGATCCGCCCACGTCAGCTTTTAAACCTCTACTCTGTGCCAGGCACTGTGCTATTAAGGATCCTAACTCATTTAAAATTGCCTTTATATTAATGACTGGGTAGGAGGGACGGTGGGAGTACCATTAGGGGCTGTTGGAATAGCAGATAAAGAAGCTAAGGCCCAGAAGGGCAGTCAGAGGTACTCACTTAGTAGTGCATTTGCAGTCTCCATCAACCCAACAATCCCCTGGGCTGGCTGGCCTTGAAATGGATGGTATTCTACCTCCTTATAGTATTGGACCCTCCTGCATGGAAGTTCCTTGGGGCTCTTATTGAATATGCAGGCCTTTCTGTTCAGCATATTCAGCAACTCAGAGCCTTATAGTAGAACAATTGGAGGAGAATTGTCAGATGGAGATGAGGGAGAATGAAAGGGGAGACAGAAGACAAAAGCTGGAGAAGAGAACAGCTTGAGAAAGGTTTCCTGGAAAGTTCAAATCTTTGCATGCATATTGAGCAGAAGCAAAAGTGCTAAATAAATGCATTCTCAGACATTGATTACAATCTGGATGGGGTTGTCTCACTGTATGAGCCCTTATTATGTTATACTTAAAAAGCATAATATACTGTAACCTGAGGGTAATAAGCCAGCCAAAGTACTTGCAGGATTCACCCTGGGAGCTATAGCCACCCTTAGCATTCTTCATAAGCAGATTTTATCAGGAGAAAACCTCAGGCTGGGGTAGAGGAGGCCCCACTGAGCGAAAATGCCAGGATTCGAGTGACTGTCTCCCCTCTTCCCAATTCTCTTAACAGAAGTTATATCACAAAGGGCCCCAGGCTCATTGGAAGGATCCCAGTTTGGTTTGCTCATTTCTTTCTCCATCAAGTATTATGGAACACCAATTAAATACTAGATATGTGGCTAGATGCTGGATACAAGAGCCAAAATTGACTTGGTTTCTGCCTTCATTCAGCTTCAGGATCAAAAGTTACACAAGTCAATGAAAAATGACCATGGTGACAATGGCTATGAAGAAAGACTATGTTGTTTCAGGAGACGCATATAGGGATATTTGACTTAGACAGGGCTGAGACAGGTAGGCATTGACCAGGAAGAGGGTGAGTGAATGACAGAGGGCAGCTGTGCAGCTTGGAATGGCATGCCAAGGCTGTTGGCAGGAGGAGAGAACTGTGGAAGACCACTGTGAGGGCATTTGGGGCTGGGCAGAGGCCTGATCTTACAGGGCTTTGGAAGCCCTGTTACTGGAAAGGGGTCCCAGTCCAGACCCCAAGAGAGGGTTCTTGGATCTCGCGCAAGAAAGAATTCAAGGCAAGTTCATAGACTAAAGTGAAAGTAAGTTTATTAAGAAAGTAAAGGAATAAAGAATGGCTACTCCATAGACACAGCAGCCCTGGGGGCTGCTGGTTGCTCATTTTTATGGTTATTTCTTGATTGTATGCTAAACAAGGGGTGAATTACTCCTGCCTTCCCTTTTAGACCATATAGATAACTTCCTGATGTTGCCATGGCATTTGTAAACTGTCAGGGTGTTGGTGGGAATGTAGCAGTGAGGATGACCAGAGGTCACTGTTGTCGCCATCTTGGTTTTGGTGGGTTTTAGCCAGCTTCTTTACTGCAAGCTGTTTTACCAGCAAGGTCTTTATGACCTGTATCTTGTGCCAATCTCCTACCTCAACTTGTGACTTAGAATGCCTAACTGTCTGGGAATGTAGCCCACTAGGATTCAGCCTCATTTTACGCAGCCCGTATTCAAGATGGAGTTGCTGTGGTTCCAACACCTCTGACAGCCCCATAAAAATTCCTAAGAAAAAGGGGAAGCCATGGTGTTCTAAGCAGAGGGTGATGGACTCACCAGCTACTTCTGCCTCACCCAAGGTCTCATTGTGCATCAGGAGAAGGCTGTTCAGAGCCTTGACTCCCTGTCTCTTCAGAGGGAGCCTTGACTCCCTCTCTGTTCAGAGCACTTGCCCCATCTAGGGATACCCAACTGCTGTTTGTCACATGCATCAATGTGAAGAGACCACCAAACAGGCTTTGTGTGAGCAATAAAGCTTTTTAATCACCTGGGTGCAGGCAGGCTGAGTCCAAAAAGAGAGTCAGCAAAAGGTGGTGGGATTGTCATTAGTTCTTATAGGTTTGGGATAGGTGGTGGAGTTGGGAGCAATGTTTTGCGGGCAGGGGGTGGATCTTACAAAGTACATTCTGAAGAGTCAGGAGAATATTACAAAGTACCTTCTTAAGGGTGGGGAAATATCACAAAGCACATTATCGCAAGGGCCAGGGAGGATATTACAAAGCACCTTCTCAAGGGTGGGGAGGGTGTATTGTCAAAAAGTCAATTGATCAGTTAGGGTGGGGCAGGAACAAATCACAATGGTGGAATGTCATCAGTTAAGGCAGGAACTGGCTATTTTCACTTTTGTGGATCTTCAGTTGCTTCAGGCCATCTGGATGTATACGTGCAGGTCACAGGGTATATGATGGCTTAGCTTGGGCTCAGAGGCCTGACATTCCTATCTTCTTATATTAATAAGAAAAACGAAACAAAATAGTGGTAAGTGTTGGGGTGGTGAAAATTTTGGGGGGTGCTATGGACATATAACGGGTGATGTTTCTCAGGGCTGCTTCGAGCGGGATTAGGGGTGGCGTGGGAACACAGAGTGGGAGAGATTAAACTGAAGAAAGATTTTGGGATAAGGGGTGATATTGTAGGGTTGTTAGAAGGAGTATTTGTTGTATAGAATGATTGGTGATGGCCTGGATGTGGTTTTGTATGAATTGAGAAACTAAACGGAACACACAAGGTCCAAATAAAAGAAGAAGAAAAATAGGTATTAAGGGGCTAAGAATTGGGAGTACCCAGGACATCCAATTAGAGACTGTCCAAGGGGGTTCAGCATAATTATTTGCTTGGTTGGCGAGTTTTGGGGCTCTATCCTTGAGTTTTTTTATGTTGTCATATACCAGGCCAGATTGATTTAGGTAAAAACAACACTCTTCATTTAAAAATATACAGTTCTCCTTTTTCAGCAGTGAGTAAATCAAGGCCTCGGTGGTTCTGGAGGACAACTGCAGCTGAAGAGTCAACTTGGGCTTGGAGGACAGATAAAGTTTGTGATATATTTGTAATGCTAGCAGAAAAGTCATTAGAGAGGCTGCGGAATGTTGTGACAGAGGTTGTTATGCCTGCTCTTCCAGTTCCAAGTGCAATAGTAGAGGCAGAAAGTCCTAGACCTACAAGTATAGGGATTAGTGGGATGACTCTTTTTTGTCGTGTTGGTGTCATGAGAGGGACAAGCAGACGTTCATTCCCATCTGCAAACTGGATTTTGGGGGTAAGGAAGACTAGAGTACATGTGCCCATCCATTTGGCAGGTACGCACATGTAGATGGAAGAGCTACCTAAAAAGAGGAGACCTTGTATCAGGCAGAACTGGACATGTAAAGTGAAAAAGTGAGAGGGTGTACTGAAAGAGGAGTCCTGCACCCAAAATCCTAGAGATCCAGCAAGGGCAGCAGCCATTAGAGGTTATAATGGGGACTGATGGTACAACTGCATAGAGGGAGAGGTTTGGTTTTTGTGGTACGTGAGAAAGTGCATAGTGTCTATGAGTAACCTTTCACTGCTATTCATGGGGCTGGGTATAAGCAAGCAAGAGGAGGGCCTAGGAGGAGATTCAGACAAGCAGGGGGAGGGTAGCCAAGGATAGAGTGAGATGCAGGGTTGGTGTCTTCCTTAACAATAGTGACTGCCAATGTTTTTTAGTTTGTCAATAATGATAGAGGGCTTATCAGTAATGTGAAGTTGGAATGCTCCCATCTGTTTGATACTGTGTGTGGCTGGGTTCTGGAGATAAAGAGTAAAGGAACGTTTGGACGGTGGAAGGTTGCCTAAAGGGATTCCAGTAGGCTGTTGTCAGGAGTTGCATAAAGGAGCGGCAACATGGATAGTTGTTTGTGTGGTTAGAGGTCCAAATATGGCGGGGGGCGGGGTGTGGAATTGACATAAGGGGAAAGGTGCCGTAAGTAGATGTGGAGAAGTGTGGCAGCTTTTTGGTGCAAAGTGTCTGGGGAGTTCTCACCAAATCTGTCTAGAAAATAAAGAAGTTCCTCAGGTGGGTAAAGATGAGGGCTATTAAAGGAGGTCCGGGGTGCAGGGAGGCAGGAGAGGTAGCCCAGTTGGCCTGTAGAGCAGGGATGGCTGTGTAAGAGTAGGAAGAAAGGGAAATGCATAGCCAACAATTCTTTGCTAGAGAAGGATTGGAGGCAGTGAGGAGAGAGTGGGTGAGATTGATAGTGTGCTGGAGGTAACTAGGGAGAGGTAGAGAGTGACTGGAGAATGGGGGCAAGGATAAGAGTGAGTAGAAAAGTAAAAAAAAAAAAAGGACTTCATCAGGATAGAAGAACTGGAGTGTACCTTGCCACTGAAGATCTTCTATCCACTTCAAGAGAGACTTAGGGGTGGCGGTTTGAGGTAAAACCAGGAAATATCAGTTATGATGGTTTGGAGGAAAAGTGTGGCATTTACAAGTAGTTGAGAATGGTGAATAGGAGTATGACTAGACAGATAGTAGGGATGACAAGTTTTTGGGGTGCAGTCCAAGTAGTGGGGGTGACTGTAAAGCCCTGTTGCAAAAAAGTAGGGTAAGGATGAATAGACCTGATAGAATGAAGGGATGTATTAGGCTCATAAGGGTTATTACTGCTCTTCAGAAATGCGAGTGAGTTTAAGGGAAGTAGGGGAGAGTACTCACAATTTCCAGGAGGAAGAAGAGAGATCAGGCTGGCTGGCTGATGGGCACAGCTTTATTCTGGAATGGTGAACCCAATGGGGAGGGTCCTGCAGGAGGACAGCATTTGGGGTAATATAGATGACTAAGTAGGGTCCGGTCCATAGAGGTTGTAGAATTTGAGGGGTCAGATTCTTAACAAGAACTGATCATCCAGCTAGGGTGTCTTCATATGGCTGGGAATCTGGAGTAGGCAAGAGAAGATTAGCAGCCTGGTGATTTTCCTGTCTAGCCTGATGGAGGACTAGAAGATAGTCACATAGAGGGCTGGTGTCTGGGATGAAGTTGGGGCCAAGCAAGAAAGTGCATCCATATAAAAGTTCAAATGGACTATACCCTGTAGCATCTCGAGGACAAGCTGTAATTCTGAGCAGGGCAAGAGGTAAAAGTACCGTCTAGTCCTTTTTAAGTTGGAGGCTGAGCTTGGTGAGGTGTGTCTTTAAAAGACCATTAGTCTGTTCTACCTTTCCTGAAGATTGAGGATGGTAAGGGGTATGAAGGTTCCACTGAATACCAAGAGCCTGAGAAACTGCTTGGGTGATTTGACTAGTAAAGGCTGGTCCGTTATCAGACTGTATAGAGGTGGGAAGGCCAAACCAAGGAATTCTGTCTGACAGAAGGGAAGAAATGACCGCGGTGGCCTTCTCAGACCCTGTGGGAAAGGCCTCTACCCATCCAGTGAAAGTGTCTACCCAGACCAAGACGTATTTTAGTTTCCTGACTCGGGGCATGTGAGTAAAGTCAATTTGCCAGTCCTGGGCAGGGGCAGATCCCCGAGCTTGATGTGTAGGGAATTGGGCGGGGGTGGGGGGGTGGAGGAGCCTGAACAATCCCTGAGGAGTAGTAGAGTAGCAGATGGAACACTGAGAAGTGATTTCCTTGAGGGTAGATTTCCATGAAAGAAAGGAAATGAGAGGTTCTAAGAGGTGGGCTAGCGGCTTGTAACCTACATGGAAGAGGTTATGAAATGATGACAGAATAGAATGGGCCTGTGAGGCTGGAAGGAGATATTTTCCTTGGTCCAAGAAACATTTGCCTTGTGTGAGAAGACATGGATAGATGGAGGTTTTAGTGGGAGAGTAGGTGGGAGTTACCAATGAGAAGGAGAAAAACTGGCCGTGAGGGACAGAAGTTGTAATGCTCGCTGCTTCTTTAGCTACCTTCTCAGCATAAGCGTTGCCCTGAGCAATGGGATCTGATGCCTTTTGATGGCCCTTGCAGTGAATGACTCCAGCTTCCTTTGGAAGTAAAGTGGCCTTGAGAAGAGTTTTTATTAAAGAGGCGTTAATGATGGAGGACCCTTGCATAGTGAGGAAACCTCTTTCAGCCCATGTAACAGCATGGTGGTGCAGGATATGAAAGGCATATTTAGAGTCAGTAAAATATTGATGCATAGTCCCTTTGCAAGAGTGAGGGCCCGAGTTAAGGCAATGAGTTCAGCTTGCTGAGAGATAGTGGAGGGGGGCAGAGTGGCAGACTCAATGATAGATGTGGAAGATACTATAGCGTAGCCTGCCTTTGCTGGTTAGTGGCGATTAGGCCTGGTGGAACTGCCATCAATAAACCAAGTGTGATCAAGGTGAGGAAAAAGAAAGAAGGAAATATAGGGAAATGGAGTGAATGTCAGGTGGATCAGAGAGATACAGTCTTGGGGGTCAGATGTGGTATCTGGAATAATGTGGGAGGCCGGATTGAAGTCCAGGCCAGGAACAATGGTAACTGTGGGAGACTCAACAAAGAGTGAGTATAGCTGAAGGAGCCAGGGAGCAGAAACTATACGTGTCGGGTGTGAGGAAGAAAATAGATTTTGGAAGTTATGAGAACTGTAGAGAGTGAGTTGAGCATACTTTGTGATTTTAAGGGCTTCTAAAAGTATTAGGGTGGCGGCAGCCACTGCATGGAGACATGATGGCCAGCCTAAAACAGTAAGGTCAAGTTGTTTGGATGAAAGGCTACAGGGCATGGTCCCAGTCCTTGTGTAAGAATCCCAACTGCACAGCCCTGCACTTCGGCTGTGTGTAATGAAAAGGGTTGGGATGAGCCAGGGAGAGCTAGTGTGGGGGCAGTATCTAAAGCTGTCTTCAAGGAACAGAAAGAGGAGTGGGAAAAGGATTTAGGATCTATGGGGTCAGCTAGGTTTCCCTTTGTGAGTTTATATAATGGTTTTGTTAGGATGGCAAAACCAGGTATCCAAAGGTGAAAATATCCAACCATGCCCAGGAAGGAAAGGAGTTGTTGTTTTGTAGAAGGGGTTGGGGTTTGAGAGATCAGCCAGACATGACCGGCAGGGAGAGCATGTGTGTTTTCATGAAGAATTATGCCGAAGTAGGTAATGGATGGAGAAGAAATTTGAGCTTTGGAGGGGGATACCTGATATCCCTTGGAGAATAAATGTTAAAGGAGCAGGAGGGTGTCTTGTTGAGAAGATTCAAAGGAGGGGCTACAAAGTAGAAGGTCATCAATATATTGAATAAGGTGAGAAGTGGAGGCGTGGAAAGAAAGTAAATCATGAGAAAGAGCTTGGCTAAAGTAATGAGGGCTGTCCCTGAAGCCTTATGGCAGTACAGCCCAGGTAAGCTGCTGGGACTAATGGGTGTCAGGGTCAGTCCAGGTAAAAGCAAAGAGAGGCTGGGATGAGGGTTGCAGGGGAATAGTGAAAAAAGCGTCTTTGAGATCAAGAACAGAACAGTGAATTGTGGAGGAAGGTATTGAGGATAAAAGAGTGTACAGGTTGGGCACCACTAGGTGGATAGGCAAAACAATTTGGTTGATAAGGCACAGATCCTTAACTAACCCATAAGACTTGTCCGGGTTTTGGACAGGTAAAATGGGGGAATTGTAAGGAGAGTTTATAGGCTTTAAAAGCCCATGCTGTAGCAGGCAAGTGATAACAGGCTTCAATCCCCTTAAAGCCTGTTGTGGGATGAGATACTGGCATTAAAGCAGGGTAAGGGTGATTAGGTTTTAATGGGATAATAATGGGCGTGAGATTGGTTGCCAGGGAGGGAGTAGAGGTGTCCCATACTTGTGGGTTAAGTTGGGGGGATACAAGAGAAAGATGCAAAGGAAGCTTTGGGTTGGGGAGCAGGGCAGCAATGAGATGTGGCTGTAGTCCAGGGATAGTCAGGGTAGCAGATAATTTTGTTAAAACATCTCAACCTAATAAGGGAACTGGGCAGGTGGGGATAACTAAAAAGGAGTACATAAAAGAATGTTGTCCAATTTGGCACCAAAGTTTGGGAGTTTTAAGAGGTTAGAAGCCTGGCCATCAATACCCACAACAGTTATGGGGGCAAAGGAAACAGGCCCTTGAAAAGAAGGTAATGTGGAGTGGGTAGCCCCTGTATCAATTAAAAAGGGGACAGACTTAGCCTCCACTGTGAGAGTTACCCGAAGCTCGGCGTCTGTGATGGTCCAGGTGGCCTTTGAGGCAATCAGGCAGCGTCAGTCTTCAGCCGCTAAGCTGAGCAGATCTAGGAAGGAGTCAGTCAGAGAGCCTTGGGCCAGAGCTGTAGGGGCTCTGGGAGTGGCTGCCAGGTAAGTTGGACAGTCCAGTTTCCAGTGGGGTCCTGCACAGATGGGACATGGTTTAGGAGGAATCCCAGGCTATGGGCATTCTTTGGACCAGTGACCAGATTTCTGGCACTTGAAGCAAGATCCTGGGGGAGGAGGCCCTGGAGAAATGCCTGGCCACTGCAGTTTAGGCGTTTTGAAGTTCTTGTGTGGTGGAGATGTGGCTGGGGTTTCTCTCACAGTGGAGGCAAGTAATCGCAATTCAGAAATACGTTGCTGCTTGGCTGCCTCTTCTCTATTATTGTACACCTTGAAGGCAAGGTTAATTAAGTCCTGTTGTGGGGTTTGAGGGCCGGAGCCCAGGTTTTGGAGTTTCTTTCTAATGTTAGGAGCGGATTGAGTGATAAAATGCATATTGAGAATAAGATGGCCTTCTGGCCCTGCTGGGTCCAAGGCTGTAAAGCATCTCAGGGTTGCTGCTAAACAAGCCATGAACTGGGCTGGGTTTTCATCCTTTCTTTGGGTAGTTTCTTTAAGTTTGTCATAATTAACAGATTTGTATGCTGCCTTTTTAAGCCCTTCAACTAGGCAAGAAGTCATGTAATCTCGCCTAGCTATATACCTGGGGAATCTGCCTGATAGTTCCACTGGGGATCCTCTCGGGGAACTGCTCTAATGCCTTCCTGGAGTCCTGGCTCATGAAGCCGGTGGTTGTCAGTGTGAGAATGGGCTGGAGAAAAAACTCTTTCCTGTTCATCTGGGGAGAGAGTAGAAGTTAGGATGACATTTAAGTCACTCCAGGTTAAATTGTAGGACAGAGTTAGATATTGGAATTCCTGTATATCTTTAGTGGGGTCTCATGAGAAAGAGCCTAAATGCTGGCTGATTTCAGAAAGGTCTGATAGAGAAAAAGGCACCTGTACCCTGACTATGCCTTCAGCTCCAGCCACCTCTCTAAGAGGAAATTTTTGGGCAGATGGGGGAGAGCTAGTCATGGAACGAAACTATAAGCCAGACCGGGTGTGAGGAGGAGAGGTGATAGAAGGGTTGTAGGGTGGGGGAGCAGAGGCTGAAGAAGAGTTGGAGCCTGATTCAGCCTGGCAGGGAGCAACCTAAGGAGGAGCAGTCTGGGGAGCAGGGGAGAGGTCAGATGGGTTGGTAGAAAAGGAAGATTCAGAAGACTCAGCGATGCTTGGGGTTGGTACTGAAGGGACAGGTGGGAGGGAAAGAAGGAGGATTTGGGACGAGTTGCATTGGGAACAGAGACTAGGGAGGGAATGAAGTGAGAAAAATGCCTGGACATAAGGCACCTCAGACCAGTTGTCCATTTTTTGACAAAAATTATCTAGGTCTTGTAGGATGGAGAAATTGAAAATGCCATTTTCTGGCCATTTAGAGACATTATCAAGTTTGTGCTGGGGCCGAGCAGTATTGCAGAAGAAAATAAGATGCTTAGGTTTTAGGTCAGGCGAGAGTTGAAGAGGTTTTAAGTTCTTGAGAACACAGGCTAAGGGAGAAGAAGGAGGAATGGAGGGTGGAAGGTTGCCCATAGTGAGGGAGGCAAGCCCAGAGAAAAGAGAGGGTGGAGACATGGGGGAGGGGGTGGTACTTGCCACCGAGGGGAGGTGGTGCTTGCTACCCCAAGGAGGTGGTACTTGCCACCAAGGTGGAGGATCAAGGCAGACATCCCCGCAGTGATCAGACACCTCTGAAATGTGGGTGAATAATCAGGCAGGCATCCCCCCCAGTAATTAAACACAGATAAAGCATGTCTCCTCTGTCTCTACCAGAAAAAGAAAGGAACCGAAATTAAGGAAGAAAGAGATTGAAGGGTGGAGGCAGGGTGAGAGAGGTTGGAGAAGAGAATGAAAAGACCGCTTACCTGATTTGAAATTGGTGAGATGTTCCTTGGGCTGGCTGGTCTGAGGACTCGAGGTCATAGGTGGATCTCCTCACAGAGTGAGGGCGAGGACAGGGGACTGGTCTCCTGAAGGAGTCCTCCTGTCCCGGGTCTTTGGCACCAAATGTCATGTGCGTCTGTGTGAAGAGACCACCAAACAGGCTTTGTGTGAGCAATAAAGCTTTTTAATCACCTGGGTGCAGGTGGGCTGAGTCCGAAAAGAGAGTCAGCAAAAGGTGGTGGGATTATCATTAGTTCTTGTAGGTTTGGGATGGGCGGTGGAATTAGGAGCAATGCTTTTCAGGCAGGGGGTGGATCTTACAAAGTACATTCTTAAGGGTGGGGAGAATATTGCAAAGTACCTTCTTAAGGATGGGGGAATATCACAAAGTACATTATCACAAGGGTGGGGGAGGATATTACAAAGTACCTTCTTAAGGTTGGGGGAATATCACAAAGTACATTATTGCAAGGGTGGGGGAGGATATGACAAAGTACCTTCTCAAGGGTGGGGAGAGTGTATTGTCAAAAAGTCAATTGATCAGTTAGGGTGGGGCAAGAACAAATCACAATGGTGGAATGTCATCAGTTAAGGCAGGAACCGGCTATTTTCACTTCTTTGGATCTTCAGTTGCTTCAGGCCATCTGGATGTATACGTGCAGGTCACAGGGGATATGATGGCTTAGCTTGGGCTCAGAGGCCTGACACTGTTTATTCAGCCTTGGAAATTCCTCTCAAATGGATGTTTTCTGCTTCCTGAGCCCACTGCCTCTGCAAGAGTGGGAGGCCTAGCCTTTCCAAACCTGGACCGTTGCATCCTCCTGTTCCTCCACTTGACAGTCTTCCCTCTGCAACCCACCCTCCATGGCTGATTTCCTTCCTAAAACACACACTGACCTTTGTCTGGCTCCCCAGAGCCTAGAGGAGCAATCCCAGTCTCATTTAAGGAGCCCTCAAGGCTCTGCTTTTTCTGACCTAACTTACCTGTTGCCTTGTCTCCTTTTTTCCCCAAAATCTTCCTACCTTCCCTGTACATCTGATGCTTTAGCCCCAAGGACCTTCTTGGCCTTCCCCAAACAACACAACATCTCTGCTATTCTCTCTTCCTAGAATCCCCTTCCCTCGTTTTACTGGAAAACTGTAATAGGTCCATTGTCTGATGTGTGCAGCAAATCAATACACCAAGATACTGGGCTGCAGCAGAGACAAGAGATTTAATCATAGAGTTGCCCAGAAAAGAGATGAGAGGGAACCTCAAATCCATCTCCCTGAGGAGTTTGGGGCTAAGGTTTTTAAGGGTTTTGGATTGGGCCAAAGTGTAGAGACCATTGATTGGTCAAATAGTGCAGGGCGAAGTCATAGGACGGGGAACTGAAGAAACTGTATTCTCATGCTAATTCCATTTCTTTGTGGGAGTCTTCAAACTGGCTGGCATCAGCTATTTTGCTGGAATTTGGGATCTGAAAAACATCTTAAGTGATCCTTAAAAAAAAGCCTTATGATTCAAATGTCAGAAATCCTCTTTATAGAAACAATGGGCACGCAAGTGGTCAGGTATTTTGTGCTAGGAGACTTATAGCAACAAGGAAGTGGGTCAAAGTGCAGCCTAATTAATGCTTAGTTATAACAATATTTCTGTCCAGAATTCTGTTAACCCTGTGAGGATGGCTTCAACTCCTTTTCCTCTGTCAACATAGCAAAGGAAATGCCAGAACACCATTGGCTGTCCCAGGCAGGATAATTCTGCTGCTGCAGGTCCTTTTCCCTGGCTGGACTGAACCTCTTGAGGGCAGTTAGTCACATAGTACCTGGCCCATGGTGCCTGCTCAAGGGATGATGAAAGGAGAGGTCACATGTTATATGCTCCCATTTTTGTGAAATTTCCAGGATAAACAAATGTGTAGAGACAGAAAATATATTAGTGGTTGCCAGGGGATAGGGGGAGGAGGGAACTGGAAGGTATGAGGTTTCTTTCTGGGGTAATGAAAATAGTCTGGAATTAGATAGTGGCGATGGTTGCCCAATATTGTGAATATACTGAAAACAATGGAATTGTATACTTTAAAATGGTTACAATGGTGAATTTTGTGGTAGATGAATTTTATCTGAATGTTTTTATTTTAAAAATGTTAAATAAAATTTATAGGAGGCCATTGATTGAGACTGAGCTCCTGCACTAGGCCCCTGTAGGCCAAGCCAAAATGGAAACCCTTGTGCTAAAGTCTCACATCAGCAAACCGAAACTAAATTGTTTATCTTACCTTGCAAGGAATCAGAAGAAAGAGAGAGATAATAAGCAAATCCCCAAACAAGCCAGTGTTATTCCTCATGATAAGGAAGTCCCCTCTTCTTTAACCCTGAGGAAAGGAACCTAAAGTAACTTGATGCTAACCAATCCACTTTTTGTTCCCAGTTTCTGATTTTCTCAGCCCTTTCTGCCTATAAAACCAACCTCCTCGGCTCAGCTTATCGTAGGAATTTTCTAAATTATTGGAGGAGATGTCACCCCAATTCATGAATTGTAAACAAAAGCAAATTCGATCATTTAACTAAATTTGTTGTCATTTTGAATTTTGTCTTTTGACAGAAATGATGAAAAGATGAAGGAATAATAAAATACTTTTTCTTATTTTCTAATTTGCTTTTATCCCAGACCCTTTTGGTCATTCTTCAGCTATTCCCCCATATGCAACCATTATAATCTAAATGAAAGTGTTTACTCATCACAGACCACATGTGAATTATAATCAAATACCAATTAGCAGTCTTGTACTGATGGTGTCTGTTACTTTTGCTGTTTGTCCTTTTCCTGCTGAAGTAGAAACTCTGCAGGGAGAGAAGCTGTCTAGACCTGGTGGATGTCATCTCTAATACATCCATCTGTCTACCTTGCTAGAGACCAAACTTGGACTAACCCCTGCAAAAGAGAAACCAGCAAGGAGAAAAGACATCATTAGGAATGTAGTTTGACTGTGACAAAAGTAGTTCTTCAGAGCTTTTCACACACACACACGGGTTCATTTATTCATCATGAAAACCAGTGTGGGGCAGGGAGGTACCTTTTGATGGGGAAAAAAAGCTTCTGACCTGCCCTCACTAGTGAGTGGGCTGAAGGAGTGAGCTGGGCTCTTCTGACCTGTTGGTTATTTCTGCAGGATAAGGAGAGAGAATGTGTTGAGCTTTCTCTGCATGAGGCTTGTACCTGTTACTCTCATTATTTCATGAGTAGAGCCCAGTCTGCCTGGAACATTGGAAAACAATAGGACATGCAAGCATTGAAGGCCCCACTGTGGCCACTTCAGGAGAAAATGGCAAAGACAAGTCCCAATTAATGAAGTCACCTATGTCAACTCCATTTCAGACAATTAACTCAAGTTCCCATCTTCAGCCCCCAGAGAACTGAGACACATAATTAACTGTAAATTATAGTGACTCCTCCACCCCGAGGTGTCCTAAACATTCTTGTGACCAGAGAATTTTCAGCTGATAAACAAGATATGATAGAAAAAAGTGGAGTTGGGGAACCAGTTACTCTATGAAAACTTTGGTAAGTAGTTTCCCATGGATTAATAAGAAAATCTCCACTCATATTACACAAAGATAATGTCAACCCCATTATAGACACATGATGTTATTATTTGTGGTAAGCTAACATTTTCATAGCACATGCGATGTTGCCAGTGACAGAGCAGGAGCATTGCCATCTTGGACAAGCACTGCCATTTTGAAGTTCCCCTTGATCAAAAACTGCCTAAATCCAACCCAAAGGGCATCAGCCTAATGGCTAATGTCAGTATGACCATAAACCACAACTGACATCTCTGACCAGAAACATTCCAACCCTAAGATAAACCCCTTCCCGACCAAAGACATGCCAGCCCCAAGATAACCTCCCCTTTAACCGGAGAAATGTCAGCCCCAAGATAATCTCCTCTCCAACCAGAGACATTCCAACCCCACAATAAGCTTCTCCTCCACACAGAAACATTCCAAGCCTGTGATAAGCTCCCTCGCCGTGAACCCTTAAATATTCTTAGTCTGTCAGACAGAGCACTCCTGACTAAAATCAGCCAGAAGCCCCTCTCAGGTTTATTCTCTGAAATAAACCTATCTTTGACTGTTGAGCTGCTTTTTTTGTATTTCTTCTCTTCTTTCTGTAACTCTTACAGCAAGCACTATTTTAAGTGCTGTTGATAAACTAACCCATTAGTCTACACAGCAACCCTATAAGTAGATTACTGTTATCCCTTTTTACATATGAGGAAATCGAGGCACAGGTAATTTGCCCAAGGTTACACAACTAGCAAATGGCAGAGCTGGAATTTGAACTCAGGCCACCTGGGTCCAGAGTCCATTCAACAAACAGAGTCCACAGGGTTGTGTGGTTAGTGAGATGGGCAATCCATGCAAGCATGCAATTTGGGCTGAAAGGCTCCCAGTGCAGGACACAGCACACAGAAGTAAATCTGCGTTTAGTAGGATTTCACAGAAGAGTTATTTGTGATTGTGAAAAGCTTTCTGTTGTGCAGTTTTTGTTTTTGTTTTTCCCCAGAGAGGAAACAGATTACATGGACTATTTTCATATGTTTGTGAACTGGCCGTTTGGGCCAGATTAAGGGGTCAGGAACTGGTGGGGAAGGGAGTGGAGGAGGTGGGGTCAGCCTCATTATCCAGCCCTTCCATCCTACAGAGCACTCCCCAAGGCTGCATTCTTCATTTGAATGCATTTCAAAGTGCAGCCTGATTAATGCTCAATTATAACAATATTTCTGTCCAGAATTCTTGTTAACCCTGTGAGGATGGCTTCGACTCCTCTTCCTTTGTCAACATAGTGAAGGAAATGCCAGAACACCATTGGCTTTCCCAGGCAGAGTGATTCTGCTGCTGCAGGTCCTATTCCCTGGCTGGACTGAACCCCCTGGAGGCAGACACTCACATAGTGCTCAGCACATTCTTCAAATGAAGCATTCTTCATCCGCCTCCTGTGCCTTCCGCTGGCACACTGGATTCCTTTCACATTCAAAAAGACTTCAAATCACCTCCCTGTTCTCTAGAGAGAAGTGCCCTGTTTCTTAAGCAAAGTGCTAAACAGAGATAGTTAAATAAATTTTCAAGTAAGTAAGAGAGGGGGCTTCAGTAGTTCCCTAATGTAGGGGCAAGCCCAAATTATTTAAAAATTGCATTGGAGAGACTCAGCAAATTCTGAGTACAAGTTGGATGCCTGCCGACTTGGGCCCAGACAAAAGACCTAGCACCCACCTTCTCCTTGCCTCACCCCACTCCCACCTCCTGGCTTCCCGAGAAGCTCAGCAGCTGTGCTGGTTCATCCAGGCCCAGGAACTGAGTGGGGATGGGGGCTGGGGTCCCTGGGGTGGGTCATTCCCAACTGCAGAGGACAGAAGCCTTCTGGAATAAAAGCCTTCTGCCAGGCATACCCCTTTGGTCAATCCATCACCAAGTCTATAATCAACACTACAGTGGTCCTAATTGTGTGGGCTCAGGGAGTGCTGGGAAGGAAGACCTGGTGTGGGCACAGTGATTGTGGAGGGAGGTCTTAGAAAGAGGGCTTGGATTCAAGTGTGAGAGAAATGGCAGCTCCCCATGAGGGAAGGGGCATGTTTTTTCTTTCTTACCAGCTCTGTCCTCCTGATCCAAAGTCATTATTCATCATCAAAATAAAATTCCAGAGGGCCAGCTTGTTCTGGCATGGCAAGGACAGTTAGACGACCTGAGGGGGCATAATGAGGGGAAGGAACATGTAGTTAGTGGGGCTGAGACAGTGGTGGCATTGGGACAGATGAGTGGAGATCAGGGCTATGCCAAGGAACTCATCTTTCCCTCGTGCTGCAGCCTTCAAAAGTATCTCAGCACAAGAAGAGGGAGGGAGAAAGAAAAGCTACACTTTCCAGAGTCCTGGAGTGGACATTGGCTATTTCTGCCCACCCAGACTCCATTGCCTTTGGGGAACACCTCCTCCCCTTTCTCAGCCCCTCTGGTTTGGATGAGGCAGATCCTATGATGCTCACCCCCAACCCTTGCCACAGGGTCAGACCAGGACCCACCCTGGCCAGTTAGAGCATTTTACCTGCCTGGCCTCAGGGACTGGCTCAGGCAAACGAGACTCAAATTAGGGGCTTTTGATGAATCCACTGGGAAAAGTGAAGCTTTCCTTCAGTGGGGATTGCTAGCTCTAGGTATAATGTCTGATGGGAGGTCCAGAAGCCAGCATGTGGCCAAGCCTGCCAAGGGAGCAGCATTGAAGGACGGAGGGAGAGAGACCAAGTCCTGATGAGATCCTTCAAGTGCCTAGATTTTGGGGGCATGGAAGCCCACAAATTCATTTTTTTAAAATTAACCATCTTAAAGTGAACAAATCTATGATATCTAGTACATTGACAATGTTGTGCAAACACCACCTCTAGCTCCAAAACACTTTCACCACCCCAGAATAAAACCCTGTGCTCATTTAGCAGTTACTCCCTATTCTGCCTCCCCTCAACCCTGGCAACCACCAGTCTACTTTCTACTTCTATGAGTTTACCTATTCTGGATATTTCACATAAACAGAATCATACAATATGTGATCTTTTGTGACTGGCTTCTTTCACTTAGCATAATGTTTTAGAGGTTCATCCACCTTATAGCATGTGTCAGTACTTCATTTCCTTATATAGTGTATTAATCCATTCTTGGGTTGCTATAAAGAAATACCCAAGACTGGGTAATTTATAAAGAAAAGAGGTTTAATTGGCTCGTGGTTCCACAGGCTGTACAGAAAACATGATGCTGGCATCTGCTTGGCTTCTGGGGAGGCCTCAGGAAACTTACAGTGATGGCAGAAGGTGAAGAGGGAGCCAACACTTCATGTGGCCGAGCAGGAGCCAGAGAGAGTGAGGGGGAGGTGCTATATACTTTTAAACAACCAGATTTCATGAGAACTGACTCACTACTGTGAGGACAGTACCAAGGAGATGGTACTAAATCATTCATGAGAAATCCACCCACATGACTCAATCACCTCCCACCAGGCTCCACCTCCAATATTGGGGATTACAGTTTGACATGAGATTTGGTAAAGACACAGAACCAAACCATATCATATGGCTTAATATTATTCCTTTGTGTGGACATACCACATTATTTACTTATTTAGACACAGGGTCTCACTCTCACCCAGGCTGGAGTGCAGTGGGGTGATCATAGCTTGCCTAATTAAAAAAAAAATTTTCTTTGTAGAGACAAGGGTCTTGCTATGTTGCCCAGGCTGGTCTTGAACTCCTGGCCTCAAGCAGTCCTCCTGCTTTGGGCTCCCAAAGTGCTGGGATTACAAGAATAAGCCACTATAAAAAAAAAAAAAAAAAAAAAAAAAAAAGCCACTATGCCTCACCAACATACCACATTTTGTTTATTCATTCATCTGTTGATGGATGTTTATGTTGTTTCCACCTCTGGGCTATTGTGAACAGCACTGCTATTAGAGTTCATATACAAGTATTTGTCTGAGCACCTGTTTTCAGTTTTGGGGGGTATGTATCTAGGAATGGAATTTTTGCATCACATGGTAATTCTGTGTTTAACTTTTTGAAGAACTGCCAGACTCTTTCACAGCATCTGAGCACAAATTCCTTTTTTATTGTCCCATTTGACCGAACAAGATCTTGTACATGCCAAGACTGAAACCTTTACTGTCCCCAGGGCCTCCAGCAGAATGTCCCTCACTAGTTTGGAATTGTTCCTGGGCTGGTGACTGCGATGGTGCAATCCATAGCCCAGGAATGACCATAGCTAAGAAGCCTTGCCCCAAAACAGCCCCTTTTCAGCTGCTGGGGGAGGCCTGTCTGGCCAGTGACTGTCAGCCATTCTGTCTGTGCCTTCTGCCTGGATGGCCTCCCACAGAGCAGTGCTGAGAGGTCACTGGCTGGTTTGGGCTGAATTTCAGGTAGGGGCAAGGCTGTGGGATGGTCTGTCTCTCCATAGATCCAGGCCTTTGGATGGCCTTTTCCAACCATCAGCAGGTATGGGAATGCCAAGTATAGGTGCTATGCTCTGAATGTTTGTGTCCCCTCAAAATTCATGTGTTGATATCCTAACCCCCAAGTTGATAGTATTAGGAGGTGGGGTCTTTGGGAGGTCATTAAGTCATGAGGGTGGAGACCTCCTAAATTGGACTAGTGTCCTTATAAAAGAGGCCCCAGAGAGTGGGCTTGCCTCTTCCACCATGTGAAAAGGTGCCATCTATGACAGTGGGATCCCTCACTAGATACCAAATCTGCCAGTGCCTTGATCTTGGACTTCCCAGGCTCCAGGATGGTAAGAAGTAAATTTCTGTTGTGTATAAGCTGCCCAGTTTATGGGATTTTGTTATGGCAGCCTGAATAGACTAAGACGGGGGTGGGGGGGTAACCATGGAGAGAGAACCAAGGCCAGGACACTTGTACTTCACCTGCCACCTATCCGGTATGTGGTATTAAGGAAGTCACTTTCTCTGTCTGGGTTTCAGTTTCTCAAGTGACAAATGAGAGGGGCCTATTAAATGATGACGTTGACAGTCTCTGGTCCTGGGCGCATCTCACTCCATCCTACTCCCAAGCTTTCCCCATCTCTCTGAATCTTCATAGAAGTCTAGGATTTCGCAGCTGGCAGAGGCCATGGAGATAATCCGGACCACCTGCCCTGGTGTCTCTTCTCATCTCTCAGAGCTTGCATGCTGGCTGCTGTGTGCCAGGCAGCTCCTGGAGGGCATTCATGATGAGCACCAGCGTCTTCCTGTGACGTCCCAGTAGATAAAGCAGTTATTACTGATGGAGGAACAATGAGGTGTGCTCGCCACAATTGGCCCTTAATGATGTTGGACTCCCCAGGATTGCCTTGGCTAGGCAGCTTCCTGTTTAAATGCAGGGCCTAGAGACACCAATTTCATCTACACCAACAGCAGCACTGTAAGTGCCCTCAACGCCGGCTGCAGCAGCTGTGGAGTGCTGAGCAACATTTGGGGTGCCTTTTCTGTGTCTTTCTTGTACACACACACACACACACACAGAGCTATCATGAGGCTTGCCCTCTACTACATACACCTAAGAATGCCCCTCTCTAATATTTCATCATTTTAATCAAATGTTCACTCTTTCACAACATATATAAGTGTACTTGGTATGCCAAAAATGCTATAACAGAGTCAGGTGCTTTGTTATTATTGCTATTATAATTGCTCAATCGTTATAAATCCAAAAGATACAAATGACAACCTCTTAACTGCAATTTCAAGACGAGTCTCAATATCCAAACTTTGAATGTTCATGCACATGGGAAATTTAATGCTCTTGGACTGGTATTTTAAATACGACATGATAGAGGCCAACACTTGGGCCCTTTCTGTGGGAGTGGGGCAGGCTGTGGTTTGAAGAACATCCTGTTCATGTCATGGACCCCTGCTTTTTGAAGGACCACTTAATTGCTTTATTGAAAGATGGGTGCTGTATGATCCCTGGGGCTCCATGCCCCATCCCTAGGTGTCCTCTCAAGGAGCTGAGGTTACCATGGCTATTGGTGGGCTGCGGGGCCTTGACGACAGGCAGCACCAAAGGGGCCTGGGTAATGAAGGGCAATGAGGGGGTCAAGGCCCTGTGTGGAGAAGACTTGGGCAGTGGCATTCCTGCTTTTTAAGTGCTGCTGATGTTGGCAAGGGGGGGAAGGTGACAGATGAGGATGGGGTAGGGGCAGGAGGCGATGAAACAGCCCCTAAATAGTTCCTACCCTGAGATCCAGGGTCTGTGAGTAAAGCTCTGCAGCCCCTGAGGATTTGGGCCATATGGTTTCACCCTGCCCTGGGAGGCACCCTTAGGCCCTCACCTTTCAAGCCATCTGCATCTCCCCAGCCAGGACAGGGTATGTGGTCTTCTGTGCAGATGGTGGCACAAGGCAGGCACACAGTGCCACAAAAAGGCCTCGCTCTTGATTGACTCATCGATGCTGTGTGGCATGTGAGGAGTGGGGATGTGTGCACGAGACCCCTGCCCCCAGTACTGTGCTTACCCCACTGGCCCCCAGGCATTCTGCCAGCTGGGCAGAGCGGGACAGAGGCACAGAGAAGATGAGGTGCTGTGTGTGTGGCTGTGTGCATTTGGGGACATCCATCCATCAATCCAGTCAGACCAGGGAAGGCTCTTCCTTGGGCCCCTACTGTTCTGTCCCTCAGGCCAGGAATATGGAATGGCCAGGAATATAGACTGGCCAAGGCCAGCAGAATCTGTGCTAAGGGGAAAGGGCTAACAGAGCCTGACAGTGAGCCAGGGGTCTGCACAATGGAGAACTCTCCACTGGTGCTGACCAGGAGCCTGTGTTGCCCTTTGGCTTAGGCGAAATAGACAGCTGCCTGTGTGGTAGATAGTGAAAATCTCAGAAGACACTCCAGAGCCCCTCTCAATGTAGTTCTCCTTTGTGCCTGATATCCCCTCATCAGCAGTTCTCACCTTTTGAGTTTTAATGGATTCAAATGGATTTGTTTCTGGAGAGGGGGAGGGTATCACATGTGAAGACCCTTCTCTTCGGCACTGTATTTCTCCCATGATAGAAGCGCCCTTAGCTCCCACGCCTGCTGCCCCCAAGGCCTAGAGCGGGGTGGGGGCAGGGTCCCTCAGTGGGACAGATGTGTAGGAGTCCAACCTTCTTGACTTCCTTGCTTTGCTGTGAGCATCACAGCAGTGTGCAAAGGAGGGGGCAGGCAGGGGAAAGGGGTAGGCTTGTGTGAATGGCTGCTGTGAATTTTAATTCAATTCAGTCTGGCTGCCTTACTGAATCAATGTTGGGAAAACATAGCGTTCTCCTGGGAGGAGAGGTGTTTGGTATAAATAGAAGGTATTATCATTAAGAGGCAATTGGGGGACGTCATGTCGCTCAATACAGCACAAGGCAGCAGCCAGAGCCCCAGCCGTGGGCTGCAGAGCTACAAGGAACTGCTTTCATTTACTTGTCCCTGGAGAAAAAGCCCTTCCTCCATTCCAGGGCTCTCTCTGATCCCTTAGCCCCTTCTCTGCTGGATAAATTGAGCCACCTCATTCTCAGGGGGTGCTCGATGGGGTCGTAACCACACCAGTGAACTAACCATAGAAAGGGGTTACCATTCTCCACTCAAACTCTGAGCAAGAGCCTTGCCTTCCCTCACATACCACCTTACTCTTTCTAAACAGCTTTATTGAGGTATAACTTACATAGCATACAATTTACCCATTTAAAGTATATGATTCAACTGGGGGTGGTGACTCGCGCCTGTAATCTCAGCACTTTGGGAGGCTGAGGCAGGCAGATCACCTGAGGTCAGAAGTTCAAGACCAGCCTGGCCAACATGGTGAAACCGTGTCTCTACTAAAAATACAAAAACTTAGCCGGGAGTGGTGGCAGGTGCCTATAATCCTAGCTACTCGGGAGGCTGAGACAGGAGAATCACTTGAACCCGGGAGGTGGAGGTCATGCCATTGCACTCTAGCCTAGGCAACAATAGTGAAACTCTGCCTCAAAAAATAATAGTAATAATAAATAATAAATAAATAAAGTGTATGATTCGATGTTTTCTAATATATTCACAGATATATGCAACCATCACCACAATTTTAGAACATTATCACCCCCAAAAAGAAATTGTATATCCTTTAGCCGTCACCTGTTCATCTCCCCAACACATGCCAGTCCTAAGCAAAAACTAATCTACTTGCTGTCCCTACAGAGACTTATTCTGGACATTTTATGTAAATGGAATCATATCATATGTGGCCTTTTATGACTGCCTTCTTTCACTTAAACATAATGTTTTCAAGGTTCATTTATGTTTTGGCATGTATCATTAATTCCTTTTTATGGCTAAATAATATTCCACTGTATGGATATACTATGTTTTGTTTATCAGTTCATCAGTTAGTGGGCAGGCATGTGGGTTGTTTGTACCTTTGGCTACCGTGAGCAAGTTTTTGTGTGGGCATATTTTTCCTTTCCCTTGGGAACATACCCAGGCGTGGAATTGCTGGGTCATATGGTAACTCCATGTTTAATCATTTGAGGAGTTCCATCTTGCTCTTTTTAAAAAATTATTATTATTTTTTCCAGGGCACACAGATGCCAGAGAAATGGGGTCAGTGCTTACTCCTCCTTGTTCTTAACAACACTTTTTAAATAACTACTACTATTAACTGGGGGCCTGCTGGACAATCATTTAGCAAATACCTGTTTAGCTCTTTTTATGTTCCAGGCACTGTTCTGGAAGCTGGGGAGGCAGCAGAATGGTGAATGGTGAGTCAGCCATGTTGCTTCAGCACTATGAGGACTTTGGCTTTTACCCTGAATAGGATGCAAACAACTTGGAGGTTTGTTTTTTCTGTACAGGTTTATTGAGATATAATTGACAAACAAAACTCAATAAACTACACATAAAGTGTACCATTTCATGAGTTTTGGTGTGTGTATATATACCCACGAAACCATCACCACCATCAAGATAGTGAACATCTTCCCCCAGAAGCTTCCTTGTAGCACTTGGCAATTCCTCCCTCCTGCCTGCCTGTCCCTACCCACCTATCCTCAGTCAACCATTCAGCAGACTACAGATTAGTTGCATTTTCTAGAATGGAATAGTATGTGGTCTTTTTAGTGTTGCTTTTAAAATTTGGCACAATTGTTTTGAGGTTTATCCATATTGTTGCTTATATTAGTAGTTCATTTCTTTTTATTGTTGACTAGTAGTTCATTCTATGGATGTGCCACAATTTGTCTATCCATTCCCCAGTTGATGGACATTAGGGTTGTTCCATGTGGGATCTTATGGCAGATGTATGTTTAACTTTATAAGAAACTATCAAACTGTTTTCCTAAGTGATTGTATTATTTTATACTCCCACCAGCAGTATATAAAAGTACTAGTCGCTTGCAGTTTTTTTCCAACACTTGGAATGGCCCATCTTTTAAATTGTAACCATTCTAATAGGTATGTAATGATATCTCATCATGATTTAAATTTGCATTTCTCAATCACTGGTGATGTTGAGCATCTTTTCATATGTTTATTTGCCATCTGTTTATCTTCTTTAAAGAAGTGTCTGTCTAAATCTTCTGCTCATTTTTTTTTAAGTTGGGTTTCATGTTTTCTTATTATCGAATTCAGAGAGTTCTTTATTAAGAGTCCTCTCAACAATGTTTTGTAGTTTCCAGCATGCATCTCTATAGGATATCTGTGCTCCCACATACCCTGGTGTGGAATCACCACCTCCTGGGTGGGCTCAAGGCATATTGCAATAGTTACCCGCCGGGCACGGTGGCTCACGCCTGTAATCCCAGCACTTTGGGAGGCCAAGGCGGGTGGATCACCTGAGGTCAGGAGTTCGAGACCAGCCTGACCAACATGGAGAAACTCCATCTCTACTAAAAATACAAAATTAGCCAGGCATGGTGGCACATGCTTATAATCCCAGCTACTCAGGAGGCTGAGGCAGGAGAATCACTTGAACCCGGGAGGCAGAGGTTGCGGTGAGAAGAGATCGGGCCATTGCACTGTAGCCTGGGCAACAAGAGTGAAACTCTGCCTCAAAAAAAAAAAAAAAAATAGTTACCCATTTGACTGATACAGCAAGAATTTTCTTCTGGGGCCGCTTGGTGGGATCATGGAGATCCTTATTAATACACGGTATCAGCAGCTGCCTACTCTCCCTGCCAGGGAGTACCCTGTGGCCACCACAGGGAATGATGAGCCTTTCTGGCTGCCATCCTACAGACCTGCAAGAGCAGCCCAAGTGCCTTGGAGCTTTATGGCATCCAATTCCAAGAAGCAAGGTTAACCCTATAGGAGAGGAATAGCTTTTCCTCACCCATTGCTAGGTTCACAGCTGAGGTCCCTATAACAAAAGATAGATCAACAAGAGAAAAGATCAACAAGAGAAAAGCATAAAAGTATTTAGTAAGTTTTACATGAAACTGATTACAGTTTAAAGGAAATGAAGACACAAAGAAACAGTAAAACCTGTGGATTTTTAATGCTAGGTTTGATGAAGAAATGAATGACGCCGGTGAAGTATGATTGGATTAAAAGTATGATCTAATGCTTACAAACTAGGAGAACTTAGCAAGGCCCATTTGTTCGGATCCCCTCTGTGACCCTTTGTCTTCAGAGATGAGGACGTTCCTTACCTCTCACATGAGGGTCTTCTGATCTGCTATAGGGGAGGGTCAGAAAAATCCTTCCTAGATCAGATGGTGTGCTTCAGGGGAGAAGAGGGGAAGGTGAAAGTGATCTTCCTACTTCCACTGTTTTGCAAATGCCAAGATACCATATTTGGGGGTAGCATGCCCTGAACCCCATCAAGCCAATCTTGCAGAGAGCCAGCTCCTTCCTCCCACACGGCATTGTGCTTCCTGACATGGGCTTGTCAATGCAGCTCTACTTGTGTCCCCTGAATCATTTTCTTGGCTACTACTATAACTTTTTCCAGGAACACACCCACAGATGACAAATAGCTAGACCAAAGTTGTTGATGCCAAAAGCCACGAAGTAGTGGTGGCAGGGTGAATCTGGAGCCCAGAAGAACTTCTGTGAATCTTCCACTGGGTGTTTCTAAGATTGGTCTACTCCCCTCCCCCATGCCCCATTATCTCATGCTGGGTTAAAGCCATAGATGCCAGGCTCATCTCCTTGCCTCTAGACTCTTATCTTTAAGCATTGCTGCACCGTATGGGCCAGATTCATTCTCTTCTGTTACAATATCCATCATCTTGCTTCCCTGTTTAGGAACCATCCATGGCTGGGGACAGTGGCTCATGCCTGTAATCCTAGCACTTTGGGAGGCTGAGGCAGGTGGATCACTTGAGGTTAGGAGTTGGAAACCAGCCTGACCAACATGGTGAAACCCTGCCACTACTAAAAATACAAAAAAATTAGCCAGGCATGGTGGCAGGCACCTGTAATCCCAGCTACTTGGGAGGCTGAAGTAGGAGAGTTGCTTGAACCTGGGAGGTGGAGGTTGCAGTGAGCTGAGATTGCACCATTACACTCCAGCCTGGGCAACAAAGTAAGACTCCATCTCAAAAAAAAAAAAAGAAGAACCATCCGTGACTCCTCTGTGCCCTCAGGATGAGTTCTAAACTCTTGGCCTCATGTTCAAGAAAGCCCAACACCTGGTCCTTCCCTATGGGTCCCAAATACTCTGCTCCAGCCAGCCCGGTTTTCTTGCAGGCCCCAGCATGCTCCTACCTCTAAGCATTTCTCATGTATGCCCTGTCCTGTCCCTCCCCACACCCACCTGCCCAAATCTCACCTCTCCTTAAAGGTCAGTGCGAATCCTATTTTTCTATGAAGTGTTACCGACAATTATGGCCGACTTCACCATCTTCTGTTCCTTAGGGTTAATCAGAGGTTTTATTTTACAACTTGCTTTCACTTTTATTAGTTCTATTAGTTCTTTATTAGTTATTTGTTCTATTTATCAGTTCTATTAGCTCCCTTTTAGTGAGGCTGTCTATGCTAGACACGACACATATACACACACACTTGTACTTTTTTTGCTTGGTTTATACATGTTGGTTCCTCATAAAAGTTGTTCTAACTCAAACAGCAAAAGTCTGGACTCCCAGAAACTCTGTTTGTAGATGCCAACACGGAGATTCAGAGAGCCCAGGTAACTTGCTCACGTCCTACAGTGAGTGAGTGTTGTGGGTGGGCTTTGAGCCCATGCCCTCCCACTTCCTTCTCTCACATGACCTCCCATGGCCCTGGAGGACAGGCAGGGCTGAGAGCCTCGAGCTGCAGGGGAAGAGAACTGAAGCACAGAGAGGTTGCTCCCTTCGAGGACACACAGGAGCAAATGGCAACCAAACATGGAAAATGGGTTTTTCCATTTTTAAAAAAATTATAGAAAAACACTACATAAAATTTACTATTTTAACCTTTCTAAGTGAATAATTTGGTGGCAATAAGTATACTCCCAGTGTCGTACAACATCCTCACTATCTAATTCCAAAACATTTTCATCGCTCTGAAAGGAAACGTTAAGCAGTCCCTCCCAGTTACCCGTTAAGCAGTCCCTCCCAGTTACTCCCAGTACCCGTTAAGCAGTCCCTCCCAGTTACCTCCTCGCCCAGCCCCTCATAACCATGAATCTGCCTGTGTCTCTATGGATGTGCCCATTCTGGACATCTCAAAGAAGTGAAATCAGATGATATGTGGCCTCGTGTATCTAGGCTCTTTCACTGGGCCCTTTCATTTTAATGCTGCACTTGAGATAGCTCATCTGGGTTGTAGTGTAAAATTATGTGTCAAGTGGCTGTATCAAAATGGAATGAACCTTTTCTCTTGTTGATCTCTCTTTTGTTATAGAGACCTCAGCGGTGATGTTGCTCAGCCTGGAATCTAGGTTTTCTGATGCCTATTGGTGAAGAAAATGCATCCCACTGCCTGCCCCAGTGCTTTAAGTTTGACCCCTAGCCTTGAATTGCCTCTATTTCATGAGGTCTGTCTGTCTTCTTGCTTTTCTTCCAGACCCTACTCCCACCCCAAACACACAGCCCCTGACACAGAGCTGGGCATGTGTGGGCTCTCACTAGCGCTGGCTGAACTGCCTGCACCGGCAGGGCGTCTGGCCTCCTTCAGCGGAGAGGGCCCAGCAGGCAGGACTCGGACCGCCTCCACTACTCCAGCTAAATTCCAGCCCCTGCTCGGCCGTCTCCAGGTCAGAACATCAGCATTTGAACTTGAGTACTTCCCCCATGCCTGTCCTGCGGGACTTGGGGCTTGTACTCCCTCTGAGGTTGGACCACCCTGAATTGGGGTTTTCCAGCTAGAAGAATCCCTCCACAGAAGCTTGAATTTTCCTTCTGTTCTCTCCTTTGCTCTCCACTTCTCAGCAAAAAGCATCACCTATAAATGTGAAGGCTGATTAATTCTAAGTCTGGGGCTAGTGCTGATACAGACACAGCTGGCGAGATACAGAATTAAATAAACACAAGGTCCTCTGCTGACTCAGCAGTTGGTGGAACAGGAGATAAGCCCTTGGGCATTCTAGAAAGTCCTGCCTGCCCAGTGGTAATTTTCCCTTTCAGGTTTCTTACCTGGAAAGAAATTCCCAGCCACTCTTGCCAGCCTGTCTATTTCACTAAGCCAGAGAACATATTTTGTTGTAAGAGATTTGAACATTACTTTCTGCTCTCAAGGGACCCCCCTCTATCAAGTCCAATTTTCTGTCCCTGCCTTTACCATTAAAGAGTCTCTTTGGTGGAGCAAGGCACTACCCTCTCTATGCTTTTTTAGTGTCTGGTAGAGGCAGTGCCAAGGGGTGGCTGGGAGGATGGTTAGCTACCAGCTCCATTTCTTTTTTTTTTTTTCTTTTTTTGAGAGAGAGTTTCACTCTGTTGCCCAGGCTGGAGTGCAGTGGCACAATCTGCTCACTGCAACCTCCGCTGCCCATGTTCAAGCGATTCTCCTGCCTCAGCCTCCCAGGTAGCTGGGATCACAGGCACCTGCCACCGTGCCTGGCTAATTTTTGTAGTTTTTAGTAGAGATGGGGTTTCACCATCTTGGCCAAGCTGCTCTTGAACTCTTGACCTCGTGATCCACCCGTCTCAGCCTCCCAAAGTGCTGGGGTTACAGGCGTGAGCCACAGGGCCCGGTCGCCATTTCAAAATAAAAACACTGCACTTTATAATGCTAGCACTGTTTCCACCCAAATCTGCCATCGTTCTTCTTCCAACAAATTGCGCTCCCTAAATCCTTTCTAGATAGACATTCCATAGCCACACCACCCCTAGTATGAATGAGCTGATCAGGCCTTTCCCTTTGCGGGAGGCACAGCTTGCAGGCCCATTCTAGTTGCTGGGTCTCTGCATCTCAAATTCTGGGCATGAATATGCGGTAAATTTTTCATCTGTGTCCTACATGCTTCTGTGCACATGCAATGTGCAGACTGTTCACCCCTTCCAGGCATCTTTCAGACTTTGCTTCACTGTGGTCAGCAGTGGGTGTAAGGGACGATGTGCGTGTACAGATCCCAAGTACAGCATTGGCTTGGGGTCTCACGCCCCCTGGCTTGTTCCTTCGGCTTTCACAGGCCTACATAAGTGACTGATGTATTTCCTCTCTTTTTTTTTTTTCGGGGTCTTGCTCTATTACCCAGGCTGGAGTGCGCTGGCACCATTATAGCTCACTGCAGCCTTGAATTCCTGGGCTCAAGCTCCTCCTGCCTCCGCTTCCTGAGTAGTTGGGACTACAGGTGCCTGGCACCAAGGCCACCTTGTGTTTCCCCTCTTGCTACCTTACCCTGAATGTGATCTGAGATCCAACAGTTTCTTTCCTGGCCATTTTATTTGTTTCAAATTGTTAGGCTGTTATAAATGATGCTACAGTGATCATCCTTGTACCTTCCATCTGTCATGAAGTAACCTCAATGGGAGCCATACAGACAGGGAAGGATGTTCAGAATCCAATTGGATTTAAATATATTCAAGAGGTGTGGCCCCGACAGATTGGAAGAGCATAAAAAGAATTCAGAATAGTATTAAGCAGTCAATAGAGGACTTCTAATGTAGAGGGGAAGGATCTGGGTTGCTGGTGAGGGGCTGGTTTTGTAAACTCAAATCAGGCTTGATAATTGGGGAAGATGTAGAAAGTAAGGAAGATATAACCCAGAGCACAGGCTGTGAGACCACCCCATTTGGAGGGTTTGAACTGGAATCACAAAGTTTAGGCACAACTTCTACATAATCGGGCTCAAGTTATTTGTTGTTGTCATGAGAAAAATCTCCTTGGGTGTCTATAGCTCCAGATCTTATGACCCAGCCAAAAATATGGTCTATGAGCAACCCAGCCTAACAAGAGGGTCATCCAATTTGCTTGGAATGTTAATCCCAATTTCTTGCAGTGGTAAAAATATTTTTTTTTCTTAGTGAATTAGAGTCTTTAACCCAGAGGAAGTTTACACTTAATTGTGGATATAGGCCAGGCTTGGTGGCTCAATGCCTGTAATCCCAGTCCTTTGGAAGGCCAAGACAGGTGGATCACTTGAGGCCAGGAGTTCAAGACCAGCCTGGCCAACACGGTGAAACCCCTGTCTCGATTAAAAATACAAAAATTAGCCGGGCATGGCGGCATGTTCCTGTAATCCCAGCTACTCAGGAGTCTGAGGCAAGAGAATTGCCTGAATCCAGGAGGTGGAGGTTGCAGTCGGCTGAGACTGAGCCACTGCACTCCAGCCTGGGTGACAGAGCAAGACTCCATCTCAAAAAAAACAAAAAAAGAATTAATTATGGATATAAAAATGCAAATCAAAATTATAATATTACTAGTTTTTTAAAAATTAAGTTTAGGAATAATCCACGTATATTTGGTGTTTTTAAAGTGCTTGTTAAGAGTAATTAATAGGTTAGCCTCATGAGATGGTCTTTTCCTACCCGTCCTCTACAGTGCTTAAAACAATAACAGCATTAATTTTGCTCTCTTTATGTAGCAAAATTGAGGCCTGCCGAATTTCAAGGGGAGGAGAAATAAAGCCCCACTTCTTCATAGGGGGCTGGAAATATTGTAGTGGTCCTCCAGGGCCATTGGCTTCCCCTGACATTCCCCTTGAGGCCCTTTAGGTTTTCATTAACCCCTTCATCAAGGTGCTTCCAGCCTCCATTGCCACCCAGTCCCAAGCTGCATTCTTTGGGTTTCATTATGGTAGTATCCCACTTCCAGGTATCTAAGTCTATGTCAAGCATTAATTGCTGAGCAATAAACCATCCCCAAACATAGTAGCTCAAAACAACTAATTTTTCTCATGGGTCTTCAATGTGGAGGGACTTGGTGGGGATAGCTCATCTCTGCCCCACACCATACCAGCTGGAGCAGCTTGAAGGCTGAGGCCTGGGTCCTCTGGAGGTGCAATCACTCACAGGTCTGGCAGCTGGTCCTGGCTGTGGGCTGGGACCTTAGCTGGGGCCCTTAGCCAGCAAATCTATACATACCTTCCCCACGTGGCCTGGGCTTCATCACACCATGGTGGCTGGGTTCCAAGGGCATGCGTCCTGAGAGAGGCAGGTATAAGCAATATCTCCTGTTATGGCCTAGACTCATGAACTACACAGCACTGCTTCCAGCACATTCTGCACAGAAGTAGTCATGAAGGCCCACCCAATTTCAAAAGGAGGGAAAATAGACTCTGCCTCTTGGCTGGGAAGCAATAATGTTCTAGAAGAACATGTGGGACCAAGATGTGGCCATTTTGAGAAACTGTAATCTGTCACACTTTTGTACTGGTCTGTCATTGGCTATGACCTACCCTGGGGTGGAGGGTGGTTGGGGGTGAATACAAACTCCCAGGTGCTTTCAGCTGAGAAAAGGATCTCCAGTAACCAAGAGGTTATCTTCTTAAGATAGTCACTGGTATGGGGTGTTCATAATAAAGGCACATAGAAGTCGAGGAAGAGATGCTCAGAAATACTCAAGGGTAGGTTTAGGGCTTATGGGAAGCATCAACAGTGTCTGTTACAGGATAGTAAAACAAAATACTAGGCCCAGCATGGTGGCTCATGCCTGTAATCCCAGCAATTTGGGAGGCTGATGAAGGCAGATCACTTGAGGTCAGGAGTTCCAGACCAACCTGGCCAACATGGTGGAACCCCGTCTCTACTAAAATTACAAAAATTAACCAGGCATAGTGGTGGGCACCTGTAGTCCCAGCTACTCAGGAGGCTGAGGCAGGAGAATAGCTTGAACCCAGGAGGTGGAGGTTGCAGTAAGCCGAGATTGCGCCACTGCACTCCAGCCTGGGAGACAGAGTGAGACTCCATCTCAAAAAAAAAGAAAAAAAAAATACTGATGGTTCAGAAGTCAGGCCCAGCTGTAGCGGTTCATGCCTGTAATTCTAGCTCTTTGGGAAGCAGAGGCAAGAGATCACTTGAGGCCAGGAGTTCAAGACCTGGCTATGGGCAACATAGCAAGACCCAGTCTCTATGAAAAAGTTTTAAAAATTAGCCAGGCGGTATGCGCCTGAAGGCTAAGATGAGAGAATTGCTTGATCTCAGGAGTCCGAGGCTGCAATGAGTTATGATCATATCATTGTACTCTAGCCTGGATGACAGAGTGAGAGTTTGATTCTAAAAAAAAAAAAAAAAAAGTCAGGGTGAATTATATTCCCTCATGTGAAGGCAGAGAAGAGGGAACCCGACATCTCTGTCTTTCAGGAAACATTAAGTGACAGAAAATGTGAACCCGAGATCAGCTTGGTGCCCTGCTGTAACTGAGAGTTGGCCTGACCCCGTGTGTCCATCTCTCAAATCTTTCTGGTCTCTTCCCACTGAAGAGATGGACCAGTGGCTCTCCACTAAATCATGCCATCATTTAGCCATGACTTGTTTTGGTCCAACATAGAGTGTAAATCAATCATTTTGTTTTTACACACGGTCCCATATGCACGCAAAATGAGGAAGTCTTTATCCACTGAACATATTGTTTAAATAACAGCTACCAAAATACATTTAAAGATCTTTATTGGGATACTAAGACTCTACAGTATTTTGGGTATGGTGAACTAGCTTCTCTGAGAAAACAATAGGCAAGATCTTTTTTCTAAGGGTGAGTGGGTGGAAGGACGAAAGGTGGGCATGAAGTAGCTAAAGAGCACATGCTCCAGCTGTTAAAGGCAGGGTGTTTAATGTATTAGGTAAGACGGTGCCATGGAATAGAATTTTCAACTATAAAATTTTTCACTCTATACCAAACCTAGAAGTTTTTCTCTTACTGCCAAAACCTCACAGGCCCATAGACCCCTCCACCATCACAGTGTGGCTTTGAGGAGGCCTCACAGAGGGCAGGGAAGGAGTGGGAGCCATTTCTAGACACAGAGCACATCCTTTATTCTAAAAAGTGGCCTCCTAAGGAGTCTGCCACCTCCAGTTCTAACATCACAGGGAGATGAGCCTGCCAAGATGCCTCAGTTTCCTCAATGCAATGGTGACGTGACCGGTCTGAAGAGACACTTAGTGGGGAAGGAACACTCAAGGGTCAGTTGTGCTTGGCTGTTTAATAGGTGAGCCACACCTCCCAGCCCCTGCCAGGAGGACTGGATGGGCTATGGCACTCACATGATCTGACAGAAACATCCAGTGGGCATTTCTAGAGATGGTCAGGCTCCAGCCTCTCTAAGGGCCCAGGCCTGTGGCTGTGACCTCTATGGCTAGATGTTGCCTATTTCTCTTCTAGATCAAGGCTGTCTTCTCCTGGTCCATCTCAGAATCTTTAATGGAGAACTTTTAATATACAAAATACCTTCTTTGAGGAAATTGCTCATGTAATTCCTGGCCTCTGTCTCCTTGGAAAAATAATGAATGGTCCCAAACCATAAGAGAAAGCCATTGTACAACCTCAACACACATGTTTGGGCAGCCCTAAGGAGAAGGACTGCCAACGCCAGAGAAATACAGCAGACTTTCCATTGGATTTCAGGGTCATACTCGGCCCAGCTGCTCTCTCTTTTTTCTTCTCTGGTGGAGGCCATAGGACCCTTCAGATGGGCTCTGGGCTTTGTCGCTACAGCTGTCTCCTAGAGCAATGGAAAATGAACCAGATTTGGAAATGCAAGACCTGGGGACAGGCCCCATCTCCCCTCTTACTAGCTATGTAACTGGGGCAAATCCCTTAGCCTCTGTAAGCCTGCCTACCTATCCTCACAGGCTGGAGGTGGACCAGATGAGATGGCATGAGAAAGAGCCTGCTGAGTTCTAAAACTCTCTGTCTGGGCTGGGCATGGTGGCTCACAGCTGTAATCCCAGCACTTTGGGAGGCCAAGGTGGATGGATTGCTTGAGGCCAGGAGTTTGAGACCATCCTGGCCAACATGGCAAAACCCCGTCTCTACTAAAAATACAAAAATTAGCCAGGCATGGTGGCACATGCCTGGGATCCCAGCTACTTGGGAGGCTGAGGCATGAGAGTCGCTTGAACCCAAAAGGAAGAGGTTCCTCCTGGACAAAATAAAACTTTCTGTCCATATATAGAAGATCGTAAGTGGCACTGGCTCAGCACAAGGCTTCAGGTTCCTCAATTTGGAACATTGAACAGATCAGGTTCTGAGTCCTCTGCAGGATCTTAAAGACAGAATTGACTATTCTCAGTTGACCCCTGGGCTTCCCTGGGGCAGGCTTTATAGCCTCACCCCATTAATGCATCCCTCAAGCCTCTCAGGCACACAGCATCTCAGAGCAGTGCTATTGAGGGTGGACTGTCTGTGGGTATGGGAATTCCATATGGGTGGGTATGATGGATCCCTCCTGTAACTGGCCACTAACACAGAATGTAGAGAGCTGGCTTATGGAATTAACGAAGACCTCATAGAAAAGTGAAAATTGGGATGAAATGCCAACATAGCGCTGAGTGCTGAGATACGATCAGTGAACTCAAATTTGTGGCTGGTTTGAGATGGGCACTCTCCCTCTTCAGCTGCCCAGAGCTCCCACCTACCAGAACCCACTCTCAGAAAAGGCCTGCTGTCAGCCAGTAACTTCATCTTTGATGTCAGTGGAGGTTACTTGACCCTTCTCCTGTGGGTGTCTGCACTCCCAATGCAGAATGGAAGGCACTGGTCCCAAGTTGAGGACCATCAGCCCTCAACTAGCATGTTAGGGATAATCTTTTGGGGCAGGAGGGTTGCCCTGGTGTCCTTAAAATTCTTCGCTTTCTCTGTCTGAGTCAGGCTGGACTTGGAGAACCCTGAGATCTGGGCTGTGAAACGTCTCAGGGATTACTTTCCACTTTTGGATGAAAGAAACAAATATAGAGAAGTGTCACCTCCTCCACCCCTATAAAAATGGGGAGCCCCCCGGCCCCCCAGGGCTCATCTGACAGCTATAAACACCACCAGCTGAAACCCAGGTGGTGTGCTCAGCTTTCTGTTGAAAGAGGCACTTTAGAATGAGGCCTTCTCAAGGTCAAAGGCCTTGAGTCCAGACTGGGAAAGAGCCCGATGTGCAGTGTGATTTCAGGGGCTGGGAAGGAAGGCTTCTCTCCCCACCACCCAACTTAAAAAAAAAATAGTTCTAATATGATCCTTGGGCTGTGTTTAAAATGCAAATTCCCCTGGGAGGGTCACAGTACTTTGAGTTTCTGGTGATTTACCTTGCAGTGTGAATGAGTCCCAGACCTATTCTTGGAAATTTTTATTGGAAAAAAACCAGGTGAGCTCTGAAGGATATTCAAGGACAGAACTAGCTACAGTAATAGAGTGCTGCTGGGGTCTGGGCAGGATTAGACACTAAGGCATATTTTCTCATGTTGGTCTCACAATAACTATGTAGAGTTGGGCTTATCCTCATTGTATAAACGAGGAAACTGAGGAACAGACAAGCAAATTATCTAAGATCAGTCAGCCGGGAGTAGACACAGCTGGGACTGGAAGCCAGGTCTGCTTGGCCCCAAAGCAGTGAGGATCTCATGGCCCTACACTCCTCTAAGGCAGAGGAGAGGAGGGTGCTGATAGTATCAGAAGGGAAGAATGGGATCCAGACAGCAGATGAAACATCATCAGTCTGTGAGCCTCCTAATGCACAGCTCCAGGGCTTCAAGGAAAGGCTGTTCCAAACCACCCTCAAGGCCCCCATGTGCCTTGCACAGTGGGTGGTGCTCTGAGTCCAGAAAGGAGAAAACCTAGAGCAGTGGTTCTCAATCTTGGGTGTTGTCAGGGAGCTTGTTGACACACACATTGCTGGGCCCCATCCCCAGAATTTCTGACTCAGTAAGTCCAAAGGGAAGGGTCAAATTTGCAATTTACACAATTTCCTAGGTGATGCTAACCCTGCTGATCTGGGGACCACACTTTGCAAACCACCTGAGTTAGTGCCCATCTCAAGGAGTTTCTCTCTGTTGAGGTCAGGATATGTACCTGTAACCAGCAGAGAGGTTTAGTAGATGGGAGTCGGGGAAGCTGCTGTAATAAAGAGACCCTACAATAAATCAGTGGCTTAAAGAAGATCAAAGTTTCTCCCTTAGGTGACAGTCTGCAGTGGATGTTGTGGTGCACCACCCAGACCCTTTCTTCATCCATTTCCCCAGCTGCTGGGTGCATTGGTTGTTGAGGGCTCTTAGCTTAGTCCCTCTCTGGGAATTACCCTTGGAAAAAGGGGGCTGCCTCACCCAAGTTGCGCCCCTTTTGGGAGCAGCCTTCATCCAAAAAGGACTAGTAGGTATGGTGTAAAAAGTTTCCATCCCCTTGCCTCAGTCTAGGACATCTTGGAAGGGCCATCCCAGGTCTAGAGCTCCCCACTGGATCAGTGCAGGGCTCTTGCCCAACTTCACTGCGGTTCAGTTTCTCCTGCCCTGCCACTTACAGATGCTGCTCCTGAGAGCTTTCCCCAACAAACCTCTTGGGGAGTCTGTTCCTAGTCAACTGATGTAAGATACAGTCAAGGCGAGCATTACTGGTTGGCAGGTAGCTTTGCTGCCCTTGATCATTGAGGGACCCAAGTTTTTTCCATCTTGTTCTTTATTATCCCTTCAGCTTTGTCCCAGGTTGAAGCCAGGTTGCAGGCCCCTCTGTGCTCCAGTTTGTGGGAAATGGAAAGAGAATATAGAGGAAACACACTGTGCCTTAAGACATCGGCCTGGAAGTGGCACACATTGCTTCTACCACTTCACTGTTTCTTAAAACATAGTCACGGAGCTCCACACAAGGAGGCTAGGAAGCACCCAGCAGCTGGGCAGCCTGGTAGGCTACACCTGCTACTTTGGAAGAAGAGTAAAAGAGAGGGTGGTGGGTGGCCAGGAGTCTCCATGGCAACCTCTGAATATGAATTTGTGTAGCCCTGACTCTGTGTACCACAAAGCTCGTTAGACAGGGCCACAGATATGAGCCATTTACTGGGCACAAAGACCCGTACAACATTGCCATTCATGTGGACAAAAATTTCTAGAGCTGCTTAGGCATTGCTCACTAGGGACTCTCCGTAAAAAGCAGCACTGCAGATTTTGCACAATACTCTTGTTCTGGCCATAACTTGTCATTTCTTCTCCATTCGAGACAGCGTAGCTGGACATAAGTGAGATAAGGTAACACGACAGAGATAACCTTCAACAGACTCAGTCAAAGAAAATGATCCCAAGCTTCAATTTTTTATTATTAATCACAAATTACTTGTAAAGTCTTCCATCTGATCAAGACAGGTGGTTGCCTGATTTTGCCTGTGCCCTCCCCACTTGAGAGTGGGGCAAGCACTGTGGGTTTGACAGTGCCAAGGGGGAGGCCTGGCTTATTGCACCCGGATAGGGCAGACAATCCTTGGCTGTCACGGAAGTCTTGTCAAAGGCCCAAGCAAAGGGTCACATCATACTGACCCTACCATCCCCCTGGCTTAGAGTTCACAGTCCATCTTTGTCATAACTTTGTTGCAAATACCCTCAACTTGTTTGCCTCCCTCCCACTCTGACAAGCCTTTGTCTCCTCCATTCTGTGCCTGAGAGGCCAAACATTGCTGTAGAGAATCTTCTATTTGGGCCAATGCACTTAATGTTTATTACCCTAAACCTCAAATGTGCAGGCAACACCATGGGGCGGTTTTTGCCTTGCATGCCTCCTGATGAAATTCCCTTTCCTGCACAGTTTCCCACCCAGCCCCCACATCCGCTTTCCCTCTCCATTCCAGCCCTTTGCAGGCGCCTTGTTCTTCATGAAGAAAATAGAAACCATTAGAGGAGACTCCTTCTCCAGTCTCTCACCAATGCCACCAGTGCCCACTGCACCTCACCCCAGTCTCTATTTTCTATCTAAGGCCAACACATCCTCTTGGTCTATAAATCTTATCCCCAAGTCCTGACTTGACATTGGCAGCCCTGTCAGCAGACTCAATACTGAGCTGTCTGCTCAGCATCTGCACTGGGTGTCCAATGGCAGAGGGAAAGCAAGGGCTGTGCTGGGGAGACGAGTGATGGGGAAAAGCTGTGGGAGGCCACCTCCACTAGGAGGGAGTGACCCGCTGCCTCCCAAATACCTCTGATGGGAGGGTTAGGCAAAGCTCCCTTTAATTCTACTCCCAACAGGCCACATTCTTTGGCCTTGGAGCCGACGGCCTCCCTGGAGGTGACTTCTAAGACTGGCTCTCTTCCTGAGCGGGTGGGAGAGTTGGGGCTAGGCTTCAGTGCTTGTCCTTCTCTATCTCAGGGGGTGCCAAATTGCCTGAAGCCCAACCTGTGCCAGGGAAAATTTGCTGACAGGCCTGTGTCCCGGTGCTGCTTCTGGGTAAGGGAAGGGAGGCAGCAGCTGGGTGAGGAGGGAGTGCTCTCGCAGAGAAGCCCCTCCCTCCTGCCCTGCCTGGGGGCTCCAAGAGCTCCAGGTTCTAGATCGGCAGCAGAGGCACCTCATTAAGAAGCTGCCTGGTGCCAGGTGAGGGGCAGTCTCTTTACTCACCTTGCTCCTGGCCTGTCCTCTCTCTGACTCCCCACACTGTCCAACCGGTTTGTTCCTTGGCCAGCATCTGGGAGCCAATTTATTCAGGCCCTGAGGTTTGTTTTGTTAAGGACTTTAAAATGTATTAAGAAATGCACGAAGAGCTTTGTCATCACTTTTCCCTTTCTAACGTGCCTGAGCAATTGGATCAGGAAGTCCCTGCCTGCCTGTCCTCCTGGCAGACCACCAGAGCTAGCCGAAGTCCCAAAATGGGGCAAGAAGGTAGGGCTGTGTCCCCTTCAAGCCATTCCTCTGGCCAAATAGCCTGGGCTGTAGCAATCTGAGCCAGGAGGGGTGTTCACAGAGGAGGGCGTGATGGCTCATGGCTGTAATCCCAGCACTTTGGGAGGCCAAGGTGGGTGGATTACCTGAGGTCAGGAATTTGAGACCAGCCTGGCCACCATGCCGAAACCCCATCTCTACTAAAAATACAAAAATTAACCGGGCATGGTGGTGCATGCCTGTAATCCCAGCTACTTAGGAGGCTGAGGCAGGAGAATCGTTTGAGTCTGGGGGGCAGAGGTTGCAGTGAGCTTAGATCGTGCCATTGCGCTCCAGCCTGGGCAACAGAGCGAGACTCTGTCTCAAAAAATAAATAAATAAATAAATAAATAAATAAATAAAGCTAAATAAAATAAAAGAAGAGGTCAGAGTCATGCAGGCTAAAGCCAGCCGTTTGACAGTGGAGGCAGAGATGGCAGCAGCATATCTCTCTGTAAGCCAAGGAATGCCAAAGGCACCAGAAGCCAGAGAGGCAAAGAAGGATTCTCCCCTACAGATTTCTGAGGGAGCATGGCCCTGTCAACACCGTGACTTCAGATTTGTAGCCTCCAAAACTGGGAGATGATATATTTTTGTTGTTCTAAGCCGCCCAGTTGTGGTGCTTTGTTACAGCAGCCCTAGAAAACTAATACAGAGGTGAAAGCAGCTTCACTCCGCAGCACCCATTTAAACAGGATTTATGTTGTCTGTGCACAGCCAGTTGATGGTCCAACACATCCTGGAGATTCATCAGTCACTCCAGTCCTGAAAAGCCCTTGATGGAGCCTAGTCACCATCAGGGCAAGGAGGGTACCTGTGTGTTGAGCCCCACTAGGATCTCGGGCAGAGATCAGGCCTCTGGGGTCAGGGTGGTTAATAGACCTGGACCCTAATTCAGGCTTTCAATATGTCTTCTGCAAAGCCACATTAGGGGCCCACCCTGGGAAGTCTATAAGACGCACTGTCTTACTCAAAGTTAATGTGCTTCAGATTAATGTCTCAGCAAAACAGCAGGTTATTATTAAAGGTCACAAATCTTTAAATAAAAGGTTCACAAACCTTCAGAGTTGACTAGAGAATATCTGACTGTATGAATGTTACATCTGTGAATGCTGAGGCTGTGGCAATGAATGAGGTATCCTGATACATTCCAGCACATCTTCATCCTACCCTAAATGCCCCGGTCGGTCCTGGATGTGCAGACCTGTCCTCCTTTTCCATGCATCATGCTTGGGGGCTCTGCTGCACAACTCTCATGCTCACCACCAACCCCGTGAAAACTCAGCTCTCCCAAAACCACACCTGGCTAATCCGAGAAACAAATTCAAGTCCTCAGTAATAGTAACACACCCCATTTGTTCACCTCCTATACCCTGCTCCAGGCAACATTCCATTTTATCCTCACAATAACTCTGTGAAGTGGCCTGTTATCTCCTTCTTACAGATGAAAACACAGCAGCTCAGAGAGGTTGAGGAGTTGACCCAAGGTCACACAGCTGGTGATGGGCAAAGCTGGAACGAGCCCCAGTCCATTTGACTCCAAAGCTGCAGATGTCTCCACTGTGTCCTGATGGGAGAGTCACTCTGCCCTCCTCCCAGGAGAGCTGCCTACTTCCTGACAGAGGCCTTCTACAAAATCATAATCTTTGAGAATTTTAGGCACTGTGATGTGCCATGGTTGGAAACCGTTGGAGAGGCAAGTCCGTCTGGGGCAGTATTTATGCCTATGAATTCAGGAAAGTCTCAGTGCTCAGTTCTGGGTCTATTTTTAGCTCCTCTCCATCTTGCCAGTGCCCCAGGAGTGGCCTGAAACTCTGTTGGCCTCCTAGGGCAGCACTACTGAGCAGATTGGGCTCCATCTATTGAAATGCTCATGGCATTTGAGATGAGGTGCTTTTCCCGATTAATTCTAACATGTCAGTTTTCATTTTTTTCCTTTGAAGCCCAAATAACAACGTTTCACTTTTCTCGACAAAAAGCCAGCATTGGCGTTGACTTTTCTCTTTGGGCTAGACTCATGGAAGGTGCCAGAATCAGGGAATTGGAGTTTGTTTTTGTGTATATAGGGGAAAAAAATCTTGGAGTTACATAAATCATGCAGGATCTATTCCATGGAAAGTAATGCAGCTATTACAATGCCAGCGTATTTATTAACATGAAAAGGTGTTTATACTACATTGTGGAGTAACAAAAACTGTGTGTAGTATAATCCATTTTGTTTTTCTTTTATCTACTTATCTGTTTTTTTTTAATCCTAACTTTTCTCCCAAATTAAACATGTATATCAGCTCTTCAAGTGGGAGAAATTTTTTAAAAAAGAAAAGGAAAAGGAAACAAATACATACATGTTTAAATTTATAAATAAATTTAAATACTACAGCAAATTTACTGTTAAGCGTGGAGCTGTAACAGCAAACCCTGGCCCTGAATTTCAGTGGATACTGGTCTCTCAATCAGTTACAATAAATTTAACATTTGAATGAATTTCTGTGCAGACCCATATTCTATTTATTTAAACTTTTTTTTTTTTCCCTGAGACAGTCTTGCTCTGTCGCCCAGGCTGGAGTGCAGTGGCTCGATCTTGGCTCACTGCAACCTCTGTCTCCTGGGTTCAAGTGATTCTCCTGCCTCAGCCTCCCAAGTAGCTGGGATTACAGGCACCTGCCACCACACCCGGCTAATTTTCTGTATTTTTAGTAGAGACGGGGTTTCGCCATGTTGGCCTGGCTGATCTCAAACTCCTGACCTTATCTGGAACTCTGATCTGCCCGCCTTAGCCTCCCAAAGTGCTGGGATTACAGACATGAGCCACTGCGCCAGGACTCATTTAAACATTTTAAAATTTTATTTATATTGACATATAATAATTGTACATATTTATAGGTACAATGTGATTTTCTAATACATGTATACATTGTGTAAAATTCAAATCAGGGTAATTAGCATATCCTTCACTTCATACATTTGTCATTTCTTTGTGGTATGAACATTTGAGATCCTTTCTTCTAGCCATTTTGAAATATACAATAAAATATTGTTAACCATAGTCACCCTACTGTGCAATAGAACGCCAGAACTTATTTCTTCTATTTAATTAGTTGTTTAAATTTTTAAATTTTGAATTTTTGTGGGTATATAATATGTGTATATATTTATGGGGTGCGTAAGATATTTTGATACAGATATGCAATGCATTATAATCGTATCATGGGAAATGGGGTACCCATCAACTCAAGCATTTATACTTTGTGTTACATACAATCCAATTATACTCTTTTAGTTATTCCTAACTGCACAATTAAATTATTATCGACTGTAGTCACACTGTTTTGCTATCAATTACTAGGTCTTATTCATTCTAACTATTTTTTTCTGTACCCATTAATCATCCTGATCTATCCCCTATACCCCCTCCACTAGCCTTCCCAGCCTGTAGTAACCATCCTTCCCTTCTCTATATCCATGAGTTCAATTGTTTTGATTTTTAGATCCCACAAATGAGTGAGAACATGCAATGCTTTTTTTTTTTTCCTGGACTTGGAGGGCTTATTTCACTTAACATAATAATCTCCAATTCCATGCATATTGTTGCAAATGACAGGATTAATTCTTTTTTATGACTGAATAGTACTCCACTGTGTATATGTAGCACGTTTTCTTTATCTATTCATCTGTTGATGGACACCAAGGGTGCTTCCAAATCTTGGCTATTGTGAACAGTGCAGCAACAAATATGGGAGTGCAGATATCTCTTTGATATACTGATTTCCTTTTCACTGGGTATATACCCAGCAGTGGGATTGCTGTATTGTATGGTAACTCTATTTTTCGTTTTTGGGAGAACCTCCAAACTGTTCTCCATAGTGGTCGTACTAATTTACATTTCCACCAACAGTGCATGTGGGTTCCCTTTTCTCCACTTCCTCTCCAGCATGTATTACTGCCTGTCTTTTGGATGAAAGCCATTTTAACTGGGGTGAGATGATATCTCACTGTAGTTTTTTTTGTTATGTTTTGAGACAGAGTCTCACTCTGTTGCCCAGGCTGGAGTGCAGTGGCACAATCTCAGCTCACTGCAACCTCCACCTCCTGGGTTCAATGATTCTCCTGCCTCAGCCTCCCAAGTAGCTGGGATTATAGGTGCACCACCACGCCCAGCTAATTTTTGTATTTTTAGTAGAGACAGGGTTTCACCATGTTGGTCTTGAACTCCTGACCTCAAGTGATCCGTCTGCCTCAGCCTCCCAAAGTACTGGGATTACGGGTGTGAGCCACTGCGCCCAGCCTCACTGTAGCTTTGATTTGCATTTCTCTGATGATCAATGATGGGGAGCACCTTTTCATATGCCTGTTTGCCATTGTATGTCTTCTTTTGAGAGATGTCTATTCAAATCTTTTGCACATTTTTGTAGTCAGATTATTAGTTTTTTTTCCTATGAAGCTGTTTAAGCTCCCTATGTATTCTGGTAATTAATACTTGTCAGATGAGTAGTTTGCAAATATTTTCCCCTATTCTGTGAGTTGTCTCTTCACTTTGTTGATTGTTTCCTGCACTATCCAGAAGCTTTTTAACTTGATGTGATCCCATTTGTCCATTTTTGATTTGGTTGCCTATGCTTGTGGGGTATTACTCAAGAAATTTTTGCCCAGACCAATGTCCTGGAGAGTTTCCCCAATGTTTTCTTGTAGTAGTTTTGTAGTTTGAGGTCTTAGATTTAAGTCTTTAATTCATTTGGATTTAATTTTTGTATATGGCAAGAAATTGGGGTTGAGTTTCAGTCTTCTGTATATAGATACTCAGTTTTCCCAGCACCATTTATTGAAGAGACTGTCTTTTTCCCCAGCATATGTTCTTGGCACCTTTGTTGAAAATGAGTTCACTGTGGGTGTGTGGATTTGTTTCTGGGTTCTCTATTCTGTTTCATTGGTCTATATGTTTGTTTTTATGCCAGTACCATGCTGGTTAACAAAACTCTGTAGTATAGTTTAACGTCAGGCAATGTGATTCTCCCAGAATTTTGGGTTTGTTTTTGTTTTTGTTTTTTGCTTAAGATAGCTTTGGCTATTCTGAGTCTTTTGTGTATTTTTTTTTTCTATTTCTGTGAAGAATGTCAGTATTTTGATAGGGATTGCATTGAATCTGTAGATTGCTTTGGGTAGTATGGACATTTTAACAATATTGATTCTTTCAATTCATGAACATGAAATATCTTTACTTTTTTTGGTGTTCTTTTCAATTTCTTTCATCAGTGTTTTACAGTTTTCATTGTAGAGATTTTTCACTTCTTTGGTTAATTCCTAGCTACTTAATTTTATTTGTGGCTATTTTAATGGAATTACTTTTTTCATTTCTTTATCAGATTGTTCACTGTTGGCATATAGAAATGCTACTGATTTTTGTATGTCGATTTTGTATCCTGCAACTTTACTGAATTTGTTCACAAGTTTTAATAGTTTTTTGACAGAGTCTTTAGGTTTTTCCAAATATAAGATCCTATCATCTGCAAATAAGGATAGTTTGACTTCTTCCTTTCTAGTTTGGATGCCCTTTATTTCTTCCTCTTGTCTGATTGCTCTAGCTAGGACTTTCAGTACTATGTTGAATAACAGTGGTGAAAGTGGGCATCCTTGTCATGTTCCAGATCTTAGAGGAAAGGGTTTCAGTTTTTCCCCGTTTAGTATGTTATTAGCTGTGAGCCTGTCCCTTCTCTCTAATTGTAACTTTGTACTCACTGACCAACTTTTCCCTGCCCCTGCCTCCCTCATCCCCTCCCAAACTTCTAGTGATCACTATTCTACTCTCTACTTCTATGAGATCAACTTCTTTAGATTCCAAATCTGAGTGAGATCATGTGATATGTGTCTTTCTGTGCATGGCTTATTTCACTTAACATAATGCCCTCTAGGTTCATCCTTGTTGCCATGAATGACAGGATTTCTTTCTTTTCTAAGGCTGAAGAGTATTTCATTGTGTATATGTATCACATTTTCTTTATCCATTTATCCATTGATGGACACTTAGGTTGATTCCATATTTGGCTATTGCGAGTAGAGCTGCAATGAACTTGGGAGCACAGATATCTCTTTGACACACTGACTTCCTTTCCTTTGGATATATACCCAGTAGCGGGATTGCTGGATCATGTGGTAGTTCTATTTTTAATTTTTTTGAGAAACCTCCATACCGTTTTCCATAATGGCTGTACTAATTTACATTCCCACCAACAGCGTAGGAGGGTTCCCCTTTCTCCACATTTGTATCATCATTTGCTGTCTTTTGTTTTTTGATAGCAGCCATTTTAACAAGTGAGAGATAATACCTCACTGTGATTTTGATGTGAATTTCCCCAATGATTAGTGATGTCCAGCAATTTTTCCTATAACTTTTGGCCTTTGAGAAATATCTATTCAGATCTTTTACCCTATTTCTAATTGGAATCTATTCATTTTTTTTACTTGATTTTCTATTTTGAAAAACTTAAAACCCACAGAAAGTTGCAAGAATGGTGTACCATTACAATCAACACCCAAATTTCTTTCACCTAGTTGGATTGACTAGGATCATTTTGCCACATGTGCTGTCTCCATGTGGTTCTATGTATGTCACCCCTCATCGCCTAACACTGTGCTGAATAAATGAATGGCTGGAGTGGCAGAAAGGCCAGTCCTTAAAGGGCAAGGGGGGTGTCATACAGTGGGCACTATCTGAGGTCCAGTGGGTGGTTGGAGGAGAACCAAAAGCAGGATGTCCAAAAGGACATCACAGGCAGAGAGCAGTGTAAGCAAAGGCTCAGAGGGTGGCCAGTGCAGAGCTTCAAGGAGGATATAGATCTGGCCAACAGGATGTGGGAGGGAAGGTGGAGATGAGCCCAGAACTGGGGAGATTCCCAAAAGTCTCAGCTGCAACCCAAAAGTGACAAAGTGTAAGGGGAGTGATATGATTTAGATCTGTGTCTCTACCAAATCTCGTGTCGAGTTACAATCCCCAGTGTCGGAGGTGGGACCTTGTGGGAGGTGAATGGAACATGGGGGCAGAGTTCTGATAAAGGGGTTGGCACCATCCTCTTGGTGCTGTTCTTATAATAGTGAGTTCTTGTGAGATCTGGTTGTTTAAAAGTGTGTGGCACCTCCCCGCCCCCGTCTCTTCCTCTCGCTCTGGCCATGTGAACTGCTGGCTTCCCCTTCCCCTTCTGCCATGATTGTATGTTTCCTGAGGCCTCCCCAGAATCCCAGCAGATGCTACCATGTTTCCTGTATAGCTTATGGAACTGTGAACCAATTAAACCTCTTTTCTTTGTAAATTACCCAGTCTCAGGTATTTCCTTATAGTGGTGCAAGAACAGACTAATAATACAGGGAGCCACTGAAAGGAGTAACATGAGCAGTTTTGTGCATTTTATTTTATTTTATTTTGAGACAGAGTCTCGCTCTATCGCCCAGGCTGGAGTGCAGAGGCATGATCTTGGCTCATTGCAACCTTTGCCTCTGGGGGTTCAAGCAATTCTCATGCTTCAGCCTCCCGAGCAGCTGGGATCACAGGCAAATGTAACCATGTCCAGCTAATTTTTGTATTTTTAGTAGAGATGGGGTTTCAGCATGTTGGCCGGGCTGGTCTCGAGCTCCTGGCCTCAAGTGATCTGCCCACCTCAGCCTCCCAAAGTGCTAGGATTACAGGTGTGAGCCACCGTGCCCATCTAGTTGTGTGCATTTTAAAGATATCTCTGCTACCATGATGAAGAGGGACTTTCAAGGTGCAGATGGAGGGATGGAAGAGAAGACCAGTTATGGTCCAGGACAAAGACAAGGAGGCCTGAACAGGTGAGAGGGGCCAGAAGGACGTAGAATGAGTAGCTCTTGGAGTGACTGCCTGGGTGTGGTGAGGTGGGGAGGATTCAGGACAACTCCCAGGGTCTGGCCAGGAACATGTGACTAGAGGCCAGTGCTGCTTCTCCAGATGGGCAATACAGAGGAGAAGCCAGTGGTGAGGGAGTTGGGAGTGAAGGAGGCACTGACTTCAGTTTTTGATGCATGGAAGCTGAGTGGCCTATAAGACATTTAAATGGAATACCCAGCAGGCAGTTGAATCTGAATCTGGATCTCGGGGCCAAGACTGGTCTGGGGATGGAAATGTTGGAATCATAAGAGACTTATGGATAGGATGACCGCCATCCTGGATGGCAGGTGCAGCCCCTGTTCATGCCTATGTTCCAGCATATTTATTAATTGTTCCCTCTTTCACTTTTCCAGTTTGAGCAATATTTTGTTTTGTTTTGTAGAGATAGGGTCTCACTATGTTGCCCAGGCTAGTCTTGAACTCACGGCCACCTTAGCCTCCCAAAGTGGTAGGATTACAGGCATGAGCCACTGTGTCTTGCCAAGTTTGAACAATAATTAATACAGTCACCCTAAAAAGGGTAGATCAGTCACTCCCTGTGTTCACCTAACACTTGCCACCCCTGGCCTGGCTTGGTTCTGTGGGTGTTTCATGCTGTATGTGGTTAATCACTAGAGGTCTGTGGCCTCTATTCTTGCGTATCTCCCACCGTTCTTCCCTTGCTACCTTTCAGGTAGATGGCGCCTAAGAAATACTTACCTGTCCCATGGTTGAGAGATTCATAGGCCCCAACCTACTGAGGGGAGAGAAGGTGGGAGAAGCTCTATAAGTTATCTTACTGGAGGCTGATGGATTAAGGGGCACCCTTGGACCAAGTCCCTACTATGTATGGGATTTAGGAAATGTAGACAGGTAAGAAAACTCTAAAACATTCCCTGTTTTCATAACCGGCCCGCGCTGCTCCGCTTCCTTCACCCCTTGCGTGGGCTGTGACAGCTGGAGCGAGTTTGCAGGCCTCTCCCTTTCAGTGCCTCCTCAGAGGCAGTGTGGCTGCCTGGCTCTGAGTGAGACCTTTTGGAACCCACCCTGCTGACAAGAGCCACGTCCTGGCTATCCTTGGACAATCCCTGTCCACCTCCACTTTCTGCTGTTCCCCTCCATGTGGCCTTTGCTCCAGCCACATTCTGAACATATCCTGAACACGTTTGCCTTTGGGACCAGTAATGCCCTTTTTCCATACCCTCATTGCCCCTACTCCTATGTCTATTAAAATCTACCCACTTGGCTGGGCGTGGTGGTGAGCCACGGGCGCATAGAGCGCCTGTAATCCCGGCACTTTGGGAGGCTTGAGGCGGGTGGATCACAAGGTCAGAAGATCGAGAACATCTTGGCCAACGTGGTGAAACCCCATCTCTGCTAAAAATACAAAAATTAGCCAGGTGTGGTGGTGCATGTCTGTAATCCCAGCTACTTGGGAGGCTGAGGCAGGGAGAATCGCTTGAACCCGGGAGGTGGAGGTTGCAGTGAGCTGAGATTGCACCACTGCACTCCAGCCTGGGCAACAAGAGCAAGACTCCATCTCAAAAAAAAAAAAAAATCTACCCACTCTTCAGAGCTGACTCAAACATGACCTGGTGCCTAGGAGACAGTCCTGGATTCTCCCTGCTGGAGGCAAGGCTCCCTTCATCCAGAACGCCACTGTGGTCCCCACTGCCTCCTTCATGGTTTCATCTGAGTTCTTGCCTTACTTACTGTTTGGAACTCAGGGTGGAGACGCTTTCTTTTACATTTTTGCATTTCTCCATAATGTCAAACATGGGGGTAGTTATGGTGTGTACAGACAACATGTGGAATGAACTGCCACAGATTTTGTCTCCAGGTGGGAGGGCAGCATTAAGGGTTATGGAGCAGGAGGTAGCAGGGTGAAGGAATTTGCATTCATTCGTTCATTCATTCAGCAAGTATTTATTGACAGCTTCTGTGTACTAGACACTATGTTCCATGGTACATTTAGAGAAATAAATCTTCAAGGACCTCATTATCTAAAGGAGAACAAAAAGGAGATATGTAAACAAAGAGTCACCAAACAATGCAATAAGCACCATAAAACAGCAAGGCCAAGTGCACAGATGGAGGAACCTGTTCTTTCTCATTGAGTCTGGTAGCGTTTAACCAGGAAAGAAACATTTAAGCTGGGTCTTGAGGCATGCCTAGGAGTTCGCCAGGTATCAGGGAAAGGGTACTGTTTACTGTAGAGGGAACAATAAAAGCAAAAGCTCTGAGCCCCAGAGAGGCTTGTGTAGTGGACTGGAAGGCATTCACTGGGGAAGAGGAGAAGACAATAAGCATGAGGGTAGGGGAGGCAAGGGAATGCCAGGAGATGAAGCAAGGGAGGGAGAAGGGAGCCTGACACTGCAGGCAGAGGGCAAGTTTTAAGGTGAGTGAAGTCCTGGTGACCACAGCGGATTACAGGCATGAGCCACTGTGCCTTGCCAAGTTTGAACAATAATTAATACAGTCACCCTAAAAAGGGTAGATCAGTCACTCCCTGTATTCACCTAACACACAGAGTGGAAGAGAGATATGGTCCCGAGCACACAGTTGCTCCCCACCCACATTTACCTGGGGCTGCCCTGAATTGTCAGTCATGACTGCTTTGCTTTGGATTGCAGCTCCCTGCAGGGAGCTGCCCACCTCACACCACTGAGTTGCTGGCAGCTGCTACAGAGGCCAGCCACCTCCTCACCTACTCTCCTGGACAAGCACTTCCGAGGACAGAGTCCTTGTCAGGGCTGGTTTCTGGGCTGAACCCTCCTTTGCCACCAACAGAGAAATGCCTGCACCCCTCGAGGGCAGGCAGATGGCTAGGCCTGCCCTCCCAGCTGGGCAGCACACTGGACTGGCCGTGCCCTTTCAAGTGTGCAGGAGTTGGCAGGAGCCTGCAAGCCGGTATCCATCCTCCCAGGTATCGACACTTGGCAGCCTCCCTTGCCCCCAGCCTGTGTTCTTGCAGATGAAACTAGCAGAAGGAAGGAGCTTGCTCCTAGTTGGCTCCCTAATTTTTTTAAAATCACAACTTTGATGTTTCCTAGTCTGCTGGGTGACACCAGTTGTCCTTGTTTATTACTGCTTAGTGCTCCCAAATGGTGTTGGTCAGCCTGGAGTGCGGGGATTGTCTCCTTCTTCAGACCCTAGCACTTACCAGTCCCTGGTCCTCGCCGGCCTGCCTGGAGGCCTGTCTCGTTGTGAATGTTTACACAAATGGAAAATGTCCATGTTTAATCTGTAAAGGGAGGCCAGATTGCAAAGCTCCAAAAGGAAACATCTAAAGGCGAGCATCCTTCCTCTGGGTGTGGGACATTACAATGTCACATCAACTCACATCTCCACATTCACTTAGCACCTCTGTGGGCAAGAGGATGGGGAAGGCTCCCTGAACTTCCAGAGCTTCCTAAAGAAAAAGATAAACTTACAACTTGTAAAATCCCAGAGTCAGTGTCACAGTGCTGTGGCTAACTGAACTGTCAAGCAGATGCAACTTGCCCCAGGCATGGACAAAAAAGGTTTGGTGGGCTGGGCACAGTGGTTCACGCCTGTAATCCTAGCACTTTGAGAGGCCAAGGCGGGTGGATCACCTGAGGTCAGGAGTTGGAGACCAGCCTGGCCAACATGGTGAGACCCTCGTCTCTACTAAAAATAGAAAAATTAGCCAGGCCTGGTGGTGCATGCCTATAATCCCAGATACTTGGGAGGCTAAAGCAGGGAGAATCGCTTGAACCTGGGAGGCAGAGGTTGCAGTGAGCTGAGATCACATCACTGCACTTCAGCCTGGGCGACAGAGCGAGACTCAGTCTCAAAAAAAAAAAAAAAAAAGTTCCCTGTGAGTTAGGCTGGGAACTGGGGATGGATGGAGATGGGGAATGGATGGAGATGCTTCCAGGAGGAAAAGGACATGAGAGGTGGTGAGGAAATTTCATGCTGGAGTAATGATAGAACCAGAAGGCTGAGGGGAGAACTCAGGAACACAGATGATGGGCAAGCCTGAGGGGGTGAGGAGACTTGAATGCCTGTCCAGGGAGTTAAGCCCTTCTGTGCGCAAGAGAAGGAAGGCAGGCACACCCAGTCCTGGCTTTGCCACTAATCAGCCTGAGCCTTGGGCAAGATACTTCTCCCTCTGGGTCAGATGAGGGGGGTGGACCACAGCAAAGGTTCCCAACCAGGAGGACAGGGGTGCTTTACACATGTGCGTGCACACACACACACACACACACACACACACACGTGCATCTAGGGCTAGTTCTGGGGTATCTCTGGGGATGTGGCCTGGACATGTCTGGGTGTTTAAAGATGCTTGGTGCTTCTGGTGTGGCTCACTGGCTGAAGTCATTTCTAAGATCCTGTTAGCTCTAAAATGACCATGTTTCTGAGGCATAAGTAGTTGGTGACATGGCCGGTGTGAAGGAATCACTGGCCAGCCCAGCACTGACCTTTAAAACCAGAGGCTGTGGATTCGTCTCATGTGTAGACAGTGCGTCGGAATCACTGGGGTGATGCGGATAATTTCAGAACAAAGCTGGTGCTGGGGGCTGGGGGTGGAGAGATTCTTTGGGCCTGAATGATCCAGATAATTGCAGTGCTGGTGATGCCCTCTCAGCATGCCCCAGGGTGGGTGGTGGGAGCCCATTAGTCATGGGGTGGGCTGAGGCGAGGTGGTTGAGGAACAGGGAATAAATAAAAGGAGTGAGCAGTCATGTCTCAAGCAGGCCTGCAAGGGCGGGGGTGGCTGCCAGTGTCCCAGGCAGGGTGGCTGAGACATTAGTCACACCCAGAGACGCTGACCTGGCAGCATCCAGCCACTCTAGGAGAGGGAAGGAGGAGGCGGGTGCTGGGAGTTCTGAATGTCAGGATTGCCTCTTGCTGTATCCTTGGGCTTGAGATCTTTGTCATCCCTTATCACCACCCTTTGCAAAGCTACATGGTGGGGACACCTCTGTTCATAGCTCTTCTGCCACTCTTTATCCTTAGACTATCAAAAGCTCTACTTCTGATCTTAAGGGCCATAGCCACTCCGTTATCATTCTGGACCATAGTAACCAGAGCATTCTGACATTTAGAGCTGCCCTATGTGACCATTCTCTGTTTTAGACAGCCGGCCTGGTGTGTGAAGTAGGAGGGAGGAATGAGCTTTGTTACTACCTTCTCAGCAACCTGCCTCTCCCCAAGGCCTCAGTTTGTTCTTGCTCCCCTTCAGGTGTAACCCATGGCCCATACAGGAGATCGTCTTCCCTAATGTTCAGAGAAGATCCAGACCCCCAACCCCTGGAAAACACAGACAGCTCTTCAGGACGCCTGAAAAGCCAGCTGTTGACAAATCTGTCTAACACTCTTGCAGACTCCATTTTCTACAGGGTGAGATGCAAACATCTTTCCATGACACCTGTGGATGCCCTACAATCTGGCCCAGGCTGACCATATCCTGCCTGGAGGGCCGGGTAAGGGGGGCACTCAGGCTTAGAACAGCCACATGCCTTCTCCTCCCTCTGGGAGCCACTTTCAAGGGAGCCAGCTTGATGCTTGCATCACCGTTTGGTCTTCTCCTACCCTTCCAGATATTCCTGGTGCTGGAGTTAGTGCCCCCCTTTTTCTCAGCTGAGTCATGACCCTCACCTAGCCCAGCCTAGTCCCCTACCCTAGATCTTCTCCTACACCTGATTGACGCCCTGGCCTCAGGCAGGGCTGGAGCTTGGGGCTGGTGCCTCGGGCCTTCAGCCTTGCCCAGGGCAGTCTGGGCAGAAGCTGAGATTGGATGTCATTTGTCAACCTTGGCAGAGAAGTACTGAATGCGTCAAAATAATTGAAGGTTATTTGGTGCCTGTTGGAGGGATTTTTATTCCCAAGGATTCTGCTGGACCATTTGGGGCAGCCCTGTTTGGCTAGCTGAGGGTTCCTATGTTTTCCAACAATTGGATGTTTACAGTATCTGTGCTCTTGCTTTTTAAAAATGTCTTCATTTAGAATAGCTTCCTTTTATTATATGTTTTATCTTCCTTTTTATCTTTTAAGTGGGAAATGGGAGACTAGTATGAGGGGACAATTGTGAAGCTTGCCTGTGCTCCAAGTTACGGACACGAGACCCCTTCACCCCTGGTTTTCCCCTGTAATCCTTCCAGAGCTATAGAGCTGAGCTTGTATTCAAGCCACAGATGGGGACCTTGACCATGAACCGGTCAAGGCTGACAGCCCCGGAGCAGGAGCGCTGCTGTGAAATAACTCGGAGACATCCTCCCAGAGCAGTGAAGAGGCTGGAAGGAGTTAGGAAGCCTCAGATCCCCAGCCTCTGACTTACAAAGCACCCAGACCTCCCTCAGGACTAGACAGAGCAGCCGTTTCACCCAGAGCTGCCTCCATCCCAGCATCGGGATGCGGTTGGTAATGTGAGATTCTCACTATCCAACGCCGCCGTCATAGCCATATGCGGCTATTTAAACCTCAATTTAAATTAGTTAAAATTAAGTAAAGTTTAAAAACCAGTTCCTCATCCACACTAGCCATATTTTAAGTGCTCACGAGCCACATGTGACTGGTGGCTGCCTCACTGGACAGCACAGGTTCAGAACACCTCCGTCATCACAGGGCTCTCTTGGCAGGATTTATGAGTCCCCTTTATACTGAGCTGTCTACCCGTGTTGCCTAAATGCCTTTCCTACCTAATGGTAGATGTTCAGTGGGTGCATTTGCCCTACAGACTCTCCCAAGCTTCTTTCTCAACCAGTAGAAGTAGCTATGTGGCCTTGTGAGGTCTCCCTTCTAGAAAGAACAGGTAGCATGCCTCTGACAATCACGTTGACCAGGTGACCTGCAAGGGTCCCCAGGATCAACTAGCAACCTGACATTTACTGCCCAAACTAATGCTTCTCCCTGTCCAGTGGACACTTCTCAACTAGGCTGCCCTTCTGCCTCACTGCTGCTACTTAGTCACTGATTCACTTTGGAAGAAGAGGCCCTTCAGAGGCTCCAATGACCAAGAACATTCCCTTCCCTACTCCTCAGTGTCATGCCCCCCTCCTCCCAAGCATCACTATCACCAAAAATAAAACTGCCTTGGTATCTTTGCTGTAGTCCATGAAGCTTCTGTATTAGAATTACTTGGAAGGAAGAGGCTTGTTTAAAATGCAGATTTTGGCTGGGTGCGGTGGCTCACACCTGTAATCCCAGCACTTTGGGAGGCAGAGGCAGGTGGATCACCTGAGGTCAGGAGTCTGAGACTGGCCTGACCAATATGGTGAAACCCCGTCTCTACTAAAAATACAAAGATTAGCTGGGTGTGGTGGCGTGTATCTGTAGTCCCAGCTACTCGGGAGGCTGAGACAGGAGAATTGGTTGAACCCGGGAGGCAGAGGTTTCAGTGAGCCGAGATCGCACCACTGCACTCCAGCCTGGGGGACAGAGAGAGACTCTGTCAAAAAAAAAAAAAAAAAAAAAGCCGATTTCTTGGCCCCACAGCAAGCCAATGGAATCAGAATCTCTAGGGGTGGAGTCTACTGAATTTGAGACCCACTGCAAATGAGGAGGCCACACAGGAAGGACCTTGGGAGTCCTTGGAAACTAGAAATCAACCCCCTTTGCATTCTAAGGTCTCTGGTTTATTGCAGACCAACTCTCCCCAGGGCTGAGAGCCAGATACTGGGAGCTTGTGGTAGTGGTGGTGTGACAGAAATGTTCCCCATGGCCTCCTGTTCTCCTGCCCACCCCCCTACCTGCACACACACAGGTGCATACACACATCCACATGCACACACTACTCTCTCAGGAGGTCTGCTGGGAAACCAATAGACTTTCAGAAAAGCCTGTTCCAACCCTGGCTTCGCGGGGCATGGTGAGCTCCTGGCCTTCTCTCACAGGCCCTTACTGGGGAGGAAAGATTTCTTTCCCTCACCCATCACTAGGTTTATGGCTGAGGCACCCATAGTAAAAGACAGATTAACAAGAAAAAAGCATGCACATTTATTTAATATCTAGGTTTGACATGACACGGGAGCCTTCAGAAATGAAGACCCAATGAAACAGGAAAACCTGTGTGTTTTTATGCTTAGGTTTGATAAAGAGTGGACAGTCATGCAGACGTGGACAAAGGAGATAATACACTAATGTATTACTATTCCAATGATAATGAACTGGTGGGAACTTAGCAAGGCCTGTTCAGTATCTTCTCTGTGTCCCTGTGTCCTCAGAGATAAGAACATTCTTTTCTTGTGGGTATAGGGTGGGCACCTCATGTAAGGGTCTTATCTTCAGAGCAAGATCAAGGAATTCTTTTATGGCCTGCTTTAGGAGAGAAGCACGGAAGAGGGTTAGAGAGCCCTTCTTGTTTCTGCTGCTTCCTCCAATGCCAAAGTGGCATATTTGGGATAGTCTGTTCTGAACCCCGTCATCCTGCTACATGAACCCCCATGACCTGAGTCTCCTGCCTCAGAGAGACCTTCCTTTTCCTAAATCAGTGTTTTGAAATCTTTTTTAACCCTTGCCCCACTTTGGTCTATCTCTGGGATTTTATATGCCATTTTCTCCTCCCTTCATATCCTCCCCAAATATCCTGCAGTTTGTGTTACAAAAATAAGGTTTTCTCCTTATTTTCCAAATATAAAATTATATGCACACAATACTTGAAAGAGTATAAAGGTAGAGTATATTGCTAGAAAGAAAGTCATACTGCTAGACTCTAGCATGAGCCTGCATCAGAATCATCTCCAGGGCTTCTTAAAATACAGATTCCTGGGCCCTACCTCTGGAGTTTCTCATTCAGGGGGTCTGGGATGCCTGGGGGAACCACACTTTGAGAATTGCTGCTGTAGAATGATGATACACACTCCCTCCCTAGAGCCAGAAGAAAGGCCAAGCCTTTAACGCAACAGACACCATATCAGCTCACGGGGTTCCCTTCTCTCTCTGTGCTCCCTCTCTCTTCAGCGTGGGAGCATCTACCTGGGTCTCAATAACACTGAGGGCCTCTCCTGGGTGAATCTCTGCATTGTTATGTAGATCAAGTCTCTATCTTGGCAAATACTTCACCCACTCCAGGGAGAAAGGAAAGAAGGAGGTGAGAAATTAAGAACCCTTTCTCGCCAGAGTAATATTGAGCACATGTTTTCAAACTCCACATCCGGAAGGCTTAGGATATGTACATGGGGTGTGTGTGTGTGTGTGTGTGTGTGTGTATGTGAATGTGCACATGAGACACACACATATATGTTTTTTGTTCCTTAGATTTCTGGGCACCATGTGCAGTAACCAAAGCAGAACATTCATCCTGTGACTCTGAACAGCATTAATGAAGAATGTAGGTCTCCTATTCCAGCCGGCACTCAGAGCGGAACAATGGCATAGCTTGCATATTTATTTAGGCCTTGGCATCTCAGCAATGAAAAAGTTCGTGGAATAAATGAGCAAAAGATAGAGAACTTTTCTGCTCTGTGTTTATAGGTTTCGGCTGTTCCCAAACCATCCATCTTGAGCTCTCACCATAAAGCAGGCAAGCAGCCCTTTGACACGCGCATCTTGAAAGTTTTACACTATTTATTTTTTCCTCTGGGAAACAGTCTAGGTCTCTGCCACTGAGGCTGTCAGGCAGTAACAGAGTGCCTGAGCTCATTCAATTGTTTATGAGGCTTTCTCTGAAATCCTTAGCCCTTTCCTATGGATGGGAAAAGCAATGAAAAATCTCTTAGCAACAACTGAGTGGGGCTCATCTGTCCTCCCTGTCCTGATTCTGCCTCCTGTTTAGTATTTATCACTAACAGGGATAGTGATAAATGGCTCAGCTGGTCCCTTTCTACCTGGGGCTGGAGCATTACACTCACTTCAAGAAAGGAACTTTAAGAGGAGAGTGACCCACATGGTGAAGAACTTTAAATTATGCCTTACAAGGAAAGACAGAGGGAACTTGGAAGGCATAATCTAGAGGTGGACACGACCCCTTGTCATCAAATATCCAAAGAGCTGTTAGGTAGAAGCACCTTGAACTTGCTTCCTGTGGCTCTTAAGGGAAGTCCTATGATGTTCAGGATTTGCCAGGGTTCCCTCCTCTACCAGGCATTAATGTTAGCGGAGACTCTTTTCTCTTCTTCCTCTCTCTCTAGGCAATCTCATTTCTTCTCACGGCTTTAAATATCATCTTTAGGCTGATGACTCTCAAGTGTACATGCCTAGCCCAGATCACTTTTCTAAAATGAGAGCTTGGATATTCAGCTGCCTACTCATGTCTCCACTTGCTGTCTCCCTGACATCTCCAACTTCATATGTGTAAAAGTGAACCCTTGATCTGAACCCCCTAACCCAAATCTTATCCTCCCACCATTTTCTCCATCTCAGTAAATGGCACCAGCCTCCACCCAGTTGTCAAGTCAGGAATCTGGGTGTCATTCCTGGCATTTCCTTCTCATTCATACCTCACATCCAATCCATCACGAAGTTCTGTTTATTCCACCTCCAAAATATTCATTGAGCTCCTCTATTCCTCTCCACCTTCATATCCACCACCCTCATTGAAGCTGCCATCATCTCTCATGGGGACTATTACAAATGCCCTCTAACTACTCTTCCTGCTTCCATGTTACCTGCCGTCCTCCCACCCAACAGCCAGAGAGACACCTGAAAACTCAACATCTGACCATGTCATTCCCCTGCTTAAAACCCTTCAATGGGCTGGGCATGGTGGCTCACATCTGTAATCCAGCACTTTGGAAGGCTGAGATGGGAGGATCATTTGAGTCCAGGAGCTCAAGACCAGCCTGGGCAACATAGTGAGACTTCTTCTCTACAAAAAATTTAAAAACAAAAATTCCTTCAATGGTGTCTGTTGCAGTTAGATAAAGTCCAGGATCCTTCTGAGATGCACAGGGTCCTGCATAATCTCTCTCCCCTCATTTGGTACCACCCTCCCCACTGCTCTGCACTGGAGCCACACTGGCCTTTTCAGCTCCTCAAATGTACCGAGCTCCTTCCTGACACCTCTGCCTTGATTTGCCATCCCCCAGTGCCCCCTCCCCTCAGTCTTTTAGTTCTAATCTCACATGCCACCTTTCCAAAGAAGCCATCAATTTTCGTTATCTTTTGCTGCAAAACAAACCATCCCAAAACTTAGTGGTTTAAAACAACAGCCGTCTTATTTCTTGTAATTCTGTGAGTTGCCTGGGGCTTAGCGGGATGGTTCTTCTGCTGGTCTTGCCTGTCAGGTGTTCACGGTGAAATGGCATCTGGGGCAGAAACATTCAATATGGCTTCACTCACACATCTGCCATCATGGCAGGAACATCTCACCTGGGACACTGGGATGGCTGGGCCTCTCTGTGTCACCACAGGGCTCACTCTCCCAGTGGCTTCTTCATATGATCTCTCCAACAGAAGGACCACACTGATTTGGGGCTGGAATGATCCATTAGAAGCTTTGTTAGAATAGAGAGCTGTGGATATTGGATATGTATACTTGTTAGTGTGAATAAACGGTTCCCAGTAGTGATGGTGTAGTATACTGAAAAAGAACAGGACTTTGGAGTCCAAAGTTCAAATCCCATCTCTACCATGTATGATTCTTGCTTATTCATTAAGGCTACTTTGGTTACTAAAAATAGAAATGGATTCTGGCGAGCTTAAGCCAAAAAGGGTGAATTTATTAGAATGTATCAGTCAGAGTTCTTCAGAAAAACAGAATCCATAGGATGGATATATACACATATATATATATGTATATATCTATCCTATGGATTCTGTTTATATATATATGTATTTATATTTCTGTTTATATATATATTTATATTTCTGTATATATATATATATATATAGAGAGAGAGAGAGAGAGAGAGAGAGAGAGAGATTGATTTACCAGGAGGGATTGGCACACACAATTATGAAGGCTGAGAAATCTCACGATCTGCCATCTGAAAGCTGGAGGCCCAGGAAAGCCAGTGGTGCAATTCCAGTCCAAACCCTGAAGCTGAAGAATTAGGGAGTGGGAGTGGGAGGTGAAGGGGATGGATAGGATATAAGATCTAGTCTGAGTCAGAAAGTCCAAGAACCAGGAGCACAGATACCCAAGAGCAGGAAAACCTGGATGTCTCAGCTCAGACAGCAAGAAAATATACAGTTCCCCTGCTTTTTTATTCCATTCAGGCCCTCAGCAGATTTGATTGTGCCCACCTGCATTGGTGAGGACAATCTTCCTTCGTCAGTCTACCAATTCAAATGCTAATCTCTTCTGGAAACACTCTCACAGACACACCCAGAAATAATGTTTTACCAGCTATCTCATAGCCCAGTCAAGTTAACACATAAAACTATTACAGATCACATGGAAGGGTTGACAAGCATGACTCAGCAGTAGGAGTCAGCAGCCTTTTTTCCAGAGTGTTGCTACTAACCTTTCTCAACCTTAATGATTTCTGTGTCTCTCTCTCATTCTTTAGTTTTAAGTCTTTTTTTTTTTTTTTGAGACAGAGGTTCGCTTTTGTTGCCGAGGCTGAAGTGCAATGGAACAATCTCAGCTCACCGCAACCTTTGCCTCCTGGGTTCAAGTGATTCTCCTGCCTCAGCCTCCTGAGTAGCTGGGATTACAGGCATGCGCCACCACGCCCAGCTAATCTTGTATTTTTAGCAGAGACGGGGTTTCACCATGTTGGTCAGGCTAGTCTCGAACTCCTGACCTCAGGTGATCCACCCCCTTTGGCCTCCCAAAGTGCTGGGATTACAGGTGTGAGCCACTGTGCCCGGTCTCTAGTTTAAGTCTTACATTTTCATCTGTCTCAAGACTGTTTGACCCAGCTTGGTTCAAGCATCAAAATCCTTGGTCGAGCCAGGCACAGTGGCTCACACCTGTAATCCCAGCACTTTGGGAGGCCGAAGCGGGTGGATCACCTGAGGTCAGGAGTTCGAGACCAGCCTGGCCAACATGGTGAAACTCTGTCTCTAATAAAAATACAAAAATTAGCCGGGAGTGGTGGCAGGTGCCTGTAATCCCAACTACTCGGGGGGCTGAGGCAGGAGAATCACTTGAACCCAAAAGGCAGAGGTTGTAGTGAGCCGAGACTTTGCCACTGCACTCCGGCCTAAGCAACAAGAACAAAACTCTGCCTCAAAAAAAAAAAAAAAAATCCTTCATTGGCCAACCAGCTAAGGCTACAGGGTACAGTTGCATGGTACAGGGCAGGCTGCCAGGGACGCCAGAGGATGGGGTACACAGCCGGGAAAGGGAAATCAGCGTGAGGCAGGTGGGGAACCCAAGATGGGTCAACTACACTAGGTCAAGTTACTGGTAAGCCTCAGTTTTCTTACATATAAGGTAGGATAATCTACTTCTTAAAGTTATTGTAAGGATTAATCAAAATAATGTCAAAAAGTGCCTAACATATAGTAAACACTAAGTTTATGGTTAAGTGTTGTTATTTTTAAAAAACAGTGTATTTTATTTATTTCATATTTTTTAAAGAGATGGAGTTCTTTCTGTGTTGCCCAGGCTGGTCTCAAACTCCTGGACTCAAGCAATCCTCCCACCTCGGCTTCCCAAAGTGCTGGGAAAAATAATTTTAATACTGGTGAAGAACTGAATGAACTAGTAATAGCTTCAAAACATCATCATAATCTTAAAGAAAGGTTCTGGGCTCACCTTATACTTGTCTTGATCCAGCCCTGGAATCAGCCATTTCTCCAAGGAGCTCTCATTCCTTTTATGAAAAATGGTATTCAAAAACCAAGACCTGGTCCCTAGATGTGCTCACTGCTATTAGGGTGTCACTGTTTCGAGGTGTTCTTAGGGGACGGAGCTGGGGAACACACATGTGCACACACACATTTATATCTACATTTCTTTCTATCTCACTGCATATGGGAAATCATGAGTTCACACCCGTAGCCGCAATTCCAATTCAACATCCCAGGTTTTATTCTAGTTTTCTCCTTTACCATATTTGTTAGTTTTCTGATTTTAATGGCTGTGTTTTGGTTGTAAAGGAGAATATCCTTATTTGGAAGAAATATACACTAAAGTATTTACCCAGTGAGGAGTATGAAGTCAGCAATTTACTCTCAAATAATTCAGGGAAAAAAAAGTTATTTGAACCATACTTGCAACTTTTCTGTAAGTTTCAGATTTTTCAAAATAGAATTTATTAAAAAACAAACAAAATCCTAAAACAAATAACCTGATACATGTGTCATTTACTTACCTGGGTAGGTAAATTACTAGAAGGAGAAATGCTGCATCAAAAGGCCTGTCGATTTGTAATTTTGTTTCTGGAGACAGGGTCTTTCTCTGTTGCCCAGGCTGGAATGCAGTGGCACAATCATGGCTCACTGCTTCCTCAAACTCTGGAGAGATCCTCCCTCCTCAGTCTCCCAAATAGCTGGGACCACAGGCATGCACCATCATGCTCAGCTAACTTTAAAATTTTTTGTAGAGATGGGGGTCTCTCTATGTTGCCCAGACTGGTCTCAAACTCCTGGGCTCAAGATATCCTCTGGTTTTGGTCTCCCAAGCTGCAGAGATTAGGCCAGGCAGGTGGTTCAAGGCTGTAATTCCAGCATTTTGGGAGGCTGAGGTGGGCGGATCACTTGAAGCCAGGAGTTTGAGACCAGTCTGGCCAACGTGGTGAAATCCTGTCTCTATTAAAAATATAAAAAAGCCAGGCACAGTGGCGTGTGCCTGTAATCCCAGCTACTTGGGAGGCTGAGGCATGAGAATAGCTTGAACCTGGGAGGGGAGGTTGCAGTGAGCAGAAATCTCACCACTGCACTCCAGCCTGGGTGACAAAGCAAGATTCCATCTCAAAAAAAAAAAAGAAAGAAAATAAAAGAAAGAAAGAAAAACACGAAGTGCTGGGATTACAAGTGTGAGCCATCTCACCTGGCCCATTTATAATTTTGATGGATGTTGCCCAAATTGCCCTCCACAGAGATTTTACAATTTACATAAGCCCCCACCTGGAGTGAACGAGAAGCCTTACTCTCCTCAACACAATGTTTTATAAGACCCTAATTTAAAAAAAAAACAACACTTCAGTTGAAGACTGTACTTTCAGGGATCATTTCTATAGAAGTTCTAGAAGAAACTAGAGAAGTTTCTCTGCGCAGGTAGAGCACTGGAAGCCACCAGGAGGAGGCACCTTCTCTCCTGAACGTGAAGCTGGTCTTGGTGTTGCTTTGCAATTGCCATTTGGCATTGATAGGCATTCATTTCCCTCCAGCAGAGTAAGATGGAGAAGATGCAGCCTGAGTGATTTCCCTTCTTTAAAAAAAAAAAATCTGTTGGTGAAAGCTGCTTTCTTGTGTAGTTTTAATTTGCATTTCTCTTTTTTTTTTTTTTGAGATGGAGTCTCGCTCTGTCGCCCAGGCTGGAGTGCACTGGCGCAATCTCGGCTCACTGCAAGCTCCGCCTCCCGGGTTCACGCCATTCTCCTGCCTCAGCCTCTCCAAGTAGCTGGGACTACAGGCGCCCGCCACCACGCCCGGCTAATTTTTTGTATTTTTAGTAGAGACGGGGTTTCACCGTGGTCTCGATATCCTGACCTCCGGATCCGCCCGCCTCGGCCTCCCAAAGTGCTGGGATTACAAGCGTGAGCCACCGCGCCCGGCCTTAATTTGCATTTCTCTTACTGTGAGTGAGTTTGAGCATCTTTTCAGAGACTTAAAGCTGGTTGTATTTCTCTTTCCTTGAGTGGTTGGTGCACAATCTTTACCCATGTTTTTATTGGCTTATTGTTCTTTTATTCTTGTTATTATCATGATCATTGTTGATTTAGAACCTCTAAATGTGATAGCACTTAGCCCTATATGAGTCGTAAATATTTTTCCCAATTTGTCACTTGTCTATTGACTTTTTTGAAGATAGTTTGCCATGCAGATAGTCTTTATTATGTTATAATGTACCACTGTTTTATAGCTTTCTAGGTTGTTTTACACCAACAAAAGATTACTAAAATTCATTTCCTTATGCTTTCTTCTAGTACGTGCTTTTAAATTTTGTTTATTTATACATTTAGATACTGGACACATTTGAAACATATACTAATCCAACTTCATTTTTTTACCAGAGGGCAACCCCATATATTGAATCATTCCTCTTTCCTTCCTGGTTTGAAATGCTGCCTTTCGTGCACATTATATTCCTATAACTTCTGCATTTGGGCCTATTTCTGGGATTTCTGTTCTGGTACATGGATCTCCCCTATGTCTCTGGCCATTCCTTCTCAGCCTCCTTTTCTGGCACCTCCTGCCTTCCCCTCCCCTCCTCTTTGTCGTGGGGTCCCCTCCTGTTCTATCATGACTCATTTTCCTTCTCTTGTCCCACGCTGGTTTCATCGGCTTCAGGGCTTCCATATCAGCTTGGGCTGAAACTAATGTGGCATTTGTATCTCTAGCCTGGCACCCTCTCCTGAACTACAGACTCATGGAGCCACTGTCCTCTCAGGGGCTCCACTTGGAAGCTTAATCTGCGTTTTGAAAATAACACTTCCTAACCCAAACTCCTGCTGCTCCCCAGAACCTGCTGCCGCCACAACATTCTCAGGAAACAGTAGCTCCCTTCTCTCTATAGCTCAAAACTCCATGTCTTTGATGACTCCTCTCTCTCTCTTTTTTTTTTTTTTTTTGAGACAGAGTTTCGCTCTTGTCACCCAGGCTGGAGGGCAATGGCGTAGTCTCAGCTCACTGCAACCTCCACTTCCCAGGTTCAAGCAATTCTCCTGCCTCAGCCTCCCGAGTAGCTGGGATTGCAGGCACCTGCCACCATGCATGGCTAATTTTTGTATTTTTAGTACAGACGGGGTTTCGCCATGTTGGCCAGGCTGGTCTAGAACGCCTGACCTCAGGTGATCAGCCAGTCTTAGGCTTCCAATGTGTTGGGATTACAGGCGTGAGCCACTGCACCCGGCCGACTCCTCTCTTCTTTGCGACATCCACTCCTATTAAGCCCTGTCAGCTCAGTTCTCACATAGACCCAGAGTTGAACCAGCTCCCTGTCCCATCATCTGTCTTTCCCCGGGCTATGGAAATAGCTTCCTAACCCATCTTTCTATGGCATCCCTTATTTCACCCCCTGACCCCAGGTCCACTCTCCCCTCATCAGCCAGAGCGATGCTTTTAAAATGTAAGTCTGATCATGTCCTCCTCTGTGCAAAACCTGCAGTGGTTCCCAAAGTCCCACAGAAGCCCCTAAAACCTACCTGACATGGTCCCCAGCTAACTCTTGGATCTTTACCTCTTCCATGAATCCACTCTTGCTGGGCACTCTGGTCTTCCTTCTGTTCCTTGAACACACAGCAGGACTCCTGTCTCTACCAATGCACCTTCTTTGAATAACTGTATATAAACCTATAGACTTAAACTTCTATAAGACTTACATAAGTTTTAGACTCACGTAGATGTAGAAGTTTATCATATATGACACTTGGACATACATTTAAACATGTAAGCAAAATGAAGCTGGACACAGTGACTCACACCTGTAATCCCAGATGTAATCTACTGAAAATACAAAAATTAGCCCGGCTGGTGGTGCGCACCTGCAATCCCAGCTGAGGTTGAGGCATGAGGACCGCTTGAGTGTGGGAGGCGGAGGTGGCAGCGAGCTGAGATTGCACCACTGCACTCCAGCCTGGGCGACAGAGCAAGGCTCTGCTGAAAACAAAAAACAAAAACCTAAAAATATAAGCAAAATTTGAATTGACAGTAGTCCTAAAATTTCCTCATATTCAGAGCTTATCTCTTCTGAATCTTATTTTGATTCTGACCATTGATGTTCTTGTTTTTCCAAACAACATTGTTCTCTGTGCCTTCAAGAGGGCTCATTTGAAGGTACAGCATTTTTTAAAAGAGTGCCCTACGATTGTCTCCAGGGCTTCTTCCAAGCTTCCAACAATCTTGGCTAGTGCTGTGTATATGGACAGGTGAGGACAACTGCGTCATGACTGTCACCTCGATGACAGGGATGTAAGACACACCTCAATTTCAGAGATGTTTAATTGTGAAAGCAACAACAACAACAACAAACAGGAGACAGAATCAGTGAATTATGGTACTCTCTGGTTGGGCTAATTCCCTCTACTTACTCTTCTTTTCCACGGTTTTTTCTAGTTATTTTTTGCTTACTTTTCCTTTATGAGTAAAGTCAGGAATGTTATTTATATAAATAGATGACAAAAAATGGCAAATAAAAAAATGATTATAGCAGGCAGAATCAGACTTAATTACTTGGTTAATTATTTCATGTACCAATTGTAAGTGCCTTTTGCCCCAGAGTGGAATTAACAGATACCAGGTAGTCCCCCTACCCTCATCCCATGCTCTTGGCCAACATTGCTAATTCATCAAGGTCCTATTTTTCACTGATACCAGTGGAGGCCTTAGGCTCTTTCTCAGCGCAGCATTCCAAGTGGCCATTACCAGTTGATTAGAGTTGGTAAATGGAATTAAATTCTCCAGAGCCAACAGTCACCCAAGGCATGTGGATATGAAAAGTAGAGAAGTCTAAATCTGTTATCAGTTCTTCAACAATGCAGGATGCATCACTACCCCTCCTTTGGGACAAATCATATCCCTATATCAACTGAAGGACGTTAAAAGACTTCCCCACCACCATATATACACAGCTAGACCAACTGAGTTCAGAGCCCTGGACTACCCATAAGTCGAGTCATGCAAGACTCCTCTTTAGCAAAGCTGAAAGGCCAGCTATTTTTAGTTCTCCAGTGTTCTCTTTTCCCAGCCTGAAGTGTTCAGCACCTCTGCTTAGGCTCCCTGATTCACACTGAAGAGTAAATGACTGCTAGCCCAATCAGACCCTCCCAGGAGCCCAACACATTTTCATAAGCAGTGCTTCTGAATCATCTGGGCATCTTGTTGCCATGCAGACTCTGGTTGGGTAAGCCGGGAGTTGGGCTTGGTAATGCTGGTTCAAAGACCAGAGAAGCAAGGTGCTAAGTATATTTGTCAGCTCAGACATAACAAAATACCACAGTCTGTTGGCTTAACCAACAGAAATTTACTTCTCACAGTTATGGAGGCTAGAAGTCCAAGACCAAGGTGCCAGCAAGGTAGTATTTATTATGATGAGGCCTCTCCTCTTCGCTTGTAGGCAGCCACCATCATGTTGTGCGCTCATCTAGCCTCTTTCTTGTGCAAGTGAGGAGACAGAGTGAACTCTCTGGTCTCATAAGGACACGAATCCTATCAGATCACAGCCCCACCTTAGAACCTCATTTAACCTTAATTACTTCCTTAGAGGCCCTATCTCCAATTACAGTCACCCTGGGGGTTAGGGCTTCAACATATGTATCCCAGTGGGAGGACACAGTCAGTCCATAACTAAGGAACAGAACACTGGGGAGAAAAATCCTACTTCGTTGGGACACTGGAAAATGCGAGTATTCTCTGGACACCTACACCAGGCCTCTCCTCAACACCTGAAGCAACCAACCTGGAGGATTCATCAGTGACTAAGGCCGGCAATGTTGTGTTGCTGGCAGGAAAGATCCGTTGTCTAATTATGAATCTCAGCATCCTAGAATTATGGGGAGAAGCCAGTTCTCAATTCGTTTTAACAGAGCTGCTCTCTGTAGCAATTCCAGCCAAATATGCCAACTCTGCAGGTTCCAGGCAAAGAAGGCTTTGTTATGGGCTATATTTAGTGCCCAGGTTGCAGGTGGATATCTGCCATGCTGAGCCCAGCACTACGTGCTCACCATTGCAGCATGTCAGGATGACTCCCAAGGGCTTTTGTGGCAACATGGAAGTTCCCACGGCCAGGTGCCTTCCCCTCTACCCTGGATGGCTTTGGAAAAGCTGCCTCAGGTGTCACTGTGCCTTTTTATGGGCGCCATGCACTGGACCTACTGGCTTTGTAAAGGCCTGCGGAAACGCTATGGTTTGAATGTGTCTCCCAAAAATCATATGTTGGAAACTTAATCCCCATATTTTGGGAGGTGGGGCCTAAGGGGGATGTGTTTAGGTCATGAGGATTTCTCATGAATGGATTAATGTTGATTATAAAAAGGGCTTGAGCTGGGCGCGATAGCTCACGCCTGTAATCCCAGCACTTTGGGAGGCTGAGGCGGATAGATCACTTAATATCAGGAGTTCGAGACCAGCCTGGCCAACATGGTCAAATTCTGTCTCTACTAAAAATACAAAAATTAGTCAGGCTGGTGGCAGTTGCCTGTAATCCCAGCTGCTCGGGAGGCTGAGGCAGGAGAATTGCTTGAACCTGGGAGGCAGAGGTTGCAGTGAGCCAAGATCACGCCATTGCACTCCAACCTGAGCGACAGAGCAAGACTCCATCTCAAAAAATAATAAATAAATAAATAAATAAATAGATAGATAGGCCGGGCGTGGTGGCTCACACCTGTGATCCCAGCACTTTGGGAAGCTGAGGCAGGCAGATCATGAGGTCAGGAGATCAAGACCATCCTGGCTAACACAGTGAAACCCCATCTCTACTAAAAATACAAAGAATTAGCCGGGCGTGGTTGTGGGCGCCTGTAGTCCCAGCTACTCGGAGACGCTGAGGCAGGAGAATGGCGTGAACCTGGGAGGCAGAGTTTGCAGTGAGCCAAGATTGCGCCACTGCACTCCAGCCAGGGCGACAGAGCGAGACTCCATCTCAAAATAAATAAATAAATAAAATAAATAAAAATAAATAAATAAAAAGGGCTTGAGTCTAGGGATTCACTCTCTTGCCTTCTCTTGACCTTCTGCTTTTCACCATGGGTTGGTGCAGAAAGAAGGCCCTTGCCAGATGACAGCCCCTCACTCTTGAACTTCCTAGCCTTCAGAAGCCCAGAGAAGATATATAGCCACTTAATCACTGTGCATTCATTCATTCATCCAATATTAATTGAGGACCTACTCTGCCCTAGGCATTGGGCTTAGCCTTGGCCACACAGCAGTGAGCAACAATGGATATTCTTTTTTTGTTTTTTTTTTCTTTTTGAGATGGAGTTTCACTCTTGTTGCCTAGGCTGGAGTGCAATGACATGATCTTGGCACACTGCAATGTCTACCTTCTGGGTTCAAGTGATTCTGCTACCTCAGCTTCCCAAGTAGCTGGGATTACAGGCCTGTGCCACCACACCCGGCTAATTTTGTATTTTTAGTAGAGATGGGGTTTCACCACGTTGGTCAGGCTGGTCTTGAACTCCTGACCTCAAGTGATCCACCTGCCTCGGCCTCCCAAAGTGTTGGGATTACAGGCATGAGCCACCATGCCTGGCCTAACAATGGATATTCTTACCTGCCTCGTGGGGCACACAGAAGTCAGGCACAGCTGCTAGCAGATGTTAACAGGACCACTTGGAACCAGTGGGAGTTGCTGAGAAGTAGAGGTGGGGTTATTGGTCACAGGAAGGGGTATGTCTTAGTCCATTTTGTGCTACTGTAACAGAATGCCTGAGACTGGGTAATTTATAAAGAACAGAGATTTATTATAATACTGTTCTGGAGGCTGGGAAGTCCAAGGTTAAGGGGCTTACATCTGGCAAGTGCCTTCTTGCTGCATCATAACATAGCAGAAGGCATCGCGTTGGGGGTGGGGAACATCCACTTCCGAGATGGTTCACTCACATGCCTGCCAAGTTAGTGCTGGTTGCTGCCTAGCAGCCTCAGTTCATCACAAGAACTCCATAGGGCTAAGTGTCCTCCTGACATGGTGGCTATATTCCTCCAGAGCAGGCAATCCAAGAAAGCACAAACTAGAAATCACAGTGTCTTATATGACCTAGCCTTGGAATTCAATTCGCACTATGTCATTTCTGCAACGTCCTGTTGGTTACACAGATCGACTCTACTCAATGAGGGAGAGGCCTATACAGTGGTATGAGGACCATGAGGTGAAGATCACTGGGGAGCCATCCTAGAAGCTGGCAACCAAGGGCTCAGGTGTCGTGCTCTGTATGTAAGTATGAATTCAGAGGAGGGAACAGTCTCTGGGATAACTAGGATTGGTTTAATGAAAGAGGTTGACTTGCTCTGTATCCTGAAGGATAAGTATCAACTGGAGAGTTGTCCATGGATGAAGGGAAGTCAGGCCAGGAGGGAGCACAGCATGAGCAAAGGCATAGAGGCAGCAACGGGCATCGTGAATTGTTAATCAGAGAGGAGAGTGGAATGGCTGGAGCAGCAAGTGCATGTAGTAAAGTAAAGGTAATAACAAAATGGAGTTGGGTGACATCAAAATTAAGAGGGCTTTGGAAGCCAGGCAGTGGCATTCGGTTTTGATGGGTTGTTAAGGATCAATGATGAGTGCTACAATGGTCATGATGATGAAAGTGGTGCTTCAGGAAGCATAATCTAGGGACAGCATATAGACACCTCAGCCTGGGGAGAGACTAAAGGCAGGGGCATGAGCCTTGACCTTATGAGAAGCTGAATTAAGATACTGGAATTAAGAATGGAAAAGGAGTGGGGCGTGGTGGCTCATGCCTGTAATCCCAACACTTCGGGAGGCCGAGGTGGGCTGGTCACTCAAGGCCAGGAATTCAAGACCAGCCTGGCCAACATGTTGAAACCCCATCTCTACTAAAACTATAAAAATCAGCTGAGCGTGGTGGTGGGCGCCTGTAGTTCCAGCTACTAGGCAGCGTGAGGCATGAGAATCGCTTCAACCTGGAAGGTGGAGGTTGCAGTGAGCTGAGATCATGTCACTGCACTCCAGCCTTGGTGACAAAGTTAGACTCTGTCTCAAAAAGGAAAAAAAAAAAAAGAATAGAAAAGGAGGCAGAGTTTTAAGTGTTACTACAAATGAAGAATTGACACTACCCCCAAAAGACTGGGACCTGGAGGCTGGGATAAGATGGATTGAAACTCACTTTCTCCATGGTCAGAATGGAGGAGTAGCACTTGCTGTGTTCACCTCTTGGAACTGAGCTGAGCATCACATGAGACAATGGCTATGAAACCACTTGGATAGGAGAGAAGTTTTAAACACCAAAGGGATTATTGTTATTTGAATGATTCACTTGTAGATAGTACTTATTTTAGGACTGAGGGAGGTAAGGTTTGGGGAAAAATAGGGCATATCTGTGAACATGTCTAACCAGCTCCTCCTCCCTCCAGCCTTCCAACCTGATGGATCTCAAACCTAACACAAATCTTCCCCCCTTTCTTAGTCTTTGCCCACCTTTCTCCCAATGACCCAGCTTCAATCTGGGCACTTGACTCCAGGTAACTTAGGGATCTGAAATGTTCTTTTTCACTCTACTCTACTACAAGCACATAATAGTCAGAAGACTGTGCCAGGGAGTGTGTTTGCCCTGGCTAGCTCTGGCCAGTTACTGCTATTGGCTGCGCAGCTTGGGAGACTGGGTCATGTGGGGCCTGAAGCTGTACCAGAAATGGCCTAGTCAGGAGACACTGACCCAACTGGTGGTCTCTGACCTACAGTGTCTTAATCTTCACATCTGTCTAATATCTCCTGGCCCACTCAGTTCCATGCCAGAAGTTAATTTGCAGTGAAAACAAAGCTGTCTCCTCTTCACTGTGCTCACCCTTCACTGTCCTGTGTTATGCTATAGATTGGATGTTTGTTTGTGTCCCCCACAAATTCACATGTTGAAACCTAATTCCCAAGGTGATGCTGTTGAGGCGAGGCCTTTGGGAGGTGATTAGGTCATGAGGGAAAGCCCTCATGAATGAAATTGGTGGCCCTATAGAAGAGACCCCAGAGAGCTCCCTCACCTCCCTCCACCACATGAGGACACAGTGAAAAGACAGCCATCTATGAACTAGGTTACAGGCTCTCACCAGACACTGAATCTGCTGGTGCCTTGATCTTGGACTTTGCAGTGCCTAGAACTGTGAGAAATCAATTTTATTGTTTCTAAGCTACCCAGGCTATGGTATTCTCTTACAGCAGCCTGAATGGACTGAGACCTGTTAACCATGATGAGATTCTGGATTTGTACTGTCCTCGTCATTTCCAGTACTTTCACAAACATTATCATGAGGGCATGTATAGCAAAGGATAGCACTGTTGTTCATGGGTTGAAATCCCAGCTTCTCAACTTGCCAACCAATTACTTTGTTTTGCAGGCCTTGGTCTCCTCATCTATGAAATGGGATAGCAATCAGCCTTACCTCTGTGAGTAGCTGTGAGGATTGGCTGAGGCTCCCTGGGGTGCCTGGAGCGTCATGGCAATGGGGCAAGGCCCTCCACTCAAAGTGCCCGTAGGCTGGTTGGAGAGATGTGTGAAAAGAAAAAAGTTGGCTTTTTTGGGCTGCCTGGGCTTTTGTTAATAAATTTCCAGTGGGACGTTTCCGCACTTGCCTTTTTTTAGATACATGAAGAGAGGAGAATTGAAAACATTTCCTATGTTGAAATGAAAGGCACTATTTAATCTTGTCACCATCTGCCTTGCTCCAGGCTGGGAGCCCACAGGCCCGGCTCCCTGTTTCCTAGCGACAGGGCTGCACACCTTTCTTGGTGCAGAAAAACGCACACCTTCCCCGGTGGAGAAAAACATTCCCTAGGCAACTGCAGGGAAGGCTCTTGCGCAGGGAACTGGGAAGGAGCCGCCCCAGACCACAAGTGTGGCCCAGCCTTCCCTGGGCATTTTTCTCCAACCAAACAGGACACCCTATACTCCCTTCCGAGGGCCACACGGCAGCAGGGGCAGCCCTTAATTGATTTACGAAGTCCTTGAAGTGACCCTCAGTGCCCCAAGTCCCCTCTTATTCCTCAGCAAAGGTTTTGGGGCTGCCATAACAAAGTACCACAGATTAGGTGGCTCACAATGACAGAAACTTATTTTCTCTCAGCCGTGGAGACCAGGGGTTCAAAATTAAGGTGTCTGCAGGTCTGGTTCTTTCCATGCCCGTCTTCTAGCTCCTGGTGGCTCCACCAATCCTTGGGGCTCCCTAGCCTGCAGGTACATCGTTCCAGTCTCCTCCAGCGTCACATGCCTTTACTCTCTGTGTCTCCTTTCCTGTCTCTCTCTCTGTCTTTTTTTTTTCCTTCTTTTTTTTGAGACAGAGTCTCACCCTATCCCCCAGGCTGGAGTGCAGTGGCATGATATCGGCTCACTGCAACCTCTGCCTCCCTGGTTCAAGAGATTCTCCTGCCTCAGCCTCCCAAGTAGCTGGGATTACAGGTGCATGCCACCTTGCCCAGCTAATTTTTGTGTTTTTAGTAGAAACAGGGTTTTGCCATGTTAGCCAGGCTGGTCTCAAGCTCCTGGCCTCAGGTGATCCACCCGCCTCAGCCTCACGAAGTGCTGGGATTACAGGTGTGAGCCACTGCACCCGTCTGTCATTGGATTTAGAACCCACTCAAATCCAGGCTGTTCCCACCTTGAGATCCTTACTGCATCTGCAGAGACCCTATTTCTAACTGCGATCACATCCTGAGTTTCTGGACGGATATAATTTTTGGAAGGACCACGATTCAACCCACTGCAGGGGCTATCATGTTACCTGGACTCCTCCTGTCTGAGAGAAAAGATTTAATAAGCTACTGGGAGAGATAGTATGTGGGATACACCTTCATCCATGGCCAAGGGGTGTATATTTTGAAAGTGGGTCTCAGGACAGGGGAACACCCTAACCAAAGAGGACGTCACCCACATGGTAGAGTATTAGGTGTGGTGGTATTTTCTGGCCGGTGCCTTCCTGGTTATCTTGCTGCTCATAGAGAACCAGCCATGCCCTGTGCAGCTGTGTAAACAGGAGAGGGTCGCAGGCATGGTCCTCCTAGCAGGGGGGCTTCTGTGCCTCTGTCTGCGTCCTGCAGGGCTCTGTGGAAGCCCTTCTTCCTCTGGGGCAGGGTGCCAATCAGTTGAGTGCCCCACCGGTGGTTCTGGCCCACCTGGAATTGGGTGTGTAAGGGGCTCCCCTGGCTCTGGAAAGGACTCTTGCTCTTGACCCTCCCATTTGCTGACAAGACAGCAGCCTGCAAATCCAAGTGGGTCCCCATTTCCCCAAATATCCCTCAAACTGAGGGCTGAAATCTGGCCATCTGAAATCCATGTCTTTTTGTTCTTACTTTTTATTTTTTAAAATGTCACTTGCAAAAACAAAACAAAACCCCAAAAACACCCCACAAAATGATCACGTGCGTTTATTTTTATTTGAACAGGTATTACATTCTCACAGTTCCAGATTCAAAAGGAACAAAAGGATATTCTGTGAAAATTCTCCCTCCCACTTCTGTCTCTCAACCACCTGTTTTAGCTCTCCAGAAACCACCAATATTTCAGCTTTCAGCATTTTGTATTCTCCAGAGATATATGTACAGTCATATATTTTCTTTTCCCCTTCTTCTTTGCATAAATGACGGCTACTATACCTAGTTTTGTAACTTGCTGTTTTCACCTCACAATATATTTGAGGGTCTTTCCATATCAGCCAAACACAGCCTGACCATATTTGTATTAAGCTGCAGAAACATCCATTGATACTCCAGTTGATAATCTATTGCTGTGTGAGCATTACCCAGTCCCCTACTGATGGATACATAGACTGTTTCCCTATGTTCCCTGTGGCAATGAATAACTGTATAAGCTCAGGTCATGCACGTGTGGGAATAAATCTATAAGGATAATTGCTAGAAGTGGCATATCTGGGCTTCCCCTCACCCTGCCACAGGGCTTTCAGGCCCTGGACTACATGGCACAGCTTCCAAGGACCTGGCTGGTTTATTTTAAGATGATACGTGCTTGATAGTGCATGAAGGTGGAAATGTGAAACCCACTTTGATGTGGTAGTTATCATTGCGGCGCATTAACTCTAATGTGATTCAAAAGACCATATAATTTTTATGCTGCTATTAAACCTGCCACAAGCTGAAGCCTTGCCTGGTGCAAGGTCTGTGTCGAGGCACCTCAGGGTGGACTGGTGCCGGGGATGGCAAGCCTGGGTCCTAGCTCCAGCTCTGCTCCATGAGACGGGGCCGAGTCACTCACCCTTCCTGAGACAGTGTGTTAATCCCTTGCAGAGCTTACTGCAAGCCATGCCCTTAGTAGCAATCACATTGTATTTATTAATAGAGCAGGGTGGACAGATCTGTGGGGCCTGGCCCTGCAGACCTACAGGGTGGAGGAGGATTTCTGTGGAGCTACTAGGGCCAGGTGGAGAGGGCAGGTGTCTGTGAGGATTTTCTGCCTAGAGGGAGATCTTGGATATTGACAACAAACATTTTCCGGGTACTTTACAAAGTGCTTTATCTTACACTTTCTCAGTTAATGTGTGCTTCCATCAGAGTCTTCGTTTCAGCACATTTAAGCAGAAAAAGTAATCTAGTAAGTATTTGGGGGGGTGGGTAGCTCACAGAATTGCCATAAATTTGAAGCATGAAGCTCAGAAATCAGGTGGGAACCAAGGGAAGAGAAGGCAGCCAGAAGCACAGATCACTCCCCAGGAATGAGGAGGTGAGGACCACACAGCTTCAGACACTGGATCTTACCATGGGCAGCCTGGCCACCTCCCATGTTGGATACCTGTCAATGCCAGATGACCTGTCACCGCAAACTGTCATCCCGTTGCCCCCTCAGCCACCTCGTGGGCCTAAGGGGCCTCCTCTGTGCCTGCTCTTTTATATTACTTACTCCAGAATTAATAACGCTCCGGCCGGGCGCGGTGGCTCACGCTTGTAATCCCAGCACTTTGGGAGGCCGAGGCGGGCGGATCACGAGGTCAGGAGATCGAGACCACGGTGAAACCCCGTCTCTACTAAAAATACAAAAAATTAGCCGGGCGTGGTGGCGGGCGCCTGTAGTCCCAGCTACTCGGAGAGGCTGAGGCAGGAGAATGGCGTGAACCCGGGAGGCGGAGCTTGCAGTGAGCCGAGATTGCGCCACTGCACTCCAGCCTGGGCGACAGAGCGAAACTCCGTCTCAAAAAAAAAAATAAATAAATAAATAACGCTCCTGCCCAGATCCCTGATAAGTAAGGCCTGGATCATAGCTGGCACCTTGACTATCAGGGAGGTGGAAAAAAGTGGGTGGCCTTTTCAGCTTACAATGTGCACATAAAGAGTTCTAGAGAAGGAATCTTCAATCCTATGGAAGCTGGATTGGATGTAGGGTAGAAAAGGGCAACTGTCTACAAGCAGCTTGCATGACCACCTTGGGGTCTGGGTTATTATAAACTTATCCTACTTATTGAAGGATGCTGGGGGAGGGGGCTTTACATGAATCAGGGCTACTGAGATCTTTATATCAGGACCTCTGTGCGGCTCTGTCCTGACATCATCACTTATTGCTCACGATTGGCATACCATTAGGGGATGCTGGCCATCCCTTCTTCCCACCATTCTTTCCTGTGGGGCTAAAGGCAGGGAGGTGGGTCTCAAGTGGATGTGAGACCTAGAGCATGCTCCCACATCCGCTTGAAATTCACAGCCCTTACGCTGTCACAGTCGTCCCTTTAAACCATAAAATAATGCTCTGTTTGTTTGTCCTTTGCAAAATATTTGCTGGGAAACAAAGACCTTCAGTAGAAGCACGAGATGTTAAAGAGAGGAATGAAGGCCGGGCGTGGTGGTTCACGCTTGTAATCCCAGCACTTTGGGAGGCCGAGGCAGGCGGATCACGAGGTCAGGAGATCGAGACCACGGTGAAACCCCGTCTCTACTAAAAATACAAAAAAAAAAAAAAATTAGCCGGGCGTGGTGGTGGGTGCCTGTAGTCCCAGCTACTCGGAGAGGCTGAGGCAGGAGAATGGCGTGAACCCGGGAGGCGGAGCTTGGCAGGCGCCGGGGTTGCCCCCCCTCACTTCGGCCGGGGGGAAGGAGGGGCCCCCCGTTCAAAAAAAAAAAAAAAAAAAGAGGAATGAAAGATGTAGCGAAGGGAGAAGAGCCAGGCTGGGAGGTGCACAGTTCACGCTGCATGGTTCAGCCTCAGTGCCGTGAGCTCTGTGCACGATGACAGTGCTGAGCAAGACATGCCTGTGTCCCCACTGGACAGCTGAAGAGACTCAGGCAGAGCATGGACAGACCTAGTTCAGAGCCTGGCTGCACATAGTAGGCCCTCAATGAGAGGTGATGATGATGGTGGTGGTGACGGCAGAGCTAGGACTCATTTTGTCCAACATCTACATATTACAGATGTCAGGTTCACGACTATGCCAAAGGTCATGTTGAAGTCCAGAAGGAGTGGGTGAATGAGCAGAAAGAACATTCAGGGGACTGTAGGCAGGTGAATGATTTTATTCAGCAGCAGCTCACATCAGCAGCTTTCTCACACTGTCTGGCTTGTCTGGGCTGCTTGAGCTGGCAGCTCCCACATACAGCTGCGTGACCAGCCCTCCTCTGCCTTCGGGGTCCGCAGCTTAACTCTTTCACTCTCTGGGCACTAGGGGGCCAAGCTGTGTCCTGGCTTTCCCCGTCCGTCTGCAAAAACGGACATCTCTGGCTCTCTCTCTTTCTCTGGGAACCAGCGCACCTGTACAGTGTCAACAGGGCAATTGTACCTTTTACAGACAATAGTGGCATAGAGCCAAGTGATGACGTTCCCATGTTATAGCTACATGGCTGTGATAACAAGTGGAGTTATATGCCTGCGGGCTACGCTGAGTCACGTGAGATGTAAACATCCTGCCTTGGCCTATCCTTGACCAAAGCACAGCCATGTTCCTTACAACAGATAAGGAAGCCAAGGCACAGAGCGAGGGCCAGCGAGCTTTCCGGGGTTATCAGTAGGAAGGGGCAAGAAAGGGTTAGGGCGTGGCCCAGCACGCTTGCCACTGCAGCTGGATGCTGACACAGGTGATGGTAACAAGGCCCTAGAACTCTAATGGGAATATGAGTCAAGGGGGGTCATTAAAATGCAGGCTCTGATTCACTAGGCTGGGGGGCATTTCTAACCACACCTGGGGGCTGCTGGTCCCAGGCTGCACTTTGAGGAGCTGGGCTCTAGCAGCAGTTTGCCTCCCTGGCAGCACATTAGAATCACTTGGGGAAGATTTCGCAAATTACTGATGCTTGGGACCCGAGATTCTAATTTAATTCGAGGTGGTTACAGGGTCAGAGGTCGTTTTTAAAGATTCTCAAGTGTGTCTTATGTACAGTCAGGTTGAGAAGGGCTGTGTTAGTGGCTTGAAAACCATTGGTCGCCTGTAAAGAGGGCTTTTGAGAGCACCTGCAAGGACCGCCTCTCCTTCCTTCCAGCTGCTGCTCTGCTTGTGGGGCAAAGGCTCTCAGTCCGTGGTTCCGGCTTAGTTTAAATATGCAAATACCTCCGAAATGGCAAAGGTAAGGGCCTCTCTGAAGCGTGGCTCCTCACAGCAGGGTGTTCCACAATGAAGGGAAGGTGTGCACAAGTGGGCTAGAGCAGGGAGGTAGCCTCCACGACTGCGCCCTTCTGCTGCTGGCCAAGGGACCCCCAGTTTAGGAGATACGACGTTTGGTGAGCACACCTCAGGACTGAGCTGATTGAGGTCTGATACCAGAAGGCTGGAGAAGGGGTGCTGGGACAGGAGGAGAGATGCAATGAAGGAGACTCCCCAGGTAGTCCTGTCTCTGGTTCCTTGAGTTCCACCTTTCCCTCAAGGGCCTCTCTCCAGCCACTGCTGCCAGCATGACATCCCCCCAGGGGGCCTGGTTTCCCTTTAAGGTTCTGGCCTTAAAGTGATCTTCCTACCCCAGCACCCCTACAGCAGGCTGTAATTATCAAGGGGGTTGACATACCACTCAAAGGCAGAACCAAAAGAAATAAGTACTCCAAAGGAAAGGACATGGCTTGAAGGGCTCTGGTGGTCGGAGGAGGTAGGGAAATACACTATTCTATGTCCTCTTGGAGATTGACAAGGCCCATTAGCAGATGCAGGTTCTGGGAAGTCCTGTGGGAAGTAAACCCAATGAGCTTTGTTCAAACTAGTGTCACCGAGTTCATCTGGCCATGGAACCCTCTTATGGCAGAATAACTCTTTATGTCTGCAAGGCCTGCTTTGGAATTGTGGACCTACTTTCCTGGAAGCTCAGCAACAAGACTGCTGCCCAAATGCCTCTGATCTGGAGGTGCAGGTCTGGCTGGAGGCTGAGGTGTGGCCTTCATCACCTCTCAGCAGCCCTGCAGCCCAGAGAGCTCTCTGTGCCCTTGTTGGGGGACTCACAAAAGTTTAGGGCGCAGGAATGGAACGTCCACTCCGCCGCTCTTATATCTGACTGAGGTGTTAAGAGTATGAGCTGTGTCATCAGGGACCGGGCTTCAAGTCCTGGCTGTACTGCTTACTAGCTGTGTGGCCTTGGACAAACTTAACTCCTCTGGGCCTCTGTTCCCTCACTGGTAAAAAAGGAATCGCTGCTACCTCAGAGTGTTGTGAGAACCAATGAGACAACTTATATAAAGTACTTAGCACACTGCCTAGCAGATAACAGTTCATCAAATGTTTTTCTAAAATGTTTTGTTTGACCAAAGTAGTTGGCATGAAAAAAAAAAAAAAAAACTTTTGTTGTGCCAGTCTCTCCCCATGCAATCCAACTTGTCCTTGGAGGCCAATACCAGTGCCTCTCCCAGGAAAGCCTTTCTTGACTCCCTGACCCTCACGGAGTGGACCCTTCTCTGTGCATTTGGCCATGCTCTGCCTTGCTCCTGGGCCATCTCCCTGAGGGTGAGGGGCCATGCTAGAGGAAGTCTAGGCTGCATAAATGCTGAAACAGTGGTGGATGTAGCACATGAGGAGTTGAGAGCCTGGGAACTAGGGGAGGTGTCCCTCCTTCTTGAACTGTGGGGCTCAAGGGGAACTGTCACCCTTGAGTTTGCCTCTGAGGTAGCCCCTTCTTGCTATGAAGAAACTTGTGTGGTCATTTGACTCATTGTCTGTGTATGCAGCCCTGCATACCTTGGTATTATTCCTGTTGCAAAAGTCCTGATATTTTTCTCTGTCAGTGATGTTTTGGTTTGGTTTGGTTTGGTTTGGTTTTGAGACAGGGTCTTGCTCTGTTGCCCAGGCTGGAGTGCAATGGCACAATTAGCTCATTGCAGCCTTGACCTCCTGGGTTCAAGCTATCCTCCCACCTCAGCCTCCCAAATAGCTGGTACTACAGGCGCACTCCATCATGCCTGGCTAACATATTTATATTCTGTTTTTTTTTTTTTTAGAGACAGGGTCTCACTCTATTGCCCAGGCTGATCTCGCACTCCTAGGCTCAAGCAATCCTCCTGCCTTGGCCTCCCAAAGTGCTGGGATTACAGGTATGAGCCACTGCACCTGGCCTGTCAGTAATTTGATTATTTTTTAAGATCAACTGGATGACCAGGTGCTCTCAGAGACTACGTTTTTGTAGCCTAAAGTTGGTATTTATGGTTTCCGTATAATAAGCCTTCGGAGAGACACTAAAAGGCAAAAGCCAAAGCCCTGAATGCTGACTGCTGTGCACTGCCTGACGCCCCTGCACCGCTGAGCGGGTGTGGAGGATGCAGGTCTCCCTCTGAGATCCTGGCAGGAGGGGAAGCTTGCCTGAGTCTTGTCTTGCCAGGACTCTGCTCTTTCTGGACAATTTCTCGGAGCTCTGGACCCCTTCTCTGGCGGAAGACCTTCATTACCACCCCAGCCAACCCATACCCCATCCCAGGGTGAATGGAGGCCAGAGCTGGTTTCTTCTTCCTCTGACAGTGTCAGCTGGGTCCCTGCTGCAGTGAGTACTGGAGCTGAGCCCGGTGGGGTCCAGGTGTGGTCTGAGGAGCCATGGAGGCACAGCAAAGTTGTCTCCACATTCCACCCAGCCCCATGTGGAACAAGGCAGCTCTGCTCCCACCAGGCAATCAGGCAAAGATTCACTAAGTGGGATCCAGCAACTCAGCCACACCCAGAGGCTTCCATGGCTCCTGTATTCCACACAGATGCCAGGGCACCGGGGGAGAAGGGGAATCCTGATCTGAGACCTGGCCAAGCTGTGTCGTCTACTGCCTGTGTCCAGACAACATAAACCGTCTGAGTCCTTAGGCAGGGTCTTCTCTGAATGATGGTACATCCCACTGAAGTCACTCCTGAGTGAGTCTCAGAATCATGAACAGAGGAATTGTGAAACCTGGTGACTCCCAGGGAGGTCAAATGTTTTGCCCCAAGCCTCAGCTCGTTAAGGGAACCAGTGGGGCTAGAACTCAAGTCTCCCAAACATTTGGGTCTCTTCCTCTCACTGCCGCGGACTGTTGATGACCAGAAAGGAGACGCTGTTTCCACACTGCCCCCACTTGAGAGCCCACACACAGGCAGGCATTCGTGTTAGCATAGCCTCCTCCCCTCCAGACCTGGAGTCCGCATGTTAGGTATGAATACCCACATATGTGCACATGTGCACGTTTCTTTCTTCTCTGCTTTCAAACAGCAGAGTTTGAGAAATGGAAATCAGTGAACTGCTGTGGTTCTTGATTTTCACTCTGTCCTCCTACCCGGGCCTGCAGTAACTGCTGCTGGTAACTCGGGGACTCCCAGAAGGGAAAGGGTTGGAGCTTGTATGTACCTTCTTCCCAGGGGAGAGGGGAGGGGCGATGTAGGCAACTTAGAGGAGAGTAAATGACTTGGGGAAGGATGGATGAGCCTGAGAAGAGTAGGTGACAGCCAGTAACAAAGTCTGTCTTGGTATGGGGCCGATTCCCAGTCTCCTGTCCTGTGACATGGGCCAGTATTCCCTGGTTGATGAGATTCCTGGGGAGGAGACTCATGACCTTTGTGTTCTGTTTGGAGGATCTGTCTTTTGGCCGATAAGGGGAGCTCAGAGAATGCCTCTGCCTGCATCTGCTGTCTCCCACGTGCCCTCAGTTGCAAGCAATCAACATACCAAAGTGGCATATTTTGGGGTGGCATTTCCTGAACTCCCTCAAACCCAACTCCACCGTCTCCCCCTCCTGCCTGCCTACTCCCTCTACCCTGATGAAATGATGATGCATTTAGAAGATGAACGATTGCCTGGACCCAAGTGGAACCGCAGAGGACACCCCTCCCCAGACCTCCAGTCCCATCCTGACGTCAGAGGGGATCCGGTCAGACAGACCTAGTGCAGGGAGGAGTAGAGAGCCCTGAGGGAAGGCTCCAGGGCCCGGGCAAAGCCTTTTTGGCACTACCCCTGCAACACACGTGGGTGCCCTGAGGCTGATGGCATTGTCCTCTAAGAGCCAGGTAGATCCCTTCCAGCATCGTGATTGGTGGCTGTCCTCAAGGGGTAACTTTGTAGCCTAGAGCAAGGCCAGGTTGTGATAGTCCTGAAACCTCACCATTAGTGCTTCTAGGGGCACATCTTCACCCCAGACTGTAAATGCACACCCATGGTCAGACAAAATAAGGAGTGTGCCCTGAGGAGACCTACACGTGTTGGTAGCCTTTGCCTTGAGTCCTTGGCTCCATCCCATGGGGCTGGCAACTGGGGGTAGGGCTGCAAGTGGGGAGGATTCAGTTTGGGTCAGGCAGAAGAGCATTTTTTTTTTTTTTTTTTTTTTGAGACGAAGTCTTGCTCTATCCCCCAGGCTGGAGTGCAGTGGTGTGATCTCAGCTCACTGCAACCTCCGCCTCCTGCCTCCACCTCCAATTCTTGTCCTTCAGCCTCCTGAGTGGCTGAAGTGGAATTACAGGTGTGCACCACTATGCCCGGCTAATTTTTGTATTTCTAGTAGAGACGGGGTTTCACCATGTTGGCCAGGCTGGTCTCTAACTCCCAACCTCAGGTGATCCACCCACCACAGCGCTGGCCAGGCAGAATATCATTTGATTGTACAGGGTTCTGTTCGGCAAGGCATGCCTCTAGCTTTGGTGTGGGGGTAAATGTTCAGTGGATCCAAGAGCCTTGGTATGGGGAGGTGATGCAGACCCCATCCCCCATTTAACGATTTCCCTAGGGCTAACCCCACGCACAACCTAGGGCATCAGATTTATATCTCAGAAGTTCAAGTTTTATTGTACCTCACCGCACGTGACTTGCAGGTCATACATCATTGCCTTCTGTTCTGTTTCCCTTTGAAAAGGTCTATCTTTTGGCTTGGCTGGGATAACTGTCTCCTTATTTTTGTCAACTCCTGGAACTTTTTTTCCTGTGGCTCTAACTCTGCTGTTGTGGCCTGACACAGAAATGTTTTATCTTGAAGGTCTAGAAAAAGCAATGTTTTCTTCCAGTATAACTTGATTCCGTAATCTTGGCTTTTCCTGATATGTCTGAATTGTTCCATGTAACCAGGGGACTTCTCATGCTGTTACTAAGAGTTATTATGCCCCTCCTCAAGGTACTAGTTTTCTTGTTTACATTCCTTAATGTAGTGTATACACATAGCCCTAGAAACACTCTTCTTGTGTCTCATTATATTCAAATATCTTTTTCATCAGGTTTGACTTCCCAGTTATCTAAACAGGCTTCCCATAAGGAGAAGCAGTCACAGTACAGGAGGTTCTTCTTTACCTTTTTGGTAACTGGCCTAAAAAACACACACACAGATTTTCCATTTTATCAAGATAATTCCAGCATTGTCTTTATTAGGTCGAGTACTTAGAAAAGCTGACCTTTAAAAGGGTTAAGGTTTTTACATCCATGTAACTTTCTGTATTGTTTTTAAGGTCTTTTGATGATCACTCTGGTTAAACAAATAAGTATTATTTTATAATGACCTGTGATTCTGTTTTGATCAAGTGTTTTGAAACTTTTGACATCTTTGGTAGGTTTCCCAGCATCAAAATACTAAATTAAGTCTTTTTGGCCTAAAATTAACTTTGGCATTTTCAAGCTAGGCCCCTGGAAATCTTCAAAGAATGTATCTCTCATCCTGTAGAGATATTAAATGATTAGACTTATTTGGTAAATTGTATGGAATACAGATTGTTTTTTCTTTTTCTTTTTCTTCTTTTTTTTTTGAGACAAGGTGTCATTCTGTCACCCAGGCTGGAGTGCAATGGCGCCGTCTCGGCTTACTGCAACCTCTGCCTCCTGGACTCAAGCGGTCCTCCTACCTCAACCTCCCAAGTAGCTGGGACCACAGACTCATGCCACCATGCCTGGCTAAGGTAAATTGTAGGAAAAGGGAGGAAATTGTCAAATGATAATTGATGCTAGATCTTCTTTCAGTTACATTTATTGATATAAATGTTCTCCAGATTATATGTTATAAAAATCTAAAATGCTATCAGTCATAATTTTGTTATGTTAAATCTTTTCTAAAGTTATATTTGTATAGATATGTTATTAATGTGAATATTCTAATGATTATATTAAATTTTTAAAATTCTTGACTATCCTGATGTGATGTGGTCAGTCATAATTCTGGTTTTTATCTTAAAATGCTGCACGTACTAGAAATAACTAAATTTCTTTGTCAATTGAAAACTTTCATCAGATTTAACCATGGCTATTTTAAGTTATTGTCATCCACAGCTATTTTATTTTATTTTATTTTATTTTATTTTATTTTATTTTATTTTATTTTATTTTTTGAGACAGAGTCTCACTGTTACCTAGGCTGGAGTACAGTGGCACAGTCTCGGCTCACTGCAGCCTCTGCCTTCTAGATTCAAGAGATTCTTGTGCCTCAGCCTCCCGCGTAGCTAGGATCAGAGGCACGTGCCACCATGCCTGGCTAATTTTTGTTACTTTTGGTAGGGACAGGGTTTCACCATGTTTGCCAGGCCAGTCTCAAACTGGCCTCAAGTCATCTACCTGCCTTGGCTTCCCAAAGTGCTGGGATTACAGGACAGGTATGAGCCACCATGCCTGGCCTGTCATTCATGCTATTGTTTTAAATTCTTCTCTAAAAGCATTTGCAGTGATCTACAGTCCTAAATTGATTTTCATGAAGAATACTCTAACGGGTATTCCTGAACACAGATTTCTGATAACTTTAACATCAATGGACTAAAGAAAAACTTTCAGAACGCCCGGGCATGGTGGCTCACACCTGTAATCCCAGCACTTTGGGAGGCCAAGGAGGGTGGATCACCTGAGGTCAGGAGTTCGAGACCAGCCTGGCCAACATGGTGAAACCCTGCCTTACTAAAAGAAATACGAAAAAAAGGCACACACCTGTGAACCCAGCCACACAGGAGGCTGAGACAGAAGAATCGCTTGAACTTAGGAGGTGGAGGTTGCAGTGAGCCAAGATCACGCCACTGCACTCCAGCCTGGGCGACAGAGTGAGACTCTGTCTCACAAAAAAAAAAAAAAAAAAAATCAAGAGGATATTTCCTGTCATAGCTGAAGTGTGCACTGGCTTTAAGTTCCCTGCCTCTAGACCCTATTTTCCTGCCTCACCTCCTCCACCTTTCCGTCCACCCCTGCCAAACTCTTTTCTTTCCTATTCCAGACCCTCAGTCACTTGAACTTTTGGCTCCACTGCTCTCAAGGGACTGAGGGTCCCCCAGATCAACTCTCTGAAGCTGAAAAGGAAAAGGGTTAATTAGAAATAACTGGATATTTTATCCACTCAGATGGTCTTTGGGGACATTCATACAGCTGCTGGAGTCTCCTCAGTAATTGCCTAAAATTTAGTCCACAGCCTCCATATGACCTCTGATAATAAGCAAATACACACCAAAACTCCTTCTTGGAGAAAACATATCCTTTCTCCGTGCCTTTAAGATGTAAATTTTCTACCATGTCTTCTTTAGGACCTAAGCACCATCTTTTTGAGATGCAAATTTTGGGGAGAAGACTCTCAGAAGAAGGTGGGGGAGGGGAGAAAGCTATTTAGAAACCAACTGGCATTTTTAAAAATTTCAAGTCTTTACCACAATTAGTAAAAAGCTTTATCCATCTGAGAGAGTAATCTTAACTTATTCCATCTGCCAGAAACATAATTTAGATCCAATTACTCTTTTATAAACTATTCTTTTATAAACTAGGGAGTTTTATATTACGGTACCTGGCACATGGCTAAAATTTTTAAATAAAAACTTGAAGATTTCTGTTTGCATCTATCTGTTTATGTGTATCTATGTATGTATAGTATGCATATGGGGTATTTTCTCTACCTATGGATGGTACTGCCAAATACCAAACTCGTATTGAGTGCTCTTATGTTCATGGCAATATAGTTATTTGTACAAATTCAGTTAAAATCTGTTCTCCTTTTAACAAGACACAATTGGTAAAAGGCCTTTTTCATGCGCATCCGTGTGAAGAGACCACCAAACAGGCTTTGTGAGAGCAACATGGCTGTTTATTTCACCTGGGTGCAGGCGGGCTGAGTCCGAAAAGAGAGTCAGCAAAGGGTGGTGGATTATCATTAGTTCTTATAGGTTTTGGGATAGGCGGTGGAGTTAGGAGCAATGTTTTGCGGGCAGGGGTGGATCTCACAAAGTACATTCTCAAGGGTGGGGAGAATCACAAAGAACCTTCTTAAGGGTGGAGGAGATTACAAAGTACATTGATCAGTTAGGGTGGGGCAGGAACAAATCACAATGGTGGAATGTCATCAGTTAAGGCTATTTTTACTTCTTTTGTGGATCTTCAGTTACTTCAGGCCATCTGGATGTATACGTACAAGTCACAAGGGATGCGATGGCTTGGCTTGGGCTCAGGGGCCTGACATTCCTGCCTTCTTATATTAATAAGAAAAATAAAATAGTGTTGAAGTCTTGGGGCGGCGAAAATTTTTTGGGGGGTGGTATGGAGAGAGAGAATGGGTGATGTTTCTCAGGGCTGCTTCAAGTGGGATTAGGGGCGGCATGGGAACCTAGAGTGGGAGAGATTAAGCTGAAGGGAGGTCTTGTGGTAAGGGGTGATATTGTGGGGATGTTAGAAGAAACATTTGTCGTATGGAATGATTGGTGATGGCCTGGATACGGTTTTGGATGAATTGAGAAACTAAACGGAAGATACAAGGTCCGAATAAAAGAAGGAGAAAAATGGGTATTAAAGCACTAAGAATCGGGAGGACCCAGGACATCCAATTAGAGAGTGCCCAAGGGGGTTCAGCGTAATTACTTGCTTGCTTGGCAAGTTTTTGGGCTCTATCCTTGAGTTTTTTTATGTTGTCATATACCAGGCCAGATTGATTTAGGTAAAAACAGCACTCTTCATTTAAGAATATACAGAGTCCTCCTTTTCCAGCAGTGAGTAAGTCAAGGCCTCGGTGGTTTTGGAGGACAAACTGCAGCTAAAGAGTCAACTTGGGCCTGGAGAACTGATAAAGTTTGTGATATGTCTGTGATGCTAGCAGAGAAGTCATTAGGCTACGGAAGGTCGTGACAGAAGTCGAAATGCCTGCTATTCCAGTACCGAGAGCAATAGTGGAGGCAGAAAGTCCTAAACCGACCATCAAGGGAATTAGTGGAATAACTCTTTTTTGTCATGTTGGTGTCATGAGGGGAACAGGGAGCTCTTTGGTCCCATTTGCAAATTGAATTTTGGGGGTAAGGAAGACTAGTGTGCATGTGCCTGTCCAGTTAGCAGGTAGGCACATGTAGGTAGAGGATCCACAGAGGAAGAAGAGACCTTGTGCGAGGCAAAACTGGAGATGTAAAAAGATGAGAAGGAGTGCTGAAAGGGGTGTATTGTACCCAGACTCCTAGGGATCCAGCTAGGGAGACAGCTGTCAGAGGTTGTAATGGGGACCGATGGGGTAATTGCATAGAGGGGGAGGTTCGATTTTCATGGTGTATGAGAAAACGTTGAGTATCTACGAGCAATCTTTCACTGTTATTTTCGGGGCTGGGTATAAGTAAACAAGAAGAGGGCCTGGGAGGAGAATCTGATGAGCAAGGGGAAGGTAGCCAAGGATGGAGTGAAATACAGGGTAAGTGTCTTCCTAAGCAATAATTACTGCTGATGTTTTTAAGTTTGTCAGTACTGATAGAAGGCTTGTCTGTAATATGGAGCTGGAAGGCTCCAGTTGTTTCAGTGATGTGTGTAGTTGGGCTTCGGAGAAGAGTAAAGGAACATCGAGAAGGTGAAAGATTACCTAGGGGAATTCCAGTGGGTCTTTGCCGAGAGATACATAAAGGAGCAGGCACAGGAATAGTAGTTTGTGTTGTGAGAGGTCCAAATACGGGGGGAGTAGAGTTAATATAAGGAGAAAGGTTTTTTAAATAAGTGCGGGGAGGGCGGCAGCTTGCTGATGTGAAATGTCTGGGGAAGTCTTGCTGGACCTGTCTAGAAAGTAAATGAGTTCTTCAGGAGGGTAAAGGTGAGGGCTGTTAAAGGAAGTTCGGAGGTGTAGGGAGACAAGAGATGTTGCCCAGTCTGTCTGTAAGGCGGGGACAGCTGTGTAGGCACTGAAGAAAGGGAAATGCAAAGCCAGCAGTTGTTTGCTAAGGAGGGATTAGAAGCAGCTGGGAGAGAATGGGTAAGGTTGATAGTGTGGTGGAGATAGCTGGGGAGAGGTAGAGGGTGGCATAAGAATGGGAATGAGAATAAGAGTGAGTATAAAAGTAAAGAATAGAACTTCATCAGAGTGGAAGTATTGGAGGGTGCCCTGCCAGCAAAGATCATCTATCTGCTCTAAGAGGGAGTTAAGAGTGGCAGTTTAGGGATAGCACCAAGAGATATCAGCTGTGATGGCTTGAAGAAACAGTGGAAGCCGGTAGTGTAAACAAGAGTAGGGCATTTATAAGTAGTTGAGAACGGAGAATAGGAGTATGACTAGGCAGGAGATAGTAGGGATGACTAGTTTTTTGGGGCTCGGCCTAAGTGGTGGGGGTGACTTCGTAAAGCCCTCTTGCAAAAAGTAGGGTAAGGACGAACAGACCTAATAGAATGAAGGGACGTATTAGGCTCATAAGGATTATTACTGTTCTTCAGAAATACGAGTGAGTTTAAGGGCAGTAGGGGAGAGTACTTGCGACTTCCAGGAGGGAGAGGAGGGATTAGGCTGGCTGTCCGATGGACACAGCTTTATTCTGGAACGGTGAACCCAGTGGGGAGGATCCTGCAGGCAGACGGCAGTCAGGGTACTAGAGATGACTAAGTAGGGTCCAGTCCATTGAGGTTGTAGAGTTCGAGGGGTCAGATTCTTAACAAGAACTGATCGTCCAGCTAGGGTGTATTCATATGGCTGGGAATCTGGAGTAGGCAAGAGAAGATTAGCAGCCTGGCGAATTTCCTGTCTAGCCTGTTGGAGGACTGGAAGATAGTCGCCTAGAGGGCTGGTGTCTGGGATGAGGTTGGGGCCAAGCAAGAAAGTGCGTCCATATAAAAGTTCAAATGGACTGTACCCTGTAGCATCTCGAGGACAGGCTCTAATTCTGAGAAGAGCAAGAGGTAAAAGTACTGTCCAATCCTTTTTAAGTTGGAGGCTGAGCTTGGTGAGGTGTGTCTTTAAAAGACGATTAGTCCGTTCTATCTTTCCTGAAGATTGAGGATGGTAAGGGGTATGAAGGTTCCACTGAATACCGAGAGCCTGAGAAACTGCTTGGGTGATTTGACTAGTAAAGGCTGGTCCGTTATCAGACTGTATAGAGGTGGGAAGGCGGAACCGAGGAATTCTGTCTGACAGAAGGGAAGAAATGACCGCGGTGGCCTTCTCAGACCCTGTGGGAAAGGCCTCTACCCATCCAGTGAAAGTGTCTACCCAGACCAAGACGTATTTTATTTTATTTTTTTATTTTTTTTATTTTTTTTTTGAGACGGAGTCTTTCTCTGTCCCCCAGGCTGGAGTGCAGTGGCACGATCTCGGCTCACCGCAACCTCCACCTCCTGGGTTCATGCCATTCTCCTGCCTCAGCCTCCCGAGTAGCTGGGAATACAGGCGCCCGCCAACACGCCCGGCTAATTTTTTGTGTTTTTAGTAGAGACGAGGTTTCACCGTGTTAGCCAGGATGGTCTCGATCTCCTGACCTCGTGATCTGCCCGCCTCAGCCTCCCAAAGTGCTGGGATTACAGGCTTGAGCCACCTCGCCTGGCTGACGTATTTTAGTTTTCTGACTCGGGGCATGTGAGTAAAGTCAATTTGCCAGTCCTGGGCAGGGACAAATCCCCGAGCTTGATGTGTAGGAAAGGGAGGAGGCCTGAACAATCCCTGAGGGGTAGTAGAATAGCAGATGGAACACTGAGAAGTGATCTTCTTGAGGATAGATTTCCATGATGGAAAGGAAATGAGAGGTTCTAAGAGACGGGCTAGTGGCTTGTAACCTACATGGAAGGGGTTATGAAATGACGACAGACTAGAACGGGCCTGTGAGGCTGGAAGGAGATATTTTCCTTGGTCTAAGAACCATTTGCCTTGTGTGGGAAGAGATTGATAGGTGGAAGTTTCAGCGGGGGAGTAGGTGGGAGTGACTGAAGTGAAGGAAAAAAATTGGCCGTGAGGGACAGAAGTTGGAGAGCTAGCTGCTTGTCTAGCCACCTTATCGCCATAAGCGTTGCGTAGAGCAATGGGATCTGATGCCTTTTGATGCCCCTTGCAGTGAATGACCCCAGCTTCCTTTGGAAGTAAAGCGGCCTTAAGCAGAGTTTTTATTAAAGAGGCATTAATGATGGAGGACCCTTGTGTAGTGATGAAACCTCTTTCAGCCCATATGACTGCATGGTGGTGTAGAATATGAAAGGCATATTTAGAATCAGTATAGATATTGACACACAGTCCTTTTGCAAGAGTGAGGGCTTGAGTTAAGGCAACTAGTTCGGCTTGCTGAGAGGTAGTGGAGGGGGGCAGAGCAGTAGCCTCAATGATAGATGTGGAAGATACTATAGCATAGCCTGCCTTTGCTGGTGAGTGGCGATTAGGCCTGGTGGAACTGCCATCAATAAACCAAGTGTGATCAGGGTGAGAAACAGGGAAGAAGGAAATGTGGGGAAATGGGGTGAATGTCAGGTGGATCAGAGAGATGCAGTCATGAGGGTCAGGTGTGGTATCCGAAATAATGTGGAAGGCCAGATTGAAGTCCAGGCCAGGAACAATGGTCATTGTGGGAGACTCAACAAAGAGTTAGTATAGCTGAAGGAGCCGGGGAGCAGAAAGTATATGTGTCAGGTGCGAGGAAGAAAATAGATTTTGGAAATTATGAGAGCTGTAGAGAATGAGTTGACCATAATTTGTGATTTTGAGGGCCTCTAAAAGTATTAGGGCGGCAGCAGCGGCTTCACGGAGACATGATGCCCAGCCTAAAACAGTAAGGTCAAGTTGTTTGGACAAAAAGGCTACAGGACGCGATCCTGGTCCTTGTGTAAGAATTCTGACTGCACAGCCCTGCACTTCGGCTATGTGTAATGAAAAGGGTTGGGATGGGTCAGGGAGAGCTAGAGTGGGGGCAGTCTCTAAAGCTGTCTTCAAGGAATGGAAAGAGGAGTGGGGAAAGGATTTTGGATCTATGGGGTCAGCTAGGTTTCCTTTTGTGAGTTTATATAATGGTTTTGTTAGGATGGCAAAACCAGGTATCCAAAGGCGAAAGTATCCAACCATGCCCAGGAAGGAAAGGAGTTGTTGTTTTGTAGAAGGGGTTGGGGTTTGAGAGATTAGTCGGACACGATCGGCAGGGAGAGCACGTGTGTTTTTATGGAGAATTATGCTGAGGTAGGTAACAGATGGAGAAGAAATTTGAGCTTTGGAGGGGGATACCCGATATCCTTTGGAGAATAAATGCTGAAGAAGCAGAAGTGTGTCTTGTTGAGAGGATTCAAAGGAGGGGCTACAAAGAAGAAGGTCATCAATATATTGAATAAGGTGAGAAGCGGAGGGGTGAAAAGAAAGTAGATCATGAGAAAGAGCTTGGCTGAAGTAATGAGGGCTGTCCCTGAAACCTTGCGGCAGCACAGCCCAGGTAAGCTGCTGGGACTGATGGGTGTCGGGGTCAGTCCACGTGAAAGCAAAGAGAGGCTGGGACGAGGGGTGCAGGGGAATAGTGAAAAAAGCATCTTTAAGATCAAGAATGGAATAGTGAGTTGTGGGGGAAGGCATTGAGGACAAAAGAGTGTACGGGTTGGGCACCACAGGGTGGATAGGGAAAACAATTTGGTTGATAAGGCGCAGATCTTGAACTAATCTGTAAGACTTGTCTGGTTTTTGGACAGGTAAAATGGGGGAATTGTAAGGAGAGTTTATAGGTTTTAGAAGCCCATGCTGTAGCAGGCGAGTGATAACAGGCTTTAATCCCTCTAAAGCATGCTGTGGGATGGGATATTGGCATTGAGGGGGGTAAGGGTGATTAGGTTTTAATGGGATGGTAATGGGCATGTGATCAATTGCCAGGGAAGGAGTAGAGATGTCCCATACTTGTGAGTTAAGGTGGGGGGATATGAGAGGAAGAGTCGAAGGAGGCTTTGGGTTGGGGAGAAGGGCGGCAATGAGATGTGGCTGTAGTCCAGGAATAGTCAGGGAAGCAGATAATTCGGTTAAAATGTCTCAGCCTAATAAGGGAACTGGGCAGGTGGGGATAACTAAAAAGAGTGCATAAAAGAGTGTTGTCCAAGTTGGTACCAGAGTGGGGGAGTTTTCAGGGGTTTTGAAGCTTGGCCGTCAATACCCACAACAGTTATTGGGGCAAGGGAAACAGGCCCTTGAAAAGAAGGCAACATGGAGTGGGTAGCCCCCATATCAATTAAACAGGTGATGGACTTACCCTTCACTGAGAGTTACCCAAAGCTCGGCGTCCGTGATGGTCCAGGGGGCTTCCAAGGCGATCAGGCAGCGTCAATCTTCAGTCGCTAAGCAGAGCAGATCTGGGAAGGAGTCAGTCAGAGAGCCTTGGGCTAGAGCTTTAGGGGCTCTAGGAGTGGCTGCCAGGTGAGCTGGGCAGTCTGCCTTCCAGTGGGTCCCTGCATAGATGGGACATGGCTTGGGAGGAATCCCAGTCTGCGAGCATTCCTTGGCCCAGTGGCCAGATTTCTGGCACTTGAAGCAAGATCCTGATGGAGGAAGTCTTGTGGGAATGCTTAACTGCCATGGCTTAGGCATTTTGAAGTTCTCGTATGCTGGAGGTGCGGCTGGGTTTTGTCTCACAGCAGAGACAAGTAATTGTAACTCAGAAATGCGTTGCCGTCTGGCTGCTTCCTCTCTATTATTGTACACCTTGAAGGCGAGGTTAATTCCTGTTGTGGGGTTTGAGGGCCAGATTCTAATCTTTGAAGTTTTTTCCTAATGTCAGGAGTGGATTGGGTGATAAAATGCATATTAAGAATAAGGTGGCCTTCTGGCCCTTCTGGGTCTAGGGCGGTATAGCGTCTAAGGGTAGCTGCTAAGCAGGCCATGAACTGGGCTGGGTTTTCATCTTTACCTTAAGTAGTTTCTTGAAGTTTGTCATAATTAACAGCTTTGTAAGCTGCCTTTTTAAGCCCTTCAACTAGGCAGGAAATCATGTAATCTCGCCTAGCTATACCTGGGGAATTTGCCTGGTAGTTCCATTGGGGATCCTCTCGGGGAACTGCTCTAATGCCTTCCTGGAGGTCTGGCTCATGAAGCCGGTGGTTATCAGTGTGAGATTGGGCTAGAGAGAAAACTCTTTCCTGTTCATCCAGGGAAAGGGTAGAAGTCAGGATGACATTTAAATCACTCCAGGTTAAATTGTAAGACAGAGTTAGATATTGGAATTCCTGTATATATTTAGTGGGGTCTGATGAGAAACAGCCTAAACGTTGACTGATCTGAGAGAGGTCTGATAGAGAAAAAGGTACATGTACCCTGACTATGCCTTCAGCTCCAGCCACCTCTCTAAGAGGAAATTGTTGGGCAGGTGGGGAAGAGCTAGTCACAGAACTAAACTGTAAGCCGGACCGGGTGTGAGGAGGGGAGGTGGTAGAAGGATTATAGGGTGGAGGAGTGGAGGCTGAGGAAGAATTGGGACTTAGCTCAGCCTGGCGACGAGCAGCCTGGGGAGGAGGGGAGAGGTCAGATGGGTCTGTAGAAAAGGAAGCCTGGAAAGAGTCAGCGACGCTTGGGGTTGGGACTGAGGGGACAGGCAGAAGGGAAAGAAGGAGGATCTGGGAGGAGTCGCATTGGGAACAGAGACTAGGGAGGGAATGAAGTGTGAAAAATGCCTGGCCATAAGGCAACTCAGACCATTTGCCCATTTTTTGACAAAAATTATTTAGGTCTTGTAGGATGGAGAAATCGAAAGTGCTGTTTTCTGGCCATTTAGAGCCATTGTCAAGTTTGTATTGGGGCCAAGCGGTGTTGCAGAAGAAAATAAGGCATTTAGGTTTTAGGTCAGGTGTAAGTTGAAGAGGTTTTAAGTTCTTGAGAACACAGGCTAAGGGAGAAGAAGAAGGAATAGAGGGTGGAACGTTGCCCATAGTGAAGGAGGCAAACCCAGAGAGAAGTGAGCACAGAGATACGAGGTTGGGGTACTTGCCCCTTCCCCAGAGAAGGGTTAGAGGCACAGAGAGAAGGGGTTGAGGGGTATTTGCCCCTCTGAAAAGCAGGATTTGCTGCTAAGGGTGAAGGAGAAGGGGTTGAGGGGTACTTGCCCCTCCCCCAGAAAAGCGGGACTTGCGCTAAGGGTGAAGGACCAAGGCAGGCGTCCCTGCGTGGTCTGACACCTCTGAAACCTGGGCGAATAATCAGGGAGGCATCCCTGCAGTGATTAAACACCAAGGGAAGGCTGCCTTCCCTAGTCCATGACCGGTGCCGGAGTTTTGGGTCCACGGATAAAACATGTCTCCTTTGTCTCTACCAGAAAATGAAAGGAATTGAAATTAAGAGAAGGGAGAGATTGAAGAGTGGAAAGGAGAAAGTGGTTGAGGGATAGTGAGAGAGGTTGGAGAAGAGAGTAAGAAGAGGCCGCTTACCGGATTTAAAATTGGTGAGATGTTCCTTGGGCTGGTCAGTCTGAGGACCTGAGGTCGTAGGTGGATCTTTCTCATGGAGCAAAGAACAGGAGGACAGGGGACTGATCTCCCAAGGGAGGTCCCCTGATCCGAGTCACAGCACCAAATTTCATTTGCGTCCTTGTGAAGAGACCACTAAACAGGCTTTGTGTGAGCAATAAAGCTTTTAATCACCTGGGTGCGGGCAGGCTGAGTCCGAAAAGAGAGTCAGTAAAGGGTAGTGGATTATCATTAGTTCTTATAGGTTTTGGGAAAGGCGGTGGAGTTAGGAGCAATGTTTTGGGGGGCAGGAGGTGGATCTCTTAAAGTACATTCTCAAGGGTAGGGAGAATTACAAAGAACCTTCTTAAGGGTGGGGGAGATTACAAAGTACCTTCTTAAGGGTGGTACCTTCTTAAGGGTGGGGGAGATTACAAAGTACCTTCTTAAGGGTGAGGGAGATTACAAAGAACCTTCTTAAGGGTGGGGGAGATTACAAAGTACATCCATCAGTTAGGGTGGGGCAGGTACAAATCACAATGGTGGAATGTCATCAGTTAAGGCTATTTTTACTTCTTTTGTGGATCTTCAGTTACTTCAGGTCATCTGTATGTATATGTGCAAGTCACAGGGGATGCGATGGCTTGCCTTGGGCTCGGGGGCCTGACATTAATCTTACTGTGATTATCTGTGATTGAAATAGGGGTTACCGTAGAGAGAAAAATTATGTTTCAAGAAAGAATTACACTGCACCATTATTAGATTTGTTAAATCAAGTTTAGCCTAAAGCTGCCTCATTACGTATTTTAAGTTTGGCCTAAAGGCTTCTCTGTACATCATGAACTATAACAAGTGGAGATGTAAACAGACAACAGCCTACGCTTGTGCCAATCACCAAGTTTTGGCCAATCAAATGTAGCCAACTGTTCAGACCATGTTCAAATAAGGCGAACGCCAACCTGTAACCAATCCAGCTGTTTCTGTACCTCACTTCCATTTCTGTACATAAATTTCCTTTTTCTATTCATAAATCTTCCACCATGTGGCTTCACTGGAGTTTCAGAGCCACTGGCTTGGGAGGCTCCCCGATTCGAGAATCGTTCATTGCTCAATTAAACTCCTTTAAATGTCATTTGGCTGAAGTTTTGCTTTTATCAGATTCTAGTCCTATTCATGTCTTTGAGGCTTTGTTTTCTACGTGTAAATGGGATTGGATCCTGAATTCTTCTATTGGAGTGTCTTCCAATATCTGGCTATGGTTCTCCAGACTAACGTTTCTGATTTTCTCCTACCCTTTTGACTTGGAATCACTACAAAGAAAAATTGCCATTTTCCTAAAGCCCTGCAAGCTGAAGCTGGATGACTTGATACTTTACTTACTTCAGAGACATTACCACAATAGCTCATGTATGGACAACTTTTGTGCTTGTTGCTGTGTGCGCCATTCAGAAAGTTCAGTGGAATACCAGAAGATATCACCAGGGACATTCAAACTACAGAAGATATTTCAAACTCAACATCTAGTAATCTTCTCTACTAGCTGCCCTCCAGACTGGGAAACTGGTTTATAGTCTGTTCCAATCATTAATGTTTGTTTTTCTTTCATTTCCGTAGAAATGTCTCTTTGGAGGGAGGAGAGAACAAATCCACAGTTGACCACCTGCACACATGAAACTCACTACTTGCATGTCCCAACAGGTCAAAAGTCAAGCCAAGTTCTCAGGCCACAAAATGAGACAAACAGGAAAGAAATAGCAGTACCTAGCAGGAAAAGGATCAATAACTAATGGATACCTCAAAACCAAATTTTTTTTCTTTTTTTGAGATGGAGTCTCGCTCTGTTGCTAAGCTGGAGTGCAGTGGCATGACCTCCACTCACTGCAACCTCCCCCTCCTGGGTTCAAGTGATTCTCCTACCTCAGCCTCCTTGAGTAGCTGGGATTACAGGTGTGCGCCACCATGACAAGCTAATTTTTGTATTTTTAGTAGAGACGGGGTTTCACCATGTTGGCCAGGATGGGCTCAATCTCTTGACCTCGTGATCAGCCCATCTCAGACTCCCAAACTGCTGCGATTACAGGCGTGAGCCGCCGTGCCTGGCCTCAAAACCAAATTTTAACCAGAATCATGACCCAAACAAATGTTTTTCTCCTGTGAATCTCCTTTCCAATCTCCTTGGAAAGGAAGGGACAAGAAGTTTTTACCTTCTTCTCTTGACTGGGCACTACAGACTGCTGTTTACCTGTGAGTGTGGTACTTTATGTGGCAAAAGGGACTTTTCAGATGTGATTTAAAGATCTTGAGATGGGGAGATTATCCTAGACTATCCGAGTATACCTTCAGATAAGAATAATTGCAAGTGGCCAGGCGCAGTGGCTCATGTCTGTAATCCTAGTTCTTTGGGAGGCTGAGCCAGGCAAATTGCTTGAGTCCAGGAATTTGAGACCAGCCTGGGCAACGTGACAAAACCCCATCTCTATAAAAAATACAAAAATTAGTCAGGTGTGGTGGTGCATGCTTGTAGCCCCACCTACTCGGGAGGCTGAGGTGGGAGGATCGCTTGAGCTTGGGAGATTGAGGCTACAGTGAGCAGTGATCATGTTACTGCACTACAGCTGTGTGTGAGACTCTCAAAAAATAAAAAATACAGCTGGGCACAGTGGCTCACACCTGTAATCCCAGCACTCTGGGACGCAGAAGCGGGAGAATCATTTGAGGTCAGGAGTTTGAGACAGCCTGGCCAACATGGTGAGACCCCTGTCTCCACTAAAAATACAAAAATTAGCTGCGCATGGTGGCGGCTGCCTGTAATCCCAACTACTAGAGAGGATGAGGCAGGAGAATCGCTTGAACCCAGGAGGTGGAAGTTGCAGTGAGCCGAGATCATGCCACTGCACTCCCGCCTGGGCCACAGAGCAAGACTCCATCTCAAAAAATAAATATTTTAAAAATTAAAAATAATTTTTAAAAAAGAATAATTGCAAATATCCTTATAGGAGGGAGGCAGAAGATCTGATGAGAGAGCCAGAGGTTAGAGTGATGCAAGGAAGGGGCCACGAGCAAAGAAACACAGGCAGCCTGACCTCAGTTGAAAGAAGCAAGAATACAGATTTTCCCTCAGAGCCTCCAGAAGTATCCAGCCTTACCAATGCCTTGATTTTAGCCTTTTAAGAGTCATTGTGGACTTCTGACCTCCAGAACTGTAAAATAACAAATCTGTGTGGTTTAAAGCCAAGTTTGCAATAACTTGTTACAGCATCATTGGAAAACTAACACAGGATCTTCCTAGGGATGCACATAGGGATTTGCCTATGGGCAAAGCCAGCCTAAAAAAAGGCAGGGGAAGAGAACGATACCTCCAGCCTCCTCTCCTAAGTCAGCCTTGGAGGCTCAGTGGAGGCCCAAAGAGGAGCAAAGCTGCCTCTCCCAATCACTGGTGTTTTCAAGGCCCCCCGGCATACTCACTTTACATCGCATAACCCACAGCTTCCGCCCCAGCCCAGGGGCCTCCATATGCCTCACCTCTCTTCTCCAGCCCCCGCTGAAATGCTTTTCCCATCTTATTCTTGTGAAACCACCTTTACAAAAATTATAACTGAGAAAATAATGACAGTGAAAGAGATCTGACCTAACTGATTTCATCTTGCTTCTAACTTCCAGGCTGTCCTGGTACATTCCTGGGTGTAGACTGAACTAACTCTGGGAAGAACTTAGTTTATAGTTTAACTTTGAAACATAAATGATAAGAGCCCTTTCCCAAAACAAACCCCCTTCCTGCCTGGGAACTAGATTGCCTTTGCAGAACTAATAAATTAGCCACAAGATTAGAAATTATGGTTCAGGAGTCATGCAACCAGAGACTGCAAGATTCTGAACCTCCACAAATTGCTGCTGGGGATAACATCACTATTGTAAAACCAAAGATCAGAGCTTGAAATATTTTCCAGACCCTGTACTCAATGGATCAGCTGGCACCACCCCAAATGGAAAGACTGGCTCATCTGGTCTTGTGGCCCCCCACCCAGGAACAAACTCAGTGCAAGAGGACAGGTTTGACTCCCTATGAGTTTATCTCTGACCCAACCAATCAGAACTCCTGATTCACTGCCACCTGCCCCACCACCACCAAATTATCCTCAAAAACCCCAATCCTCAAGTTTTTGGGGAGACTGATTTGAGTAATAATAAAACTCCAGTCTCTGTATAGCAGGCTCTGTGTGAATTAAACTCTTTCTCTATTGCAGTTCCCCTGTCTTGATAAATTGGCTCTGTCTAGGCAGTGGGCAAGGAGAACCCGTTGGGCGGTTACACTTGGTCTCTACCAGAGAGCTCCCCTTTTTTCCTCTAACCACTGGCAACTCAAAACCCAAAATCCAATCTCATGACTTTTGAGTTTATAGTAGGGTGAGAAAACGGTATGTGCTATCTTAGCAGGCAACACCAGAATCCTGCTTAGAAAGGAAATTGTCTTGGTTTAGGAAAATACTGTTACCACCATCTGGATATGAGAAGGTAGGCCCCGAGGCAGGACCTGGAAGGAAGAAGCTGTAGAAAGTGAGGGCTGAATTTCTTTTCACAAGACATGGCAGAATGGGATGGGAGTGGGGGAAGCATTTGCTCATGAAAGGGGAAGGACAGACCCAGTGACATGGCAGAAGCAGGTTGGCAGATGCACAGTAGAGACTTTTAAACACAAGCTGTCTATGTTTTAAGATGTTTGTGTAAATTTCCTCCACTTCTTTCAGTACTTCAGTAAAGTTTTCTAAGGCCAAAATAGCCTTTATTTTTATTTATTTATTTATTTTTGAGATGAAGTCTTGCTCTGTTGCCCAGGTTAGAGTGCAGTGGCACGATCTCGGCTCACTGCAACCTTCACCTCCCAGGTTCAAGCGATTCTACTGCTTCAGCCTCCTGAGTTGCTGGGATTACAGGCATATGCCACCATGCCTGGCTAATTTTTGTATTTTTAGTAGACAGGGGGTTTCACCATGTTGGCCAGGCTCGTCTTGAACTCCTGACCTTAGGTGGTCCACCCACCTTGGCCTCCCAAAATGCTGGGATTACAGGCATGAGCCACTCTGCCTGGCCCAAAAGAGCCTTTGGTGTGTGTCTTTTTACTTTTGTTTTTGCCTTTATTTGTTTTAAGATAAGCCAAGGAGAGGGGCCAAGTTCTCTGGTTGGCACAGGGCAGGGTGAGCACATTTGGGATGAAGAGATGCCTTATAAACTGCATCTGTTTTGGGGAGCCTGGAGCCTGAGGTGAGTACGACACTCAGTGTTTCTCTAAGTGCTTTTCTAAACACTTTGCTCATAACTTCGTTTAATCCTCACAACAATCCAATGAGGTATAGGTCATTAACCTCATTTTACAGATGAGGAACCCAAGGCACAGAGAGGTTACCTAACTTGCCCAAGTTCACGCAGATGGTGAATTAGCATTCCAACCCAGGGAGCCTGACTCCACAGTCCCTATTCTACTCACTGAGCCACACTGCCCTCTATCCTCAGCCAGTCTGCAGTGAGAATATAAAGTCTGCCTTCTCTCCAAGAATGCAAAGAAAACGCTGGGCAGGAATGGGAGTTCAAGGCATTCTTATTGAGCTCTGATGGGGACAGGGGGACCCCAGGTCACACTTGGGCTGTCCCTTGTCATTCCATTGGTCTGTGCCCTCTTCCCAACTAGGCTGGGGCTCCTGGAGGGTACTGTGGGTACAATGTGCCTTTGCCAAATAATACCATACCCCACATTTGTAGAGGGATTTATACTTTGTCCATGGCCTTTCCCATGTATAATCTAATTTAATTCACACAATGATAGACAGAAATCATTGTCTCTATTTACAGATGAGGAAATTGAGGCTTAGAGAAGCCGCATGGCTTGTCTGGGTCATATAGCTGGTAAGTGACAGAATTCTGAGCTGGAACATAAGAATGTTTTTCTTTCTGTTTCACTGTGCTCCTCAGTAGTTTAACTTGTTTTAAAACAGTACCACATCCCCCTCCCCTCAAGAAATTACTGTCTAATTTCCTTTCCATTTTGAAAGCACAGGCCCCCTTTGCAAATGGTCTTTTTTTTTTTTTTTTTTTTTTGAGACGGAGTCTCCCTCTGTCACCCAGGCTGGAGTGCAGTGGCACAATATCGGCTCGCTGCAAGCTCCGCCTCCCGGGTTCACACCATTCTCCTGCCTCAGCCTCCCGAGTAGCTGGGACTACAGGTACCTGCCACCACACCCAGGTAATTTTTTGTATATTTAGCAGAGACGGGGTTTCCCCGTGTTAGCCAGGATGGTCTGGATCTCCTGACCTCGTGATCCGCCCACCTCAGCCTCCCAAAGTGCTGGGATTACAGGCATGAGCCACCGCACCTGGCCTGCAAATGGTCTTGAGCTGGAAATACACAGTATCAGGATTAATTCCTCAGCTTCAGGGCAAGACTCCTTGGGATCCGGCATTAACCACTAATCTTGGGTTTGTCCTTCCTGAAAAAGACTCTGGTCACGGGATAATTGTTGCACATTCATCCCCAAGGCCATTTTTATATAAGTGCAGAGTTGACACTCAAGCTCTCGCTGTTCTGATCAACATTGCTCCTTGCAAAGAAAGAAAAATGGCCTTCGATTAGCTTCTGCTCCAGCTCAGACACAGCCCAGTCCAATCAAAAGCCACTTTAGCTAAGGGAGAAAGGGGTGGCACAGAGCAGCCATCTCCCTGATCCTAATTGATTTTTTCCTTCCAATTTCTCCTTTATTTAAGAACCTCTTCCTCAGAAATGATAGACTGATGGCATTGTCTTGTATCCAGGGACCTTCTCAGCAAATGCATCCAAGGCTTTGAACAAAGGGGCAGCTGTCCATCTAAATGATGCAGGCTTTCACAATGATGGGGTGTAGGAAATACTACCCCAAAATATGGCATCTTGGAAACAGAAAAAAGCAGAAGGAGAACGGTCACTCTCACCTTCCCCTGCCCTTCTTGCCTGAAGACTTTCATGTGACAATTGTCCTACCCTATACCCAGAGGAAAGGAATGTCACACAGAGATGCCACAAAGAACCTGAGCAAACAGATCTTGCTGAGTTCCCCCCAGTTTATTCCCATTAGACCATGTCCTTCTGTCTTCCCATCATGCTTCTGTATGTCTGTCTATTCTTCAGACCTAAGTATAAATATTCACAGATTTCCTTGTTTCATTGGGTCTTCATTTCTGAAGATTCTCGTGTCACATAAAACTTGTATTAAACAAATGTTTTCCGCTTTTCTCTTATTAATCTATCTTTTGTTAGAGGGGTTTTGGCTATGAATCGATCTATGAATGAGGAAAAGATATTACTTTTTCTCCCCTACAAAAAGGGATGCCTGCCACCCTCTCCCAAAAAGCTAGAATCAGGCCAGTCACGGTGGCTCACGCCTGTAATCCCAGCACTTTGGGAGGCCAAGGCAGGTGGATCACTTGAGGTCAGGAGTTTGAGACTAGCCTGGCCAACATGGTGAAACCCTGTCTCTACTAAAAATACAAAAAATTAGCCAGGCATAGTGGCCCATGCCTGTAATCCCAGCTACTTAGGAGGCTAAGGCAGGAGAATCACTTGAACCTGGGAGGCAGAGGTTGCAGTGAGCCAAGATCTGTCACTGCACTCTAGCCTGGGCGACAGAGCAAGACTGTCTCAAAAAAAAAAAAAAATCAAGCATTTCTTGAGTACCCAGGGCATGCTTCAAGCCATACTTGATGCCAGGGGAAGCAAAGACATGGTCCCTGCCCTTGAGGAGCTCACAGGCAAGTATAAGGGGAGTGTAGCGGGGATGCAGCTAATACACAGGAAGAAGTGTAAGGAAAACAGTCTGGGGCTCAGAGAAGAGTTAATGATGGCTGTGCTGCTACTGGGGAGGCTTTTGGGAGGAGTAAAACTTCATTTGAGCCTTGAAGCTCTCATTCATTCAACATGAGCTTCCAGAACATGCCAGGCCCTGGGGAAATAGCAGCAAAAGGAACAGATCAAAATTCCTGCCATCCTGGTGTGGAGAGTGATAATAAGAAAACTATAGAGCAAATTGGAACACAGTGAGTGTGGAGAAATGAAGCAGGGCATGACATGGGGTCAGGAAGAGGTTGCAATTTTAGGTGAGGTGTCCAAAGAAAGCCTCACTGCGAAAACAAGGTTTGAGGCCAGGCGCAGTGGCTCATGCCTATAATCCCAGTACTTTGGGAGGCCGAGGCGGGCAGATCATGAGGTCAGGAGTTTGAGACCAGCCTGGCCAGCATGGTGAAACCCCGTCTCTACTAAAAATACAAAAAAATTAGCCAGGCATGGTGGCACATGCCTATAGTCCCAGCTACTCAGGAGGCTGAGGCAGGAGGACTGCTTGAACCTGGCAGGCAGAGGTTGCAGTGAGCTGAGATCACGCCACTGCCCTCCAGCCTGGGTGACAGAGCGAGACTCCATAAAAAATAAAAATTAAAAAATTAAAAAAAAAAAAAAACAGAAAACAAGATTTGTGTCAAGGTCTGAGGGAGGTAAGGGAGCAGGCCTTGTGGATATGTTCTAGGGCGAAGTAACAGAAAGGTCAAAGGAGATGAACTGGTGTGTGCCTGGAGTTTCTGAGAAATGGCAAAGTTAGAGGACCGACTCTCTCCTGGCCAGGGGCTATGAGGAGGGGAAGATCTGTTTGTTTGTTTTTTCAAAGGAGTTACTCTGGGAGCAATACCAGAAGCATCTCAGAACCTCCACTTCAGCTACCTGGGTGTGTGGGCAGCAGAGTTGGCTAGAAGGTGGGTGTGGTGGAGGAGGGGCAAATTATGCAATGGTCTCAGCAGCCACTTTGCTCTTCAAGGGACACCTTGGAAGAGTCAGGAGCAGAGGAGAAGACAAGATCAGACTTTGGTTTTAAAGGGATTACTCTGTGTTACAAACAGACTAGAGGGGGCCATGATGAAAGCAGGCAGAAACATTATTACCAAGCAATGGGCTTACTGCCTGGCATGCATAGAAAGCCAGTGCTGCCAGGCGCGGTGGCTCACGCCTGTAATCCCAACACTTTGGGAGGCTGAGGCGGGTGGATCATGAGGTCAAGAGATCAAGACCATCCTGGCTAACACGGTGAAACCCCGTCTCTACTAAAAGTACAAAAAAAATTAGCCGGGCGTGGTGGCAGGCTCCTGTAGTCCCAGCCACTCGGGAGACTGAGGCAGGAGAATGGCGTGAACCCGGAAGGCGGAGCTTGCAGTGAGCCGAGATCGCGCCACTGTACTCCAGCCTGGATGACAGAGCGGGACTCCATCTCAAATAAATAAATAAATAAATAAAGCCAATGCTATGGCCCCAGCTTCTCAGAAAAGAGAGGCTTTAGTGCAAGGTGGACCAGCAAGGAGACAGGAGACGCAGCTCAAATGTGTCTCTGAGATTTGAGGTCTGGGGCAAACTTTAAGGAGCTGATGTGCAAGGGAAAGTATTACAAACGTTGGGTTGGCAGGGTCTGATTGGAGAGCTTCAAATGTGATCATTTATGGTAAGGTATGTGAAGGCAGATTTCAGCATCAGATTTTCCTGGCCAATGGACCCCTCACTTCTGAAAGAGTTTTGGTGTTCAGGTTCTGGTAATGTATTTCTGGTTCCATAGGAAGAAACCATCGGTTGTAAGTGTGGTTAGAGGTCAAAGCTTTTTCTATTGTGCATGCCCAAGCTACATGACTTGCAGATTGGGCTGTGTTATACCTAAAAGATAACTAGACTGCAGTTACATTAAGCACAAGAGAGTTGGTAAGTGCATGCTTAATTTAAAAGAAACTGCCAAACCATGTTCCAAAGTAGTTGCACATTTTGCATTCCCAACAGCAATGTGTGAGGGTCCATTTGTTCCACTGTAGGGACTGAGGGAAAGCTTCTCCTTCATCCTCTGAAGGTTTGCTGAAAAGCAACTGACAAAAGACAAATGAATAGAAGAAAAGACAGTCAAAATTTAATGTCCATAGCACAAGGAAATTGCAAGAGAATGATGACTCAGTAACCCAATGGGGTACAGAGGCATACGTACCCTTTTTGATAGGGAAGGGGAGGTAAGAGAAATGTGGCAATTTTGGGGATAGTACATGACAGTTAGAGGAATATAATGGCCTTGGAGAACATATAATGGCCGAGGACTAAGTTTGTTGGGCCTGCAAAGCAGACAATCGTTTGTGACAAAAGTCTGTTCAGGTGTGTTGACAGACTTCAGTCTCTCTTCCTGAGATGTGAGCTAAATTAATGAAAACTCAGGGAAGAAACCCGAAGTAATAGTTTTCTTCTTTGGCAGGTTCAGACTTCAGGCAGTTAAGGGAATAGCAGAGTAAAGCTTCTTCCACCATCTGCTGGTCTCCAGGGGCCTTTAATTAATGAATTGTCGAGACAGGACCTCACTCTGGCACCCAGGCTAGAGTGCAGTGGTGCCGTCTTGGCTCACTGCAACCTCGACCTTCTGGGCTCCAGTGATCCTCCCACCTCAGCCTCCCAAGAAGCTGGGACTACAGGCATGTGCCACAACGCCCAGCCAACTTTTTGTATATATATATATGTTTTTTGATAGAGACAGGGTTTTTCCCTGTTGCCCAGCCTTATCTCAAACTCCTGAGCTCAAGCGATCAGCCCACCTCAGTCTCCCAAAGTGCTGACATTATAGCCACACGCGCAGCCATTAATATAAAGTAATCTGCATACTAGGGTGCCATATTCTGGGATGAAATTCCGTAGTCTCCTTCATTTCCCCAGTCTGAAACTTCCCTAGAAGTTTTGTACACTATAAGCTGAATTATGGTTATGGAGAGAGAAATCAGGTTAGTAACTGAGTGGTAAAATATCCAATTAAACCAGTCTCTCATTTCTGGGAATAGGCCAGTCCAATTAAACAGTTGTATCTCATTTTAGAAAATGGAGTTGCAGATGGGATCTTAAAGCTAGGCCTCTATATATGATGCAGGCAAATACATCCTTAATAAGAGGCATTTTTATGGAAACATAAGAAAAACAAAGGCCAATATCTGGAGTGGTCTACAAACTAGTCCTTCTAGAGTCTGGAAGACAGCTCAGAAGACCAGTAGCTAGCTGACAGATTTTTTCTAGATTACAGTTGGCATGTAAATTTTGTTCAAATATAAGCTGTTGCATTGATTCTTTTTCAAAACCAAGTTTATTAGCTTAGGCTTGTAAGGCCTCAGGAAAAAGACAGTTTTAATTTCAGTGAGTCCAAGTCAGAAAATTGGGATAAAAATTTGGAAAAGTTAGTTTGTAGACTTATAGCCAGGAAAATATTCAGGGTTCAGTCCAAACTGTAGGCAAATAATACAAATTTTAAAACAACGAACAGGGCCAGAATCTTACAACAGGTACACTATAGTTTTCTTCTGAAACATATTTTTCTCCTCTCCAGTTCTCATTTCTACCAAATCATAGTAAGATCAATTTATTTGCAAAATAAGTTTAGTCTTTTTTTTTTTTTTTGAGACGGAGTCTCGCTCTGTCACCCAGGCTGGAGTGCAGTGGCGCGATCTCGGCTCACTGCAAGCTCTGCCTCCCGGGTTCACACCATTCTCCTGCCTCAGCCTCTCCGAGTAGCTGGGACTACAGGCGCCCGCCACCACGCCCGGCTAATTTTTTGTATTTTTAGTAGAGACGGGGTTTCACCGTGGTCTCGATCTCCTGACCTCGGGATCCGCCCGCCTCGGCCTCCCAAAGTGCTGGGATTACAAGCATGAGTCACCGCGCCCGGCCTAATAAGTTTAGTCTTTGGCCTGACTACATACATAAGTTTAGCAAGAATAGTGATTTATCATATAGCCTCCTTTTTTTTTTTTTTTTGAGACAGAGTCTCACTCTGTCACATAGGCTGGAGTGCAGTGGTGCAATCTCAGCTCACTGCAACCTCCACCTCCCGGGTTCAAGCGATTGTCCTGCCTTGGCTTCCCTAGTAGCTGGAACTACAGGTGTGTGCCACCAGGCCCAGCTAATTTTTGTGTTTTTAGTAGAGACAGGGTTTTGCCATGTTGGCCAGGCTGCTCTCGAACTCCTGACCTCAGGTGATCCACTCGCGTCAGCCTCCCAAAGTGTTGGGATTACAGGTGTGAGCCACCATGCCTGGCCAATATAGGCTCTTTTTAAAAGCTTTGCTGGAACTTTTCATAAGGAATCTCAGATTAGACTTTTTAAAGCCTCTCAAGGCTACGAAGCCAAGCCGAGGATTTGACTCATCCTTAGACTATGTAACACCTGTACAAATTGGGTTAATTTCTTTCTTCTTGAGATCCCCAAAATATCCTGAGGTTCCTAGGCCTGTCAGAAAGTGGTATTCTTTACTTACTACAGGGCAACCATGTGAACTGTGTATTTAAGGTACTAGGCCAGTTTTTCCAGGAACTTCTATTGGCTTTATAATGCCAACCTCAATTTTTTAAGCTGTTTGGTCATATCTGAAAATATGACATTGCAGTCAAAGTTTCAGTAAAAAAAGAAACAAACAGTGTCTCCAATCGTGTTGTTAGAAGAACAGATTACTGAACTTATACAAATAAATTTTTATAGTAAACTATATTGCCTTGTACTTACTATATTGCCATAAATATGAATACTCACAAATAGTTTCCAAATTCTGAAAAAATCAGGCATAAAGAAAGGTACATGTTTCAGTTTTGTTCATAAAATTATACTTTATATGGCTGGGCGCGGTGGCTCACCCCTGTAATCCCAGCACTTTGGGAGGCCGAGGCAGGCGGATCATGAGGTCAGGAGATCAAGACCATCCTGACTAACACGGTGAAACCCCTTCTCTACTAAAAATACAAAAAAATTAGCCAGGCATAGTGGCAGGTGCCTGTAGTCCCAGCTACTCGGGAGGCTGAGGCAGGAGAATGGCATGAACCTGGGAGGCGGAGCTTACAGTGAGCCAAGATCGCGCCACTACACTCCAGCCTGGGTGGCAGAGTGAGACTCTGTCTCAAAAAGAAAAAAGTATACTTTATATTATTCCTGTAAAGCTTAAGAGAAAAAAAAGTTTCCTTAACTCCGGAAAACAAAAAGAATATAAAAATAACAAAACATAAAAAGAATCAGCAATGTTTCAAACAAAAAAGTCATTAAAAATCATTTTAGTCCTTCATCATTTCAGTCCCATGTAATTAATTCTTTTTCTTCTTATCATTTTTTTTTTCTTTTTTTTTTTTTGAGACGGATTCTCGCTCTGTCGCCCAGGCTGGAGTGCAGTGGCACAATCTCGGCTCACTGCAAGCTCCGCCTCCCGGGTTCACGCCATTCTCCTGCCTCAGCCTCCCGAGTAGCTGGGACTACAGGCGCCCGCCACTATGCCCGGCTAATTTTTTGTATTTTTAGTAGAGATGGGGTTTCACCATGTTAGCCAGGATGGTCTCGATCTCCTGACCTCGTGATCCGCCCACCTCAGCCTCCCAAAGTGCTGGGATTACAGGCGTGAGCCACTGCGCCCCGCTGTTTTTTTCTTTTTTTCTTCGAGACGGAGTCTTGCTCTGTCACCCAGGCTGGAGTGCAGTAGTGCAATCTCGGCTCACTGCAACCTCTGCCTCCCAGGTTCAAGCAATTCTCCTGCCTCAGCCTGCCAAGTAGCTCGGATTACAGGCGCCGCCACCACCATACCCAGCTAAGTTTTGTATTTTTAGTAGAGACGGGGTTTCACCATGTTGGCTAGACTGGTCTCGAACTCCTGACCTCGTGATCCGCCCACCTCGGCCTCTCAAAGTGCTGGGATTACAGGCATGAGCCACCATGCCCAGCCTTTTTCTTGTTTTAAATAGTGACAGGGTCTCACTATGTTGCCCAGGCTGGTCTCGAATACCTGAGCTCAAGTGATCCTCCCATCTCGGCCTGCCAAAGAGCTGGGGTTACAGGCATGAACCACTGTGTTCAGCTGCATGTAATTAATTCTTGTTCTATTTGTGGTTAGGTTAGTCTAAGCTTTATGAGTCCAGTTTTGTGGGGTTTTTTTCATTAGCGTTCTGGAAATTTTTACCCAGTCTAATGATAGGCTCTCAAAGTTGTCAGAAACCTGTATTTGTCAGCATTCTTTCCATGCTTTGCATGAACCTCCTTGAAGAAGCAATACTTTAAGATTTGTAAAGAGTTTTCAGGGGGAAAAAAAGCATCCGAATAAAGCTTGTTGTCTATTTAACTGTGGACAACAAGATTTTAAATGCTCATGGTTAAATATAAAAATTCATAATAATAATCATGCAATTGATGAGGAAATTTGGCTATTTCTGTAGCATACAACAATTTAACATTAGAATTATGACTGATGATATGTACTAAAACATAGCACATTTCTAGGAATCTCATACACTTTTGGAACCCACATTAATAATACACCTGTACAAGGATACTCAAAGAAGGTGAAACATCATTCTTTATTTGACAGTGCTTCTTGTATGATGGAGATCGTACTTCCCAGCCTCCCTTGCATCAGGTGGGAAGTGAGGGACCAACTTCTAGCCAATGACGTGTGAACAGAATAGTTGAGAGCCACTCCCAAAGCCTGCTTTACAGGGCTGCTAGCTCGTCCTCTTCTACCTTTCTCAATGTCCTCTCCGACCTTTCTCAATGTCCTCTCCATCTGGCCTATTCCGTGGAATATGAAAACCACCTTAGACCACACCCTAAAGATGATAGGTGCCAGAGCTAGAAGGACCGTGAGCGCCTGGCACCATGGAGCACTCTATCAGCCCCAGACTGCCCACCTCCCGACTTCTTGAGAGAGAAAGGGACATAATTTCTCATTGGTTTATGCCATCACTGTTTGCTGCGTTGTTGTTGTTGTTGTTGTTGTTACTCTCATCTGAACTATTGTTGAACATCATCTGAACTGATATGGGGAGTGGCTGCCTAACAGATAACCAAGAGTGTCTGCTGTTAAGAGCTTCTTGGAGGCCAGGCATGATGGCTCATCCCTGTAATCCCAACACTCAGGGAGGCTGAGGTAGGAGGATCACTTGAGGCCAGGATTTCAACACCAGCCTGGACAACATAGTGAGACTCCATCTCTACAAAAAAATTAAAAAAAAAAAAAAGTTAGCTAGGCACGGTGGTATACACTTCCAGTCCCAGCTACTCAGGAGGTTGAGGAGGGAGGATCACCGGAGCCCAGCAGATCGAGGCTGCAGTGAGCCATGATTGTGTCGCTGCACTCTAGCCTGGGTGGCAGAGTGAGACCCTGTCTCAAAAAATAAAAAAAGAGCTTCTTGGAAGAGGGCACCTAACTTAGCCTCCAGATGAGTAGGATATAGAGAATCAGGGACCAGAACAGTGAACATTCTAGAGTGAGGCAGCATAAGAAGTGAGCCTGGCTTCGAGGCCCAGATTGCAGAGGGTTAGTGGGGCCAGATTGTAGGAAGACTTTGACCATTCCATTGAGACATGTGCTGGTCCTTCTAAGCCAGGAGAATCTGGACTATTTTGAATGTCTCCTGGAGAAAGCTTATTCCTGTGTTTAACTTAAATGTACCATGTTTCAGTTTGAATCTCTCTTGCCTTATTCACAGTGGATTAAGCCTGGCTACACCATAGGAAAGCTGAGCCTTTATGTTCCCTTCAACATTATTAACTGCCACCCTCTATCACCACACAGACAGGAAAAGCCCATTTCTTAAAATGATTAAAGCCTCAGTCTTAACCTGTCACATCTAGTACTCAAGATATGGGATTGTCATCCCAAACATCCAAATCCCAGACCAGACTGAAGGAACTGGCAAGGGCAGGAGCCCATCTCCTTCCTTAGCACCTGGCCAAGGCCTGGCCAGAGCTGGGCTCTTCCTTGTTGAGCAACGCCTTCCTCCCTTCCATCTCCCTTCACTCTGCACCAGAGGAGCCAGGAACTAGACCCAACCCCCTCCGGCAGCTGAGCCTAGCTGGACACATGGCAGAACTGTCTGGAGGGGAGTTCATGTCCTGTCCTCCTTCCTGCTTCCCAGAAACCTCCCTGATGTCAATTATCTGAGAGGCAAGACCATAAACCACTGGAACGCCCAGTCCCGGAGTCAAGAGAACATCTTCACTCTCCTGAGATGCCCAGGCCCCCGGGCCCAGCTGCCAAGAATTTTCTGCACCTTGAAGTGCAAAACAAGTGTTACTGTTTTCATGTGAACTACATCAATGCACTCTTCCGGCCTTGCACTGGGGCTTTGTAGGTGTTATGACTGGGGGAAAAAAGACAGAGCTTTTTCCCTGAGGTCAATCAATGTGCTCTGGACACTGGCCAAGCATGCCTGGTAGCTGGTTCTGTTCAGTTGTGGGGAGGCAGTGAGGGCAGATGGGGAAGAAGGAAGGAAGGTGGGATGGGTGTGCTGTTCTCCACCCAGGGATCTGCAGGTCACTGCCCTGAGCACCATTCCCAGCCTTTTCCCACCAAGGACACCTGGGAAGATTTTATCTAGAAGGCAAACTGGATTTTTTTCTAATAATCAATTTGCTTCCAAGTTTTTGTTACCTAGAAGCCATTCTAGTCACCAAGCCAGCTTCCGGTGAGTATGAAATGAACAAGGTTGTTACATAGGTGATGTAATTCCAGCTCAAAGTAAAGAGACTGGGGCTTCAGTTCGCAGGACAGCCTCATCTCAGGGAATGTTGAGATTTCATTTAGGCTTTATGGAATACTGAAAGTATCTATCTGGTGAGAAATAAAAATAAAATCCTCAGTCCCCCAACCGAATGAACGGACCCCCTCTTGGCCAAGGAGATGACAGAGAAACCTTGAAAACTGAGTTCCTGGCGGTTGGACACGCCTCATTATACTCTCTCTGTCACTACTGCCGTTAGGCTTTCTTCCCTAAGGGTTCAACAGAAACCAGTCCTTTTGAAAGACTCACTCCACTGCTGATTTCAACCAGCCACATGACTGCCCTCTCTTTTGCAGTTTCCACGCGATGGGCCAAAATTCCTTCCTGATAAGAGACCACTAACCACAAAGTGGTGTTGGCCATCTATGGACGCTGCAGACAGGGTTTTCGTGTCCTGTGCTTCATCTTTTGATATCAGAAAGTGGAAAACTCCACCCTGAGATCATGCTAACCCTACCATTTTTTGTACATGTGACCCATGAAGGGGCATAAAGCTCAGCTATGCATGTGCAGTTTTCTCCATTCATAAATGTTCATCACTCCTCTTGTAGCTTATTAAATATGTATATTCAACCACCCTGCTCAGCATAAATTTCTGCTCCCTTTACCCCTCCCTTAAAGTGCCTGTTTCTGGCTTCTGGCCAGAGGCCACACTTCCCAGCCCATCAGAGTGGCCACCCTGCGTGCTGCAGCTCTTTATGAGAAACAAAGCTCTCCTTTCCAAATTTATGAACCTTGTCATTCTTCAGTGGACACTGGCAACATCCCCTCCCTTCCCACCCTGACTCTTGCCTAGGTCGAGAACCAGGGCCTTAACTCCAAGAAATGACTTTGGGCCAGGTGCATTAGCTCACGCCTGTAATCCCAGGATTTTGGGAGGCCAAGACAGGAGGATTGCTTGAACCCAGAAGTTCAAGATGAGCCTGGGCAACATGGTGAAACCCTGTCTCTATAAAAAAAAATACAAAAAATTAGCTGGGTGTGGTGGTGTGCACCTGTGGTCCCAGCTACTTGGGAGGCTGAGGTGGGAGAATCACTTGAGCCTGGGCAACAGAGTGAGAACTTGTAAAAAAAAAAAAAAAAAAAAAAAAAAAGAAATGACTTTGTACTGCAGCCCTTTGAGCAGGTGTTTCAGTCTCTCATTCAGAGCATCCCAGGGTACCCCAATCATCTGCAGTGTCTCAGGGTGAGTCCTGACCTAGGGTGTCACATTCCTAGAAATTCCAGCAAGCTCTTCCTACACCCAGTGGATAGTGGGAAAAGCAGGGTGTGTGTTTGCAGTGGAGTGTGGAAAGGGGGAGGGGGCTTTGGTATCTTGAGAAAGCTAATTTCATAACTAATTAAATCAGAAAAGATGTGGAAAATCCTAGCACCAATTTCCAATACTCTTCACAACATTCCTCACACCTTCAGATGGCACAAAGTGTTGTTTTATACAAAGAGGAGAAAAGTAGGTGTTCTGAGACTTTCTCCTTCTCTGAGAGGTACTAAGTATGCTTGGGTTTCAAGTTCTTCTCCCTCCCTTACTTACTGTGTGATCTTGGGCACATTACTGAGCCTCTCAGGACCTTATTTACTTACCTGAAAAACAGTGTTATTCTGAACATCAAATGAAAAGTTCACATAGAGCATTTAGTGTCTGTGACATATAGTAAGCATTCAAGCCATGGTAATTCTTACTATCTTATTTATCAAAAATAATATTTTCTGCCTTTATTATCCTCTCCCCCAACCCCCATCTCCTCCCAAGAGGCTGGCACGTGACTCCTGGTCTGCCAGGGGCAATACCTTCCCTGCTGGAGCTCCCAGAGGGCAGGGAGATGTCCCCTCTTTCCTCTGTGCCACCCATCCCCATTTCTCCACACCATGCGGGACTCAACTTGATGAGGACTCACTGACCACTGATGTATTATCTAACAGCATCAAACTTGTGAGATTTTCCTGCCGGAACCCTTGAATCTGTCGTCAGTTTGAAGGAGGCAAGCAATTCCAACTGAAAGAAGTCACCCAGGGAAAGGGTGCAAAGGGGGCAAGACTTTTGGGAGGGCATCACATCTCCATCTGGAGCTTCATTTCCTAGGCCCGAAATTCATTGCTTGTGTACCCAGAAGTGATCAGTCTCTACAGAACATCTCACATAGCCAAGCTCACAAAGATTGACAGGTGAGACAAGCACATGGAAAGCCAAATGGTCACCAGAGGTTGCTTGGTGAGTGTTAGACTCTGGGTAGGTAAAGAGTGTTTGATGATCCTAATGGCTGAAATCAGCAGAGAGCTCAATATAAGGCCTCTATATTGCACCATTCCAGGGGGCGCCGTTCTCATGGTCGATGGTGAAAACAGAGCCCCTTCCTGTGGAGTTGTTCAGTGCACAAAACCCTTCCCAGACCCCAGTCATGAGAAAACAAGAAATTCAAAATCTAAGCTGTTGGAAAAATAAATTATTGTGAGCTTTAAAGAATGATTAAAATCCTGAGTCCCATGACAGGCAGCTATAACCTAGGCAGTCGCAATCTTTATTTTCTCTGATTGTGGATTAAGCCTTCTTCCTTGCCTACATTGTTTTGTAAAATGCTGTAATGGCTGAAGGGTGCCAGGGAAGACCCCTTTCCTCTTACTGTTGACTTTCTTTTCCTTTCTTTCTTCTTCTTTTTTTTTTTTTTTGGTTGACTTTCATTATCAATTAATCTCCCTCTTACCTTTCTCACACAAAGACTTCATAGCTACCACATTTTAAGATGGAATGTTAAATATACCCTTTCGAGTTGGAAAGAAAATGAAAACCAGATGTAAAAAAAAAAAAAGAAAGAAAGAAAGAAAACAAGCCATAGTGAGGGAAACCATACTGTAACTAATTAGTTAATTCATTGTAACTCTTCAGCCAGCCTTACATTGAAAACGTTGTAACCCTATTAAACTTCTTTGTTGCAGTGGCTCACGCCTGTAATACCAGCACTTTGGGAGGACAAGGCAGGAGGATCATCTGAATTCAAGAGTTTGAGACCAGCCTGGCCAACATGGTGAAACCCTGTTTCTACTAAAAATACAAAAATTAGCCTGGTGTGTTGGTGGGTGCCTGTAATCCTAGCTACTGGGGAGGCTGAGACATGAGAATCTCTTGAACCTGGGAGGCGAAGGTTTCAGTGAGCTGAGATCGCGCCACTGCACTTCAGCCTGGGTGACAGAGCAAGACCCTGTCTCAAAAAAAAAAAAAAAAATGCTCTTCATTGAATACTCCTGATATGTCAAGGAAAATGCAACCTGAGAACTGAGTGAAACTTAGCAACATGGAGGGCACTGGCAAGCTCAAAATTCAGTGGAGGGGGTATAAACCTGATTGGAAGGTTCAAAAGAAAATGGACGGAGAGGACTCAATGAGAGAAATGGGGTAGCAGTTGAAGGGGGATATGGATCAACAGAGAAAAGCAACTTTTTTTTAGCTGAGAAATCATATTTATAATATTTGTTAGAAAATATTATTTTCATAATATTTGTATGTTATGGAGAGTGATCCAGTAGAGAAGACAGTATGCTGATGGAGGGAGGAGGAACCATTGCTGAGTTCTTGAACTGATGGGCAGAGCAGGGGCTCAGGCACAAGTGGAAAGGGAAGATTAACTTTATGAAAACAGAGGCAGTTCATCTACAGTAATAGCCAGGAAGGCGAGGTCATGGCACTGATGCAGGTAGGTGGGTAACTGAAGTGATGACAGAGTCTGAAGATGTTCTTGCTTCAATTTTCTTGGCGAAATGGAAAGGTATGTACATACATGCATGTTCATGTATGTTTATATAAGCAAACACCAGGAGTCCAGTCTATAGTAGCATCTGGCTACTTAGGTGAGCATGACACTGAGGAGAGACATCCATAAAGTGACTGCCTACAGAGCCGGCTGCACTCCAGGAATCAGCCGTCAAAGATGGGGAAGGGTCTGACCAGGCAGGATGGAACACTTTCAGTGGTGACCCTGCATGGGAGGGATAGCAGCAAGCAACACTTCTCTGTGAGGACTGACCCCTGGGACTGAGTGGGCTGTGGAACTCATCGCAAAAGGGTGGGATCTTCAGGAGAATTCTGAAATACCAGTTTGAATATTAAAAGAGAAGTGTCCTTATTTTGTTTCCCAAAATGACAAATAGAATATCTTGGTTATACTTATTTCCATATTCTCCGGGTATTTTGAAGATAACTGAAGTATGTACTTAACACCTTAGCAAGTACCTGGGTTACAGTAAGTGTCTGGTAACTGGCAGCCATTGTGGTGATGATAATATCATTGGATGCCCATTCATCCACAATGGTTGGTCCTGGGGGTGAGGGACTGTCTTATTTTCCATGATAGCGTAGTCCCTGGCACTTAGAAGAAAGGCAAGCAACATTTGTTAAATTGATAAACAAAAATGATTGAATCCCTGTGGTCTGTAGTGGTCTGGGAACGCATCATAGAGGAAGTAAGCTGGACCTTAAAAGATGAATTTTCCTCTTTTCTATTTCCATATGTTATCTACTGTATGGTGAAGGTTCAACCCATTGGGTTTCATTTACTTTGTTTATTTTTTTATTTATTTAGTTTTTGAGACAGAGTCTCGTTCTTTTGCCCAGGCTGGAGTGCAGTGGCACGATCTCGGCTCACTGCAACCTCCACCTCCTGGGTTCAAGCAATTCTCCTGCCTCAGCCTCCCGAGTATCTGGGATTACAGATATCCACCACCACAGTTGGTTAATTTTTTGTATTTTTAGTAGAAATGGAGTTTCACCATGTTGGCCAGGCTGGTCTCAAACTCCTGACCTCAGGTGATCTGCCCAACTTGGCCTCCCAAAGTGCTGGTATTACAGACATGAGCCACTGTGCCCAGCCAGGTTTCATTTCATTTATGTTAGTTGTAAAGTAATGATCCTTGCTCCCGAGATTGGGGCCATCTGAAGGCATAAGTCCTTCGAATTCTCTTAGGGCTTTCTAAAGGGAGCAGTGGATGCATCTCTCAGCTCCAGGTCTGATGTTCCCTGAACAACACTTGTGAAAATTTATTGTGGTTTTGGGGATCACTACCTGGGTGTTGACAGCAGCTGTATGTCGGGGCCTCAGCCCGAAATGTTCGGTTGTTACTTCAAATCCATCAGAACGTCAGGGTTTTCAGGAAAGCCACTGAGATGCCATTTCAAAGGCTTCAGTGGAAATGTGCCTTTCTTTCACAGGCCAAACTGTTAAAGCATTAGCTTGTTCAAGTTGCAAGGCCCTTAAAACCATCCATGGATTTCATGGTGTGTTTCTGGTGGTTGGTGTCAGTCCTATATTCTCCTGTTACTGTATTGCTGCTCCCCACTTTCCACCCTTACAAGCCACCACAATCTGTACCAGCAGCTCAAAATGTATGTCATCACTTGAGAGATGACAGGGCTGTGAGGTTCTTAGAAATCATCTAGGCCTCATTCTCTCCATCTGTTATCATCCGATGGGTTCGTCCTGCCCACTGCACAGATGAAACCAATTCACAGAGACCATAGTATTTCAGTAAAGAGTTTAATTAATGTAAGGCCACCAAGTGGCAGGACTGGAATTATCACTCAAATCAGCCTCCCCAAGAACTCAGAGGCCAGAGATTTTATGGAAAATTTTGTGGCCATAGGGCTAGGGAATGCTGCTGATTGGCTGGAAATTAAATATCAGAGAAGTGAGGAAAATGGTCCCCATATGTTGCATCTGCCTCTGGGTGGGGGCCACAGGACCAGTTGAGTTATGAGTCACAGGTCCAGGTGTGGTCAGTCTGTTACCAGAATGCAAAAGTCTGAAAAACATCTCAAAAGACCAATTGTAGGAGCAGGCATGGTGGCTGACACCTGTAATCCCAGCACTTTGACTGCTTGAGGCCATGAGGATCACTTGAGGCCAAGAGTTTGAGACCAGCCTGGGCAATACAGCAAACCCCCTCTTTACCAAAAAAAAAAAAAAAAAAATTAGCTGGGTGCAGATCTGCACGTCTGTAGTCCTAGCTACTCGGGAGGCTGAGGCAGGAGGATCACTTGAGCCAAGGAGTTCGAAGCTGCAGTGAGCTATGATGGTGACACTGTACTCCAGCCTGGGAGATGGAGCAAGACCATGTCTCTTAGAGAGAGAGGAAGAAAATCAGAGCTAGATGATAGAGCAGTAAAAACAGATTGTATCCAGGACTATTACAGTATAGGAAAGATACCTTGGTATAGAACTGGGCTCAATTCCGAATACAACATGAACAACTGGAGATTTATAGCTAAAGGTCAGTGGATCAAAAATTACTAAGAGAAAATAACAAGAGTCAAGGGAGGCTGGGCGTGGTGGCTCACGCCTGTAATCACAGCACTTTGGGAGGCCGAGGCAGGCGGATCACCTGAGTTGGGGAGTTTGAGACCAGGCTGGCCAACATGGTGAAACCCCGTCGCTACTAAAAATATAAAAATTAGCCGGGCATGGTGACGGGCACCTGTAATCCCAGCTACTCAGGGGGCTGAGGCAGGAGAATGGTTTGAATCTGACAGGCAGAGGCTGCAGTGAGTCAGATTGCACCATTGCACTCCAGCCTGGGTAACAAGAGGGAAATTCTGTCTCAAAAAAAAAAAAAGAGTCAAGGGGATTCTGGTTAAAAAGACCTTACAGGATTCTTGATGGAGACCGACCAGGGTGACCAGATGTCACCTGGGGAGTGGTGGAGAATAGGAAATGTGGTCAGATATAGGGGGTAGGGGTTCTGGCTAAACCAATTTAGCAGGATTCTTGCTAAAACTGGGCAAGGCAAAGATGGACAGGGAAGCCCAATGGTTGAAGACTAGTTGAGAAGATAGCTCAGAAGAGCCTGACTAGGCCAAGCACGGTGGCTCACGCCTGTAATCTCAGCACTTGGGGAGGCCAAGGAGGGCAGATTAGCTGAGCTCAGGAGTTTGAGACCAGCCTGGCCAACACGGTGAAACCCCATCTCTACTAAAAATACAAAATATTAGCTGGGCGTTGTGGTGCATGCCTGTAGTCCCAGCTACTCGGGAGGCCTAGGCAGGAAAATTGCTTAAACCCGGCAGGTGGAGGTTGCAGTGAGCCAAGATCGTGCCATTGCCCTCCAGCCTGGGTGACAAAGCCAAAGCCAGACTCCATCTCAAAAAAAAAAAAAAAAAAGCGCCTGACTAAAGTTTGGTCAAGTAGAAAGTCTTTGTTAAGGTGGAGGGGAGGGAAGTGAGTAAGGCTGTAAAAGGACAAGACGAGGGATCCTTGTGGTAATGAACTTGCTCTGCATCTTGACTGTATCAAGGTCAAACCTGGTCGTGATCATGCATTACAGTTGTGTAAGATGTTACTGTTAGAGGAAACTGAGTAAAGGATACACAGGATCTCTATTATTTCTTATAAGTGCATGGGAATCTATAATTACCTCAAATTATGAAGTTTACTTAAAAGCAGCATTTGAGAAGTTGCGTATTTATAGGCAATTTAATAAAGAAACATTAAAATAGGATTGCATATATATTTTTTATATATATATGTTAATACCCTATAGAACAGTAAATTGAAAGCTTTGGGGTTATCTTTTATTGTATACATAAATTACACGCATTTCTGTAACACTCATATCTTCAGGTTAATATGCTACTTCACAGAATCTGAGCTGTTAATAGTAAATAGCAAAACCAAACAAAGGCATATTCACCTTAATAAAATAGTGTTTAAAAGTAGAGGTAGTGAATAGAAAAAAAAAACACCAAAAAAAAAAAAAAAAAAGCATTTAAAAAACCCCAAACAGGCCGGGTGCTATGGCTCACGCCTGTAATCCCAACACTTTGGGAGGCTGAGGTGAGTGGATCACAAGGTCAGGAGATTGAGACCATCCTGGTTAACACAGTGAAACTCCATCTCTACTAAAAATACAAAAAAAAATTAGCCGGGCGTGGTGGCAGGCGCCTGTAGGCCCATCTACTCTGGAGGCTGAGGCTCCAGGAGAATGGCATGAACCCGGGAGGCAGAGTTTGCAGTGAGCCAAGATTGTGCCACTGCACTCCAGCCTGGGCAACAGAGTGAGACTCCATCTCAAAAAAATAAAAAATAAATAAAAAACCCCAAACAACAAAAACAGTAAAGGTAGTAATCTTGGCCATATTTAGAGGTTTCAAATATATATATATATTTGCCTTTTTTAGTTTTTCTTTTTTAAATTTTATATATATGAAATTATATGTCATATATAAAATCGTATATAAACAGCAAATATATTTTGGATTCCGTGAAATTTCAGGCTTCTAGGGCTGCCCACCTCCCCTCACACGGCCTAGTTCTTTTAGAGATATCCCAGATCCCAAGATGTTCAACACTCCCCTACTCCCTTCCATTTCCCACAGCCCCTGGGTTCTCACCCTATCTTCACCTGTAGGTAATCCATCTCAGTTAAGATTTAGCAGATGGTAGGGGTGAGTACCAATAGTTCTTCCCTCTGAACACATCTTTTATGCTCAGGAAAAAGAACAAGTATTTTTCTCTTCACTTAGTCTCTCAAAAGGAAGGTAATAACCAAGCCAGCGAGATCCAATGCATTGCTCAACTTGCATGGAGAAGATTGTCTGCCCCGAAAGCATCCCCCAAAAACCATGTGAGGAAGCCCACTGGGTGCTCTGCCCTGCCTGCAAGACCCTGGGCATCCCCCCCACTTCCTCCTGGCCTTGCCCAAGCACCATCAGCTCTTCAGAGTATCCACTTCAGCCTGGCACCATCCACCAGAGTGCCAGCTCTGGGAGAGAGCAGCAAAGGCCCAGCCTTGAAACCAAAGAGACTCCATTAGGGAAATTAATGTGTCCAGTAACTGCTGCCTCTATTTTTATTAGAATAGGCTTGCTCAGGAATGGGGAATCTGTCCCTGTGGACAGCTTTTCTGGACAAGCATACTGTCTCTATCTTGTTTCTGAGATTAAAGTGGCCTCTTTTTTAGAAAAGTGGTGATTTGGCCGAGCATGATGACTCACACCTGTAATCCTAGCACATTGGGAGGCCGAGGCGGGTGGATCATGAGGTCAGGAGATCGAGACAATCCTGGTCAACATGGTGAAACCCTGTCTCTACTAAAAATACAAAAATTAGCCGGGCGTGGTGGCAGGTGCCTGTAGTCTCAGCTACTCGGGAGGCTGAGGCAGGAGAATCACTTGAACCCAAGAGGCGGAGGTTGCTGTGAGCCGAGATCGCGCCATTGCACTCCAGCCTGGGGGACAAGAGTGAGATTTCATATCAAAAAAACCAAAAAACAAAGAATTACTAACCATAACATCGAATTAGACAGAGTAACCAGAGGTTGGGTAGTAAGAAATAAAGAGAATTCAAAAGAATATAGGAATGGCAGATATAATTGATGTGATAATGGCAGATAAATATTGTCAGGCCTCTGAGCCCAAGCCTGCACTTATACATCCAGATGGCCTGAGGCAACTGAAGAATCACAAAAGAAGTGAAAATGGCCGGTTCCTGCCATAACTGATGACACTACCTTGTGAAATTCCTTCTCCTGGCTCAGAAGCTCCCCCACTGAGCACCTTGTGAGCCCCTTTGACTATAATTTTCCACTGTCTACCCAAATCCTATAAAACTGCCCCATCCCTAAGTCCCTTTGCTGACTCTCTTTTTGGACTCAGCCCACCTGCACCCAGGTGATTAAAAAGCTTTATTGCTCACACAAAGCCTGTTTGGTGGTCTCTTTACATGGATGTGCATGACAAATATAATATAAAAAGCCACCACCCCAGGGCTGAGATGGAGTACTTACCCCTGGGCTGAGATATAGGCCTTGCTGGAGAAACATGGCTGTGACTCACTAAATATCAGAGACCTCACTGACGTGCCATGCCAGTGGAACACACTAGAAATCTGTCTTCTGGGGTGCAAGGGAGAAGGCTGTTCACAGGGAAATAACTCGGTGCAGACACTTCGCTACAAAACCATCAGAAATGGATACAGGGGAAAGCTACTGTACTAGGTGCTGCTGATTATACATTGCAAGAGACAGATACTGAGGAATCCAGGTGTGCTGCTGGAGTCTGGAGAAGCTTCAAGCACTGAAGGAGCTGTGCTGGAGAAGCCACCCTTGCCGCTGGCATGAGGCACTGGGAAACCACATCCACCGCAGAAGCCTGGTGCTGGGGCAGGCCTCGCACACCACAGGGGCCTGCAGAGCTAGCACTGGAACCAGGAAGCAAAACCCTTTTCCTCCTGCATTCATTCTTCCCTGGCCTCTACTGACAATTAAGTGCCAGATGGCAAAGGAACAAAATAAAAAAATACTTAAAAGGCCCAGATACATTTTCACAGAGCAGGCAAAAAAGAATGGCTTTGGAGCTGACAGGCAAAATACCAATAACCAGCACAGACTTCCTGATCCATTCCTCAGTACATCCACCAATTCCACCCTGCAGGCCAAGCTCATCCAACCCACCTTATTTTGTTGTTCATGTTCTGTTTTGTTTTGTTTTGTTTTAGGCTTTTAGCAACCTGAAGCCATGGTTTTTAGTTTCTGTCTCTAGTGAAAAGCAGAAAAGAGAGATGAAGAAGGGGCTTCATTAGCCCAACCAGAAACAGAAACTAAGAACCCGTGACTGTGTTCTCTCTCGGACATCCCTGTTTAGGCCATTTCCTGCTGCTGATTACCTGTTGAATGAAGAATGAATGGCCAGGTGCGGTGGCTCACTATAATCCCAGCACTTTGGGAGGCTGATGTGTGCGGAGGAAGCGGGGGCAGGAGTGGGAGAAATCACTTGAGGTCAAGAGTTTGAGACCAGCCTGGCCAACATGAGAAAACCCTATCTCTACTAAAAATACAAAAATTAGTCAGCCATGGTGGTGGGTGCCTGTAATCCCAGCTACTCAGGAAGCTGAGGCAGGAGAATCGCTTGAACCCAGGAGGCCGAGGTTGCAGTGAGCTGAGATCGCACCACTGCACTCCAGCCTGGGCAACAGAGCGAGACTCTATCTCCAAAAAAAAAAAAAAAGAAAGAAAGAAAGAATAAATGATGAAGAGTCAAGGAAGAGCAGTGGTCTGGAAGGATCAGTTATTTGGACGCCTCCTCATCAGAAGTGAGTCATTTACATCTCAGAGACTGTCTAGGCTGAGCGACTTCCTTTGTTTTTGAGTGCCCACCCCTGCAGAGGAAATGCCTCTTTGGGAGCATTTCCCATGCTATAGGGGAGGGACTTCCAAACTGAATTACTCTCCTTTTCCTCAGCAAAAACGCATCTTCATGCCTCATACCTTTTCTTTTTTTTTTTTTTTTTTTTTGTATTTTTAGTAGAGACGGGGTTTCACCATGTTGGCCAGGCTGGTCTTGAACTCCCGACCTCAGGTAATCCGCCCTCCTTGGCCTCCCAAAGTGCTAGGATTACAGGTGTGAGCCACTGTGCCCGGTCATACCTTTTCTTTTCAAAAATACATCCTACTTTTCTTACCAAATATGCACATAGAGGTGTTTTTGCTTATTTTTTAAAATAATACAATTTTTCAGTGTGGCACAGGACATGTTTGCTAACCAAATATCATTCATTCCTCTGTAGTAAGTGAACAATAGATAAGTATATACTTATGTGAGGCAATTAATGTTTCAGTATATCTCCTTGTTTGGATATAATCTATGAATGCAATGAATATCCATCATTTTACTTAGCAAAACTCTAAAGGTGAAAGATACCAAAGAGAGTTGTAGAATTATTATAATTATCATCATTTTTTGAGACAGGGTCTTGCTCTGTCACCAAGGGTGGTGTGCAGTGACACGATTACAGCTCACTGCAGTCTTGACCTCCCAGGCTCAAGTGATCCTCCTATCACAGCCACCTCAGTAGCTGGGCCCACAGGTGCATGCCACCACGCCCAGCTAACTAATTTGTTTGTAGACACAGGGTCTCACTGTGTTGCCCAGGCAGTCTCAAACTCCTAGGCTCAAGCAATCCTCCCACCTTGGCCTCCTAAAGTGCTGGAATTACAAGCATGAGGTATGAGCCACCATGGTCAGCCTGGAGAATTATTTTTAAATACACATATTACAAAACATAATGATTGGTGAAAAGATAAACAGATGTGAGATAGAAGCTTATAAATTAACTCAGTTGTTTTTAAACAATCTTGCTTGGATTAATCATAAAAATTCCATGAGACATAAACAGCTAGCCATCATCTTAAATTATTTTCTTGCTGATAAATTTTGTAACATAAAAACAACAGGAATGGCCAGGCGTGGTGGCTCACGCTTATAATCCCAGCACTTTAGGAGGCTGAGGAGGGTGTATCAACTGAGGTCAAGAGTTTGAGACCAGCCTGGCCAACATGATAAAACCCCGTCTCTACTAAAAATATAAAAATTAGCCAGGTGTGGTGGCTCGTGCCTGTAATCCTAGCTACTCAGGAGACTGAGGCAGGAGAATTGCTTGAACCTGGGAGACAGAGGTTGCAGTGAGCTGAGATCACACCACTGCACTCCAGCCTGGGCAACAAAAGTGAAAGAAACTTTGTCTCAAACAAAAAAAAAAAGATGTGATTGACAAAAAAAAAAAAAAAAAATTTGGTTATTTCTGTGACATACAAAAATTTAACATAATAATCATTATAATTGAGAACATTTACTAAGACATATCAGAATTTTAGGAATCTCACGCAATTTTGGAACACATAACAACACATTTATACAAATAGAACTCAGAGAAAGTTAAACACCATTTCTTACTTGACAATGCTTCCTGTGTGATATTTACATACAAAATAAACTTAATGTGTCTCTCTTGAACTTCCAGCGGCTCTTTTTGGAACTTGAAATTTAATTTTAGGAAGTTTGTTAAATATGAAAGGTTTAAAACATTTTATCAAAATAGGATCACAGGTCACTGTAAAATAATAATCATTCATTGAACCAAAGTGATAATTCAAAGATTTCAAAAAGCAAAAACTTTACTCTTTGATAGAGAAGAGACACATTTTCCCAACAATCAAAAGACCTAATAAAGACAGCATGAGGCAAACAAAGTCTGTCTCTCCCTCTCCCCTCATTTTTTTCAGAATACTTAAACAAAAATCTATTATTATCCCTTATTAATACTAGATGAAAATCTTATTCAAAATTCTACCTTTGCATCAGTGTATTATTAATGCCAAAGCTAATTTTAATGAAACCTTATAAACAAATTCACCCAACTTCAATCAGTTTGACCATACACAATAAGAGTTCCATAAACCTTTTAGAACCTCTTACAATTTTTTATTCTCTTTCTTTTAGCTTTTTATATGCATTCCACTTTATCATTCCTTTTATTTCTTAAATTTCTTTTTATTTATGTATTTATTTATTTATTGAGACAGAGTCTCTCTCTCGGTCACTCAGGCTGGAGTGCAGTGGTGCAATCTCAGCTCACTGCAGCCTCAGCCTTCTGGGCTCAGGTGATCCTCCCATCTCAGCCTCCTGAGTAGCTGGGACTATAGGCATGTGGCACCATGCCTGGCTCATATTCTGTAGAGAGGGGGTTTTGCCATGTTGCCCATAGCTGGATATCTGTTTTTCGTTTTTGTTTTTTTTTTCTTGTTTTTTTTTTTTTTTTTTTTGAGACAGAGTCTGGCTCTGTCGCCCAGGCTGGAGTACAGTGGTGTGATCACAGTTCACTGCAGCTTTGATCTCCCAGGTTCAATTGATCCTCCCACCTCAGCCTTCCAAGTAGCTGGGACTACAGACATGTACCACCAAGCCCAGCTAAAAATATGTATTATTTAATTTGTCTCAGCAAAACTCTAAGGGTATAGAGTTACCAAAAAGATTTTAGAAACTTTTTTTTAACTCTTTCTTTCTCTCTCTCTATAGAAGACAGGGGTCTCTTTGTTGCCTAAGCTGGACTAAAACTCCTGGAGTCAAATGATCCTCCCACCTCAGCCTCCTCAGTAGCTGAAACTATAGGCGTATGCCACCACACTTGCCTCTGAGAAACCTTTTTAAGAAAACACATTATAAAATGTAACTATTATTAAAAGTTTATTGTAGGCCAGGCAAGGTGGTTCATGCCTATAATCCCAACACATTGGGAGGCTAAGGCAGGAGGATTGCTTGAGCCCCGGAGGTTAAGGCTGCAGTAAGGTATGTTCGTACCACTGCACTCCAGCCTGGGCAACAAAGCAAGACCTTGTCTTAAAAAAAGAAAGTCCATTTGTAAACTTTTATCTCATTTACATTTATTTATTCTTAACAATTGCGTTTGAAAAATTGTATGAGACATGAAACAAATCTAGTCATTATCTCAAGTTAAATTTTTTATTAACTATTTTTATATGTTAGGCAAGTATCAAAAAAGCAAGAACTTTGAAGTTAAATACATGTATAGTTTGCTGATATTTCAAAAGACATAGTTCTTTTTTTTATTAAACCAACAATATTAAACTAGTCCTTGGCCGGGTGCAGTGGCTCACGCCTGTAATCCCAACACTTTGGAAGGCTGAGGCGGACGGATCACTTGAGGTTAGGAATTTGAGACCAGCGTGGCCAACATGGTGAAACCCTGTCTCTACTAAAAATACAAAAAATTAGCTGGGCATGGAGGTGCACCCCTGTAATCCCAGCTACAAGGGAGGCTGAGGCAGGAGAATTCCTTGAATCCAGAAGGTGAAGGTTGCAGTGAGCACTGCACTCCAGTCTGGGTGACAGAGCAAGATTTGGTCTAAAAAAAAAAAAATTAAATATAAACCAAAAGACTGCTAAAGTCACATTAACTTGTGTCTTGTGAAAGGGTCATATATGCAAAGTGACCCTGATAAGCAGAAGGAGCCAGGAAACTGAAGAAGGAGGCAGACAACTCCAGCTTGTCATCATAGAGGTGATTTTATTGGGGAACTTACAGACAGAAGCGTGGTCTTGGGTAACCACAAGACAGTTAGATCAACCAGGAGTGGTGGCTCACACCTGTAATTCCAGCACTTTGGGAGGCCAAGATGGGTGGATCACTTGAGCCCAGGAGTCCAAGCCTGGGTGACAGAGCGAGACTCCATCTCAAAAAAAAAAAAAAAAAAAAGAGAAGAGGGCCAACAGAGCATTTGCAGTTTTTAGGGCCCAGTAATAAAATATATGAAAGGCAGGCACAGCGGGAAAACAGAACATCTAGATCTTTAAAAATCAAAGATTCCGGACGGACGCGGTGGCTCACGCCCGTAATCCCACACTTTGGGAGGCCGAGGTGGGTGGATCACGAGGTCAGGAGTTCGAGACCAGCCTGGCCAAGATGGTGAAACCCTGTCTCTACTAACAATACAAAAATTAGTCGGGCGCGGTGGCAGGAGCCTGTAATCCTAGCTACTCAGGAGCCTGAGGCAGGAGAATCGCTTAAACCCAGGGGGCGGAGGTTGCAGTGAGCTGACATCTCCCCACTGCACTCCAGCCTGGGCAACAAAGTGACACTCTGTCTCAAAAAAAAAAAAAAGAAAAAAAAAAAAATCAAAGATTCCACTTTTACACTGAAACCCAAGACCCTAAAAAGAGGAAAATACCACAGAAGGAGGCTGCCCAACACTTCCACAGTGCACCTCACCACAAAGGTATTCCCCCGAAGCTGGTGGGTGACCCACTGCCAATCAGCCCACTTTGTGACCAGCCCACCTCCCATGGGAATCTTGTCCGTTGGTGGTGACTGCTCTTACAGCCTCTAAGTGTTCAAACCATGCCTTTCTTAAGTAAACGTGCAAAGAAGCAAGTAGCCCCCTGCAGTAATAACCATTCATTGCAACCGTTATCAGCCACCTCTAAAACTGCAGCTTTCATCAGCAACTGGCCAGCCATCACACGTGCAAAGATCAAGTTCTTTCTCACAGTACAGCTTACTCCCTGGTACCGCCAAAAGCCAAGGAGAGAGGGGGCCCAGAAGAGGGCTGCCCTTTTCACACTTGAATGCAAAGGCTTTTATAAGAAATCTATGAGGGCTAGGCATCTCATTTGCATAAGGTGTGAATTTCTGGTAGCTCCACCTCATTCTCCTAATGTGCACCTGGGCCCTTAGCTTGAGTTACTCCATATTGCTTTATTCTCCTTACTGCGCATGTGTCAGGGGATGGAATTTTCCATTGCAGGCATGTCTGCAAGGGCAAGCCACCTGTGTAGCCTTTCTTATCTATGCGGCAGTGGGCATGTCTTAGGGAAGCCCCTCTGTACGAGTTCCCTTATCTGTGCCTGCAGCATGATTTTTTTTTTTTTTTTTTTGAGACGGAGTCTCACTCTGTCGCCCGGGCTGGAGTGCAGTGGCGTGGTCTCGGCTCACCGCAAACTCCGCCTCCTGGGTTCACACCATTCTCCTGCCTCAATCTCCCAAGTAGCTGGGACTACAGGCACCCACCACCACGCCTGGCTAGTTTTTTTTTTTTTTTTTGTATTTTTAGTAGAGACGGGGTTTCACCGTGTTAGCCAGGATGGTCTGGATCTCCTGACCTCGTAATCCGCCCGCCTGTGCCTCCCAAAGTGTTGGGATTACAGGCGTGAGCCACCGCGCCCAGCCTCCAGCATGATTTTTTTAGGCCGTTCTGTTGTTTGAAAGAATTCAACTAAGGATTCACTCTGCCTGCCTGACCGGTTTCTTCCTTTCTTCTCTCTCATCGGGTCCCAGGTTCCCATGACTGCAGCTTCCAGAAGAGCAGAGCTTTGGTGTCCTACTCACAGCGCCAAAACTGCAGGGCCCAAGGTAAAACTTGCCCTTTATCCTCTGAAGGTTTGCTGAAAAATCAACTAACAATAGCAGATTAATTGGAGAAAAGGAATACAAATTTATTAACGTGCATATGGGAGAGAACCACAGAGTGATTATCCCTACCATGCAATGGGGTTCTGAAGCTTGTAAGTCATCTTGAGTTTCCAGAAAGAATGGGGGCTTTGGTTGTGGCAAAACAGGTTCTGGGAGGGGGAGGAGGCCTGACTAGCAAAGGTGGTCTTATTATGCAGATGAAACCTCACAGGTAGCAGTCCTCAGAATAGATGATAAATGTTTCTTTTGAAACCACCTTTGCAAAAATTCTAACAGTGAGAAGATTATGACAGTGAAAGAGGTCTGACCTAACCAACCCCATCTTGCCTCTAACCTTCAAACTGCCCTTAATCATTCCTGGACTTAGACCAACCTAACTTTGGGAGACATTTAGTTTATAGTTTAAATGATAATAACCCTTACCCAAAACTAAATCACCTTTGTAAAGCTAATGAGAGACTACCAGGTTAGGAGGATGTGAGCAGGCTGAATTCTGATAAGGTGTAAGCATAAACAATTACCAGCCATTATGCTGGAGATCATAAGATTTGCAACTCTCCCAGTTACTCCTGCAGATAACATCACTATTACTTTTAATCACAAAAACTGCAATTACTTTTGCACCAACCTAATAGAGCCTAAGATTGGTCTTTTGTTGTTGTTGTTTTGGTTTTTGAGACAGAGTTTCGCTCATGTTGCCCAGGCTGGAGTGCAATGGTGCGATCTCAGCTCACCACAACCTCCGCCTTCCAGGTTCAACTCATTCTCCTGCCTCAGCCTCCCGAGTAGCTGGGATTACAGGCATGTGCCACCACGCCTGGCTAATTTTGTATTTTTAGTAGGCTAATACTAATTTTAGTATTTTGGTCAGGCTGGTCTCGAATTCCTGACCGCAGGTGATCCGCCCATCCTGGCCTCCCAAAGTGCTGGGATTACAGGCACGGGGCACTGCGCACAGCCAAGATTGGTCTTTTGAGATATCTTTTCAGGTTTTCGCATTTCTGACTACCGATGAACCAATGGCTCCACTGAGACGTGCTGATCTCTGCCACCTGGTCATGTGGCCCCACCCAGAAACAGGCTCCCTGGCCTGCCAAACTATCCTTAAAAACCCTAACCTCTGAATTTTTCAGGGTGATTGATTTGAGTAATAATTCAGTCTTCCACGTGGTGTGGTCAGCCTTGTATCTATTAAACTCTTTCTTTATTGCAATGCTGTGGCCTCAGTGAATTGGTTTTGCCTGTGCAGTGGGCAGGAAGAACCCATCAGGTGGTTACACTTTCAGACTTTTAAAGGTGTCAGGCTGAAACTGTTGTACTTGAGTGAGTTAGAGAAAACGCCACACTTTGAGAAGAATTAAGAGTCCGTTTATTTAGCCAGCGGCCAAGAGACGGCTAACGCTCAAAGTTCTCTGGGCCCCGAAGAAGGGGCTAGATTTTCTTTTATACTTTGGTTTAGAAAGGGGAGGGGGTGTCTAGTTAAAACAATTTTACAGAAGTAAAGTAGGCAAAAAAGTTAAAAGGATAAATGGTTACAGGGAAGTAAACAGTTCCAGGTGCATGGGCTTTAAGACTATTACAAGGTGACAGATGCGGGGCTTTGGGCGTTATCAATCGGACGAATTCCTGGGAACTGCGGATATAGCTCGCCACGGTATCTTATCAGTTAATTGCATTCTTGGATGTGCTGGGAGTCAGCTTGCACAAGTTAAGTCCTTGAGGAAGGGGCTGCCAGTGAAAGAGCCAAGATGGAGTCTGTCTGGCTCTCTTAGCTAAGGGAGAGTCAGTTCAGGCAGAAACAAGGCTAGGTGATTAAAGGAAAGGGAGAGTCTAAAAACAGGGTTAGTAAAAACAAGGTTAGGCATTACAAAACTGCCTTTACAAAAATCGTACTGAGGAAATTATGACAGTGAAAAAGATCAGACCTCACTGATTTCATATTGCTTCTAGCCTCTAAGCTGTCTGTTCATTCCTGGGTGTAGGCTGAACTAGTCTCGGGAGGGAATTTAGTTTATAGTTTAAACTCTGAACCAAGAAAATTGATAATAGCGCTTTCTGGAAAAAACCCTTTCTTGCGTGGAGACCAGTCTATCTATGTAGGACTAACAAATTAGCCACAAGATTAGAAATTATGATTTAGGAGCCATGCAGTCTCTGGCTGGAAGAGTCTGAACCTCCCCAAATTACTTCTGGGAATAAGATCACTGTTGCAAAACCTAAGATCAGTGTTTGAGATATTTTGCAGACCCTGCATTCCAATGCAGCCGATGACACCACCCAGACTGCTAATCTGGCTCAACCAGCCCTGCGATCCCATCCAGGAACAGAAGTCAGCAAGAACTCACTTCAACCCCCTGTAATTTTATCTTCAATCTGACCAATCAGCACTCCCTACTTCCTGAACCCATACCTGCCAAATAATCCTTAAAAACTCTGATCCCTGAATGCTCAGGGAGACTGATTTGAGTAATAATAAAACTCCAGTCTCCCACACAGACGGCTGTGCATGAATTACTCTTTCGCCATTGCAATTCCCCTGTCTTGATAAATTCGCTCTGTCTAGGCAGTGAACAAGGTGAACCCACTGGGTGGTTACAAGACTCTCAGTTAATCTTTCCTAGATTCAGAGAAGGGAAGGCTTTAGAGGAAAGAGAAAATGCAGAGAAAAATGGCTGCTTTAACGCAGATTTTCTCTGCAGATGCAAATCTTCCGCACCAAAGACAGCTTTGCAGAGCTACTTCTGTTTGCAGGCCCTCTGAACAGCCGTCTCAAAACATGTCAAAGAAGTATATCTTGGGGTGAGATATTTTAATTTCCTTCCTATACATGGGAAATAGCCCGGAGAAAATGTATAACTCTCCAAGAGGTAGCTTAGAATTCAGGCTTATATTGCATCTTCAGCTAAAAATCAAAGGAAAAAGAGTTATGGGGGATGCTGGTTATAAGGATATGACCAGGAAAAGCATGGTAAACAAGATTAAGGTTTATTGCGCAGATTTAATTTGGTGCCTTATCCATTGAAAAGAGTTTCCTATGATTTAGTTACCCTGCTCTTCCTGGTGCAGAGAGGGAGACACCCTTACAAATGGAGATTTTCTTTGTAGATGTAAATTTCCCTTACAAAAGGGTAACTTCTACTCTGTTTTTAGAGCTTCTCCTGTGTCTGCTGTTTCTCAAAATAATCAGCTCAAAATAGCCTTTATGCCAAAGAGGCATATTTTGGGGTGGCACATTCTGGTCTCCTACACTACCCATTTAAATATTGTCCTTTACCTCCCATTATAGCCTTCATTTTTTGTATTAAATCTATTTACTTTTATGGAGATAGTAGATGGTATAAATTTTCTGTTTTTACTTGACAGAATAAACCTTGCCAACCTTAGTGAGAAAGTATACTTCTCAAAAAGTTAAAAAAAAAAAAAACATGAATCTCATGCAAATAAAAAAATGAGCACATGTCAAATGTTTAGTTAACTCATTAATGAAGGAACCAGCAAAATGGTAAGGCTAGTTCAAAGAGAATTAGAGTGAAGCCTTTATAGTGGCTAAAAGAAAGAATGTTTGCAAAAGTTTGCCAATTTAGATACAAAACTGGATAATTGTTTTTCTTTTTGAAACTGAGTCTCACTCTGTCACCCAGGCTGGAGTGCAGTGGTGCAATCTTGGCTCGCTGCAACCTCTGCCTCCTGGGTTCAAGTGATTCTCCTGCATCAGCCTCCCAAGTAGCTGAGATTACAGGCACCCACCACCATGCCCAGCTGATTTTTGTATTTTTAGCAGAGACGGGTTTTCACCATGTTTGCTAGGCTGGTCTCAAACTACCAATCTCAGGTGATCCACCCCGCTTCGGCCCCCCAAAGTGCTGGGATTATAGGTGTGAGCCACTGTGCCCAGTGAAAACTGGTTTATATTCTACATTAACTGTCACCTTTGGGACTGTCTTCTCTAAAGGACAGAAATAATCAGCATCTCTATAGGACAAAATTAACTTAAATTCCTACTCATTTTCTGCCAGTTAGTCTTCTAGTTAAATACTGTACTCAATAGAGTAGCAATTCAAACAAAGGCACACACCCCTAGCCAATCAGATAATCCTTGGGTACGTTTACTGGACAAAGCCCAGCAGCACCCTGAGAAGAAAGGTAGTAATCCCTTTTCCCTATTTCCAAGTTTTGGAAATCTTTCCTTAATGTGCTTTTGGTCACCTAACGGTATTGAGTTTTCTTTGTATCTTTCTTTCTTTGTTTTGTTTAATTTTTAAATTTTACTGATCCACCCCAAAACTTTAGAACTGTTCACTCTGGGAAATGTTTTACATAAAATTTTATTGAAGAAAAAACTAGCTGGGCATGGTGGTACACACCTGTATTCCTAGCTATTTGGGAAGCTGAGGCAGGAGGATAACTTGAGCCCAGGAGTTTGAGACCAGACTGAACAATAGAGGGACCATGTCTAAAAAAAAAAAAAGGAGAGGGAAGAAACATCAAATAAAAATGTTTACAAGAGGCATTTTCTTTTTTTTCCTTTTTTTGAGACAAGGTCTCGCTCTGTCACCCAGGCTGGAGTGCAGTGGTGTGACACCGCCTCACTGCAACCTCCGCCTTCTGGGTTCCATGCCCGGCTAATTTTTTTGTATTTTTTTTTTTTTTTAGTAGAGATAGGGTTTCACCATGTTGGCCAGGCCGGTCTTGAACTCCTGGCCTCAAGTGATCCACCCACCTCAGCCTCCCAAATTGCTGGGATTACAGGTGTGAGCCACATGCCTGGCCTTCAAGAGGCATTTTCTACTCATTCAATATGAAAAATAGCTTTACATTATCATTGGTGAAGGCACTGAGTTAAATCTGCACAACAAATCTTACTCTTGCCTGTATTCCCAGCACTTTGGAAAGCCAAGGCGGCTGGATCACCTGAGATCAGGAGTTCGAGACCAGCCTGGCCAACGTGGTAAAACCAATCTCTACTAAAAATACAAAAAATTGGCCAGGTGTGGTGGTGGGGGCCTGTAATCCCACCTACTCGAGAGGCTGAGGCAGGAGAATAGCTTGAACCCAGGAGGTGGAGGTTGCAGTGACCCGAGATCATACCACTGCACTCCAACCTGGGCAACAAGAGCAAAACTCTGTCTCAAAAAAAAAAAAAAACCAACCAAATCTTACTCTTGTTTACCATACTCTTCCTGGTCATCTTCCCATAACCAGTCATCAACAGATGATAGTACTTAAGCTTGAATTCTAAATCACCTCTTAGAGATTTCATCATTTTTCTGGGTGTCTCCTGTGTGTACATGATATGTACATGTTAATAAACTTCTGTTTGTTTTTCTGTTATTAGTCTGTCTTTTGTTACGGAAGGCTCCAGCTGAAAACTCGGAAAGGGTAGAGGAAATATTTTTGTCCTACATTACGCTGTCCAGTAAGATAGCCACTCACCACATGTGGCTGTTGAGTGCTTGGAATGTGGCCAGTACAAAATATACAAAGTGTAAAATACACATCAGATTTCAAAGCCTTACTGTGAAAAAAAAGTAAAATATCATCAATAACTTTATATTGATCACATGTTAAAATGACATTTTGGATATACTGAGTTAAATATATTATTATTATTATTATTATTTTTTTTTTTTTTTTTGAGACAGAGTTTTACTCTGTCTCCCAGGCTGGAGTGTAACGGCGCAATCTCGGCTCACTGCAACCTCTGCCTCCTGGGGTCAAGTGATTCTCTTGCCTCAGCCTTCCAAGTAGCTGGGATTACAGGCACCTGCCGCTGTGTCCTAGTAATTTTTTTTTGTACTTTTTAGTAGAGACGGGGTTTCACCATGTTGGCTAGGCTGGTCTCAAACTCATGACCTCAGGTGATCCACCCACCTCGGCCTCCCAGAGTGCTAGGATTACAGGCATGAGCCACCAGGCCCAGCCAATATATTATTAAAAATAATTTCTTGCCGGGCATGTTGGCTCATGCCTGTAATCCCAGCACTTTGGGAGACTGAGGTGGGCAGATCACCTGAGGTCAGGAGTTTGAGACCAGCCTGGCCAACATAGTGAAACCCCGAATCTACTAAAAATACAAAAAATTAGGCCAGGCGCGGTGGCTCACGCTTGTAATCCCAGCACTTTGGGAGGCCGAGGCGGGTGGATCACGAGGTCAGGAGATCGAGACCACGGTGAAACCCCGTCTCTACTAAAAATACAAAAACTTAGCCGGGCGTGGTGGCGGGCGCCTGTAGTCCCAGCTACTCGGAGAGGCTGAGGCAGGAGAATGGCGTGAACCCGGGAGGCGGAGCTTGCAGTGAGCCGAGATCACGCCACTGCACTCCAGCCTGGGCGACAGAGCGAGACTCTGTCTCAAAAAAAAAAAAAAAAAAAAATACAAAAAATTAGCTGGGTTTGGTGGCGCATGCCTGTAATCCCAGCTACTCGGGAGGCTAAGGCAGGAGAATTGCTTGAACCTGGCAGACAGAGGTTGCGGTGGGCTGAGATAGCGCCACTGTACTCCAGCCTTAGCAACAAGAGCAAAACTCCATCTCAAAATAATAATAATAATTTCTTGACTCCAAGTCTCGTCTCCCGCACCACCTGACACTGTCAGATCCTCAGGCCATGGCCAACGCTGAGAGCATCATTATCAAGCCTAGTGGTGTTCAGCACAGCCTGGTGGGTGAAATCATCAAATACTCTGAGCAGAAGGGATTCTACCTGGTGACCAAGAAGTTCCTTCGGGCCTCCGAGGAGCCCCTTAAGTAGCACTACACTAACCTGAAAGACCACCCGTTCGTCCCGGACCTTTCTGAGCACAAGGTCCGTTTTGTGGATGGACTGTCTTTACCCCTCAGGTCTGAGTGCTCAAGCAAATTGTGGTGTATTCATCAGTGTATCCCAGTGCCTGGCACATATTAGGCACTCAATATAAGTGAAGTACGTGAATTCAGAGCAGGTTGTGGCCATGGTCCTGGAGGGGCCGAATGCAGCAAAGACAGGGCAAAGGATGCTTGGGGAGACCGATCCAGTGGGCTCTATGCTAGGGACTATTATTCGCAGGGACTTCTGCGCCAAAATAGGCGGGAACGTCATTGGTGGCAGTGATTCAGTACAAAGTGCTGGAAAAGAAATGGCTTAAAGAAGAAGAACTGGTTGACTACAAGTCTTGTGCCTATGACTGGATCTATGAATAAGAGGAGGTCAAAGTAGCAGTCTGCTTCAACGCCGTTGCTGTGTCCCTAGACACAGCTCTTCATCCCATTGACTTGGAGGCAATAGGATCAATCTTTCTTTACTAATAAAGCCTTTGGAAACTGGAGGAAAAACTTACTTTGTTTCTTTCTACTTTTAAAAATGTGTGTACTGGAAATGTTAAAGTGACACAAGTGGCTGGCATTACCTTCCTGTTGGACGGTGCTGGACCGCTATCATTTGCTGGCTTCCCACAGCTCCTAAGGTGCAGCAGCTCCCAAGCCTGTCATTCCTCCCACCTGCCTTGACAGCCTCATCTGGCACTCATTTGTAGGATGGATGTCTGTTGTCCCAGGTAGTGGTTACTCCATTCATCTCCATCCATGCTCCGTGCATCAGTGATACGGGAACACACTGTGGAACTGGGGAATCAGGGACTTGGCATTTAGTCCCAACATTGCCACTAACTTGCTATGGGACCAGGCAAGTCCCTTAACCAACCCCCACCCCACCCTGCTGTCTCACCTTCCCCACTTGAATTATATAGCCTGAGTGAGACCAACTCCAATATCCCTTCCTGCTCTAGAGGTTCTGTTTGTTTTTCCTTTTTTTTTTTTTTTTTTTTTTGACAGGGTCTTGCTCTGTTATCCAGGTTGGAGGGCAGTGGTGCGATCTCAGCTCACTGCAACCTCTGCCTCCTGGGCTCAAGCAGTTTTCCTGCCTTAACCTCCCAAGTAGCTGGGACCACAGCCATGTGCCACCACACCTAGCTAATTTTTGTATTTGTTGTAAAGATGGGGTTTCACCATGTTGCCCAGGCTAGTCTTGAACTCCTGAGCTCAAGCAATCTGCCCACCTCCATGAGCCACCACGCCCAGCCTAGAGGTTGTTTCTTTGCAGGAGCCTCGGGCCATGTATGTTCTACTTGCGGATAAAAGGAGAAAAAGGAACTCTTAAAATTATTGTTGGGGCTGGGCTCAGTGGCTCACACCTGCAATCCCAACACTTTGAAGGCTGAGGCGGGCATATCATCTGAGGTCAGGAGTTCAAGACCAGCCTGGCCAACATGGTGAAACCCGCCTCTACTAAAAATACAAAAATAAGCCAGGCATGGTGGCGGGCACCTGCAGTTCCAGCTACTTGGGAGGCTGAAACACAAGAACCACTTCAACCTGAGAGTCAGGAGTTGCAGTGTGCTGAGATTGCACTGTTGCAGTGAGCCAAGATCATGTCACTGCACCCCAGCCTGGGTGACAGAGCAAGACTCTGTCTCAAAAAAAAAAAAAAGTTATTCTTGGCTGGGCACGGTGGCTCATGCTTATAATCCCAGCACTTTGAGGGGCCAAGGAGGGAGGATCGCTTGAGCCCAGGAGTTTGAGACAAGCCTGGACAATATAGCAAGACCCCATCTCTACTTTGTATTATATAATATTTAAAAATAAAAATAATAAAATTATGGTTGTTATTTGGTGACCTGTATCCTTTGTCTAGATAAGCGACTGGAGGAGGTACACCAGGCCTGTCTTTTTGACCCTGGGCCCGAATGGTGACTTTTAGCCTTGCTGCATTTCACCCAGGCAAAGTAGGTCCTGCTGCCAGGCTTTTGCCCCCATCAGTCCCTCTCTATCAACATTCATTCAGCCAACGTACATTGAGTGCCTAATATGTGTGAGGCACTGGGATACACTGATGAATACACCACGATCTGCTTGAGCACTCAGACCTGAGGGGAAAAGACAGTCCACCCACAGACAACCGTAATGCAAGGTAGACCTTGTGCTCAGAAAGCTGTGCCTGCTAAAGGGGCTGGGGGTCAGGGAAGGTTTCCTGGGGGAGGGCCACCTGTGCTGCGTTTCGTGGGGTAGGTGGGAGTCAGCCAGCTGAAGAGAAGTGGGAGAGGGAAGGCATTCCAGGCAGTGGGAACAGCTTGAGCAAAGACACAGAAGCAAGGCACAGCTTGGTGTGGGCCGGAATTCTAAGTCCTCTAGTGTTGTTGGAGCTTAAAATTCAGTGGTAGGAGAGGAAGCTGGAGAGGTGGGCAGGAGGCTCTGCTTCAGGGCAGCACTTAGAATTCCTGAGGACATCCAGGCCCACTGCCTGGTTCATTTTCCCTACCTCTTGCCTTCTTTTTTCCTGGTTTAGGAAAGATACAAAATTCTTGTGTGCAGCCTCTTTTGGACTCCAGCTCTTGTTCTCTTGCTGAATCCCACCGCCACCCCTTCAAGTCATCGGCTGTGATTCACCTGTGGGTTTCTGAAGGCTAGAAGCTTCCACAGTGAGCCAGGAAACAAGTTCTGATTGGCTGGGAACAGACCCATGCTCCAAGATTCAGGGCTGGCAGTATTCCTTCTGTTCTGGTGGCTCAGTCCTCACTGCTTTCCTCTGGATTTGTAAGTTATTCCAACAAACCCCAGCTGCTCTGCAGTGAAATGTTCCAAATAATTAATATTTCTGCAGGAATTACCTTGTAAAAGATATGTGCTTTTAAGCATTTGGTTATTGTGCAAATGTTTTTGACTGCCTTTTGTGGCCAATTTTCTTCTTCAGCGGGCTCATGTATAATTTTAGATAAAAGTATAAGGAAATTATGATTCCATAATCATAAGTCTACTTTGAGCAATACACATATCTTCAGAGAATCCCAGCTTCCTTGCAGCATCCTCCTGGTGCACAGACAAAAACTGCTGAATTCTGGCAAGATGCTCAAAGGATTCTGACAGGTGACCATCTCAGGCCAGAGAAATGCCCAACCAACTGGAAAAGCAGAGACAGCCATGGACAGATCTGCTGATGCTAAAGTGTGTAGACAGCTGAGGTGCAACCCGTATAATCACCCAGATGTTATTAGGCCATGATTGTTCTGTAGTAAGCTACCTCCCTTCTGTGTTTCCTCTCACCTGAGAGCCTATTGTGGCCACTTCCAAGGCCCCACTGTGTCCAAATCAAACCACCACCAAAGCTCACAGAAACACGCTGGTAGATTTCTCCTCTTTGGTGGTTTCCCATGACCAGCCAAGGGAAATACCCAACAATCATTCTCAGTGTACACGGATTTGCCTTCAGTTTTTTTTGGTTATATTGTCATTATTATTTTCTTTGTCCAGTGGGAGAGCTAAGGGGCCTGCTATGGACTGAACTCTGTCCCCCTCAAATTCGTATGTTGAAGCCCCAACCTTCAACGTGACTATATTTGAAAACAGTCCCTTTATGGAGGTAAAGTTAAATGAGATCATAAGAGTGGGGCCCTTGTTCGATAGAATTGGTGTCCTTACAAGAAGAGGAAGAGGAAGAGGCTGAGTGCAGTGGCTCAAGCCTATAATCTCAGCACTTTGGGAAGCTGAGGTGGGAGCTACGCTCGGGCCCTGGAGTTCAAGACCAGCTTGGGCAACATAACAAGACCCTATCTCTACAGAAAAAAAAACCCAGGTGTGATGGCATGTGCTTGTGGTACCAGCTACTCAGGAGGCTGAGATGGGTAGATGGCTTGAGCCTGGGAGGTCAAGGTTGCAGTGAGCTGTGATAGGACTGCACTCCAGCCTGGGTAACAGAGCAAGACCCTGTCCCTCCCAACACAGCCCCAACTCCCCAAAAAGAGGAAGAGATACCAGAGCGCACTCTCTCAATCTCTGTCTCTCTCTCTTCCACGTGAGAACACAGAAAAAAAAAAAAAAAAAGCCCATCTGCAAGGCAGGAAGACAGCCTTCAACAGCGACGAAATCAGTCAGCACCTTGGTTTGGACTGCTAGGTGTCCAGAACGAGGGAAAATAAAATAAATGTCTGTAGAATTAAGCCACCCAGTCTATGATGTTTCATTACAGCAGCCCAAGCAGATGAATACAGGGCTATTCATTCATTCCCCACTTATTGAGCATCTTCTATGAGGCATTCTGATGATTAATTTTAGGTGTCAACTTGACTGGGCTGAGGGATGCCCAGATGACTGGTAAAACATTATTTCTAGGTGTGTCTGTAGGTAATTCTGTGAAAGATGAGCATTTAATCAGTAGACTAAGTAAAGATCTGTCCTCACTAATGAGGTTAGGCATCATCCAATTAATAGGGAGCTTAAATAAAACAAAAAGTTGGCGAAGTGTATTTGCTCTCGTCTGGGGCTCAGACATCCATCTTCTCCTGCCCTTGGATAATGGAGCTCCTGGCTCTTGGGACTTACACCAGGCCCAAGAAATGAGAAGCCCCATCCTTCCCCACTGTCTTTATATCCCCAAACTCCTGGCCAGTGTGCAACAGTGTGGCATGGACTACTCTATTCCTTGCTTTAACAATCGAGTTTACTGCAGAGGTGTAAAATATTCATGCTGAGAAAGGCCTGGGAAGCTTCAGTGAATGCTTCCCAGGGGTCTGGCTGTGCCAGAGGCTTGAAGTCAGGGAGAAAATGAACTGCCTCCTCCTCCTTCTGTGAAGCAATGCTGGGAGAAGGACATAGCTCTCAAGAGAACACAGTGGCCTGAGCATGCTCTGAGCAGTGGTTCCCAAAGGAGGGTTTAGGAAAAAGCCGAGTCGGGACCCTGGGGAGAGCCTGTGGTCCCTACTAGAGGGGTCTTCCGAGGCCACATTTCTATGATGACCTGGAAAATCCGGGAAATCAGTGGGAAGGGAGCTGCCTCCAGAGGAATTCACCTGCCACCTGAACCAGAAGGAGGCAAAGATGAAGCAGTGGGGAGGCCCTTCTTGGCTGGTAAATCCTCTTGGGTCAAGCACTTGTAGGAGAAGCTCTGTGGGATGGAATTGAACTCATTACTTTTACAACATGCCAAGGACAGGGCCGGGTGCTGGAGATACAACCAAGAATAAAATGCAGCACCTGTTCTCCACAGTTAAGTTAAAAGCACAGACTCGAACAGACAAAATACAACTTGGCTTAGTAGTGGAAGAGCACACTGCACCAAACTGGTTGTCCAGCAAGAGAGGACTGAATTAATAACCTGTGATCTGTCTATACAGAGGAATACCAAGAAACTGTTGAAAAAAATAAGGCATTGCTTATTTTATGATCTGAAATGATGCACAAGAAATATGAAGTAGAAAAGCAATGGGAGCTTCCAGATAGCTGAATTCCTAGAGGGTGGCAAGCCAGAGAGGGCGAGGAAGCTCTGCACCTCTTTCCTCATATGTGCCCTGTGCATTTCTTCATCTAAAACTTTAAGGACAAAGCAAAAAACCTGCCTGACTTCTTGGCTGACAATTTGGGCTGGATACTGGTTTCTTCTTATTATAATAATTATTGCTTTATAAATTCAGGTATATAAGGCCAGGCGCAGTGGTTCACACCCATAATCCCAGCACTTTGGGAGGCTGAGGTAGGTGGATCACTTGAGCTCAGGAGTTCGAGATCAGCCTGGCCAACATGGCAAAACCCTGTCTCTACAAGAAATACAAAAATTAGCCGGGCATGGTGACACGCACCTGTAGTCCCAGCTACTTGGGAGGCCGAGGTGGGAGAATTGCTTGAGCCCAGGAGGTTGAGGTTGCAGTAAGTTGAGATTGTGCCACAGCACTCCAGGCTGGGCAACACAGTGAAACCCTGCCTCAAAAAAAAAAAAAAAAAAAATCAGGTATATTAAAAAAAACCTAGGCCTGATGTGGTGGCTCACGCATGTAATCCCAGCACTTTGGGAGGCTGAGGTGGGAGAATAGCCTGAGCCCAGGAGTTCAAGACCAGCCTGGGCAACGTAGAGAGACCCTGTCTCTACAAAAGAAAAAATTTTTTTAATTAGCTGGGCATGGTTGTAAGCACGTGTGGTCCCAGTTACTCAGGAAGCTGAGGTGGGAGGATGGTTTGAGCCCGGGAGGTCAAAGATGTAGTGAGACATGATTGTGTCACTGCACTCCAGCCTAGGTGACAGAGCAAGACCCTATCTCAAAAAATAAATACATATATATATAAAAAATAAAAATTTAAAAATAAGAAAATCTAAAAAGCAAAACGTAAAAACAATATACACAACAGTTTCTAGGATGGAAAAGTTCACTGGGTTGCCCAGGTCAAAACTAATCTACATCAGCTGGGCACGGTGGCTCACACCTGTAATCCCAGCACTTTGGGAGGCCAAGGCGGGCAGATCACGAGGTCAGGAGTTCGAGACCAGCCTGGCCAACATGGTGAAACCCCATCTCTACTAAAAATACAAAAATTAGCTGGGTGTGGTGGTGCGTGCCTGTAATCCCAGCTACTGGGGAGGCTGAGGCAGGAGAATGGCTTATACGCAGGAGGTGGGTGAACCAAGATCATGCCACTGCACTCCAGCCTGGGTGACAGAGTAAGACTCC